>NC_091619.1:41898302-42202402 GCF_027580195.1 Bos mutus
TCACCATCTGCAGTGATTTTGGAGCCCCAAAAATAAAGTCTGCCACTGTTTCCACTGTTTCCCCATCTATTTCTCATAAAGTGATGGGACCGGATGCCACGATCTTAGTTTTCCGAATGTTAAGTTTTAAGCCAACTTTTTCATTCTTCTCTTTCACTTTCATCAAGAGGCTCTTTAGTTCTTTGCTGTCTGCCATAAGGGTGGTGTCATCTGCATATCTGAGGTTACTGATATTTCTCCTGGCAATTTTGATTCCAGCTTGTGTTTCTTCCAACCCAGCGTTTCTCATGATGTACTCTGCATATAAGTTAAATAAGCAGGGTGACATTATACAGCTTTGATGTACTCCTTTCCCGATTTGGAACCAGTCTGTTGTTCCATGCCCAGTTCTAACTGTTGCTTTCTGACTTGCCTCTTGGTTTCTCAAGAGGCAGCTCAGGTGGTCTGGTATTACCATCTCTTGAAGAATTTTTTACAAGTTTGTTGTGATCCACACAGTCAAAAGCTTTGGCATAGTCAATAAAGCAGAAATAGATGTTTTTCTGGAACTCTCTTGCTTTTTTGATGATCCAGCAGCTGTTGGCAATTTGATCTCTGGTTCCTCTGCCTTTTCTAAATCCAGCTTCAACATCTGGAAATTAATGGTTCACATACTGTTGAAGCCTAGCTTGGAGAATTTTGAGCATTACTTTACTAGCGTGTGAGATGAGTGCAACTGTGCGGTAGTTTGAGCATTCTTTGGCATTGCCTTTCTTTGGGATTGGAATGAAAACTGACCTTTTCCAGTCTTGTGGCTGCTGTTGAGTTTTCCAAATTTGTTGGCATATTGAGTGCAGCACTTTCACAGCATCTTTTAAGGTTTGAAAGAGCTCAACTGGAATTTCATCACCTCCACTATCTTTGTTTGTAGTGATGCTTCCTAAGGCCCACTTGACTTCACATTCCAGGATGTCTGGCTCTAGGTGAGTGATCACACCATCGTGGTTATCTGGGTCATTTTTGTGTAGTTTTTCTGTGTATTCTTGCCACCTCTTCTTAATATTTTCTGCTTCTGTTAGGTCCATACCATTCTGTCCTTTATTGTGCCCATCTTTGCATGAAATGCTCCTTTGGTATCTCTGATATTCTTCAAGAGATCTCTAGTCTTTTCCATTCTATTGTTTTCCTCTATTTCTTTGCATTGATTGCTGAGGAAGGCTTTCTTATCTCTTCTTGCTATTCTTTAGAACTCTGCATTCAAATCGGTATATCTTTCCTTTTCTCCTTTGCTTTTTGCTTCTCTTCCTTTCTCAGCTATTTGTAAGGCCTCCTCAGGCAACCATTTTGCCATTTTGTATTTCTTTTTCTTGGGGATGGTCTTTATCCCCGTCTCCTGTCCAATGTCACGAACCTCCATCCATAGTTCTTCAGGTACTCTATCAGATCTAATCCCTTGAATCTATTTGTCACTTCCACTGTGTAATCATAAGGGATTTGATTTAGGTCATACCTGAATGGTCTAGTGTTGATGGTACACATTTTCTTCCCAGGTGCTACCAAAGACACTAACTTTAGGAGTTCTTTTTCCTCAAAGATTGCTTTCTATTTTAAAAAGTAAGTCTTATTAACAACTTGACTTTCTCTGAACGAAGCAGACAAGTTTGTTTTTATATTTTTTCCGTTTCACCAACTAGCATTCTCCTCTTACATAATAATAAAAAATGAAAAAAGTAAATAAATGCTTTGTAGGGAGAGTTTTCATTCTTATTCTGAACTTGTTTCTAGTAAATCAGTGGAGGATTGCCTCCACTGGGTTTGATTTTACTTTAATTAATTAATATCTGGCTTATTCTAAATGAAATGGCTTATAAAAGCACAAAGTAAGATAAAGAATAAATAGATTTAAAGATGTAGTTTCTGAGGTTAATTTGGAAGAGTAACATACATGAAAAAATGCCAAGAAGTGTTTAAAAAAGAGGTAAAACTACACAATGAGTGTATATTATAAAAGTCTTTCATATTGCTAGAGTATAAGACAGATCAGTGGAATAGCACAGATAACAGAGCCATGAATATTCAGTATATGATTATACATTATGACGTATTATGGTGGTATCCCAAACCAGTTTAAAAGGATGGAATATCAACCCAGTACTACTTTTTAAAATTAAATAAAGTTAATATCTTCTTTATATAAATTCCAGGTCTATTAAATATTTAAAAGTAAACTGTAAATAAGATTATCAGAAGAAAACAGAATGTTGTTTGAAGGTCTATGCACAATGTGAAATTAGAAGCCATAAAAGAAAAGATCAATAAATTTGGTTACAGTGAGGAGAGAAAACCACCGTCAACAAGGATTAAAAGATCAATAGCATAATAGGAGGATATAGCTGAGGCCACTGTAGTAAGGAACCACCAGTAATAATAAGTCAATATGAAAAAGATGAGCAACCCAACAGAAAAATATGGGAAGAACATTAAAAGGCAATTAATGGAAGAATTATAAATGGCTAATTAAAACATGAAAAGATGTTTCATTCATAACCAAAGAAATATAAATAAAAATAATGAATATTTTGCCTATTGACAAAGATTAAATAGTAGCTAATGTTGGTGATGTCACCGTTAGTGATAACATAAACTGGTACAATTTGTATTGAAAAGCAATTTGACAACATCTATTACAAATTTATCATTAAATTTGTATACTCTTTGACCCATGAATTCTGCCTAATAATTTGTCCTACTGATTTAGTCAGAAAGCCAGTAAAGTTAACATGCACAAGGATTTATTTTCTATAGTATCACTTGTAAGAATATAAATTCCTCTAGATCCAGGGTTTGCTACATTCACCTCTGAATTCCCCTACCTGGATCAGTGCCTTGCACATAATAGGTGATTCAATAAAAATGTATTAAATGAATGAATGAGAAATGAACTACAAATAACCTACCAAAATGGTTAAAAGGAATTCAAGTACTTTAACGCAGTATATTGCTATCTAGAAGTTAAAAAGAAATAATTAGCTGTAATAAGATCATGTTGTCAACTAAAAGAACAACTTGTTAAACATTCTGTATACTGCAGTCTTATTTATGTATAAAATAGATATAAATATAAAACTTATGAATGTAATTTATATGTACCTAACTATATAAAATTGGAATTTCTTTCAAAAAAGAGTCTGAAAAGAAACACAAGAGACTATTAAATAATAGTTCCTTCTAGTACGTAGATTTTGGAGGAGAGGAAGTTACACATTCCGTTTATTATATATTTGTATTATTTGGCTTTTTTTCTTTACTGTGAGCATACATAATTGTAAATAAATAATACAGTTTATAAACATCAGAGGAAAGGGAAAATGGAGGCACTTCAGTAAGATAAAACATGAAGGAAAGATAATATAAAAAATTCATGTATTAAGATGTTACACAAATGTGAAAGCTGAAGAGTGAACCTGACCTGAAGCTTCCAGGGCCTCAAATCATAATGACTTTGACTTTGAGGGCAGTATTTCTGGACCTTACTCAAGTTCAACTTTCTGGATAAGGAAGAGGATTTCTTATTTTAAGAGCCTTCAAAGATTCTTGCTCTTAGGTTGTCCTATACTAATTGTAGATATATTCTTTATTATTTCTCTAATTAGCTTCCTAAAAAATCCTAATTTCTCTTTTGGCATGGTTTTTCCTATCCTACTTTATTAGGGACACAGAGATTAACTTCTTAAGGTTAACTATGTCCTTAATTTGGAGATTTGTTTCTCTACCTTTGCTACTGGCTAGTATCTGAGTCAGTCTCACTAGTAATTAGGTGGTCTTAATGGTACATACGGAGAAGGCAATGGCACCCCACTCCAGTAATCTTGCCTGGAAAATCCCATGGACGGAGGAGCCTGGTGGGCTGCAGTCCATGGGGTCGTGAAGAGTCAGACACGACTGAGCGACTTCACTTTCACTTTTCACTTTCATGCATTGGAGAAGGAAATGGCAACCCACTCCAGTGTTACTGCCTGGAGAATCCCAGGGACGGGGGAGCCTGGTGGGCTGCCGTCTATGGGGTTGCACAGAGTGGGACACGACTGAAGCGACTTAGCAGCAGCAGCAGCAGCAATAGTGCATATGTGAATGCTAAGTTGCTTCAGTTGTGTCTGACCTTTTGCGACCCTATGGACTGCAGCCCGCCAAGCTCCTCTGTCCATGGGATTCTCCTGGTAACAATATTGGAGTGGGTTGCCATGCCCTGCTCCGGGAGATCTTCCTGACCCAGGGATGGTTCCCACATCTCTTATATCTCCTGCATTGGCAGGCGGTATCTTTATGAATAATGCCACCTGGGAAGCCCAGTGTTAATGGTAGGTACCATTAACTAGAACTTAGCTAAGTTAACTGAGGTACCATCAACTACCTCAGTTAAGATTCCTACATTAGCCAACAGAAGACAATCACATCCCTCAGTTTTGAAGCCTGTTTTGAGTTTTTGGCAGCTGAAATAATCTCTTCTATTTACCTGCCATGTTAAACATTCATTTAACAAATGTAATATTGAGCTGTATGGTATTCTGAGCATTGTGCTAAGGAATCAATATAAGAAGCAGTCCCCAAGGGAAATAATTGTGTATTATGAAAGAACTGATGCTTTTGAACTGTGGTGTTGGAGAAGACTCTTGAGCGTCCCTTGGACTGCAAGGAGATCCAACCAGTCCATCCTAAAGGAAATCAGTCCTGAATATTCATTGGAAGGACTGATGCTGAAGCTGATACTCCAATACTTTGGCCACTTGATGCGAAGAACCGACTCACTGGAAAAGACCCTGATGCTGGGAAAGATTGAAGGTGGGAGGAGAAGGGGACACAGAGGACGAGATGGTTGGATGGCATCACTGACTCAATGGACATGAGTTTGAGTAGGCTCTGGGGATTGGTGATGGACAGGGAGGCCTGGGGTGCTGCAGTCCATGGGGTCGCAAAGAGTCGGACACAACTGAGCAACTGAACTGAATTGAATGACATGACCTTTAAAGATCTCTGCTAACTCACAGATAGCCTCCAGAATCATAGTGTTAGAGCATCAGAAACAACATAAATATCATTTAATAATAACAGATTTAATACTGTGTTAACTAAGAGAAGAGTAATACTAAATTTCTTAAAATTGATGGTAACATTCTAGTGTATAACCTTTACCTTGTGTAAGAAGTCCTCTAAATTGCTCGACTGCTTTGTGAACATCTACTTGGAAAAATTCCCAGAGTTGAGTCTTTGGAAAAATATCCTCCCAAATTACTTTTCGAATGCACTGAAAAATATTAATAGTTAGAACACATATTTAAAATCATCTTACTAAGTATTATTTAAGCACCTTAAAAGACAGGTTCTAAATGATCTTCAAAAAGACATTTAATTTATATTTTAGAAATTGTGTACTAAAAGTGTGGTATTCCTCCATACATACTGACATTCATTTGATGGTCATTTTCGATCAAAGCAGGTACTCCTCTGTCTTTGTATTTCCCTTCTGCAACATCACAGGATAAGTGCCAAAGTGCTCTGTCTAAGACCCAGGCAGGTTTTAAGTGTGGGGAATTCACAAGGTTATATGCACTTTCTGGATGTTCCTGGAGCCATCTACTATTAGCAGCTTAAAGAAAAAGGAAACATAAAGGATTATCATGTAATTAGACTGAGGTTAAGATTAAAGCTGAAATACAATATCAACATCTATCACTCATTTTCTTATATGTTAGATATCAATATTTTATAATGATACTGTACTGGTATGAAAACAACTTTTTGGTTGTGGTATCCTACCATCTATTTTACATACATTTTTCTTTTCTGTTGTAGGAGTTTTTAACTGACAGCAAATAGGATCAACACTGATTCATTATATCATCATATAACATATTTATTATTATGGTGGGAGTTAAGAAGGGTCTTGTCTTCTGCTTCTCTTGATGGTCCTTAGGAGAACAATATTTTGGAATGCTCCTTCTAAACCCAAAGGACCTCGTTCCCTTTATGGCAGAAAGTTACCTGCATCTTCAACTCTGGTTTAGGCTTCTCAGTGTCTGGCTGTTCAGTTGTAGGGCAGGAAAAGAGCCCCTGATATGTACTACCTTTTGAAGCTCCTCCTTCTTACTTCTGGTCTCCTAAGTGAGAGACCTTTCTTTGGCCCCATCTAGCTCTAGATTCTGCCTCTTAAGCATCTTTTGGATGTAAAATGTCATTTACATTTTCCCCCCTACATATAATGTCTTATTTTGTTGTCTGAGAGGGGAGGGAGGTGAGATTCTTTCTTCTGGATCTTTAAATATGCTTGTATCTCCCCAAAGCTACAAATACAAACACACATCTTATCTAAATACAGTTATTTTCCTAAGTTCTGCAGCGTCTATTAGTATCAAGACCAAACAACCTGCATCTACTGCTTCTACTTTCTCCCCACACTCTCATTCTTCTTCCCACCGCAGTCTGCTCCTGTATTCACTCAGCCATTCACTCAGTCTGTGTGTTGTGGAAGCTCTACCCGAGTTGCTCTACTCCAGGCAGATGTGGCTAATATGGCAATGCCCTCTCCTCCCAACTCCTTGTCTAGGGTGAGTTTCATTCTGGGAGGCAAAGGCTGCCTGTTTCTCACTCCCTCTAGCTCTAAGCTGTAAAAGCTCTATTCTAGGTTGCAGGCAGAGAAAACCTTGACTCTTTTCCTTCACCAAATTCCAACATGTAGGGTAACTGTCCTACTCGAGCTGTGGGGGGCCCAGAATACTGGGGCTCTACTTGCCCCGCAGACCTGGAGCTTGCTCATAGGGAGGAGGTTCCACATGGGAGGGACAACCAAGAAGATCAGAGACTGACGCCTCCTGCCTAAACACAGTCAGAATGGCTGCCCCAGGAAAAGTGGGCAGTGGCACAGGTGTTCTGCTCAAGAGGCATGACAGGCTATAAGGTTGAAGAGCTTTGCCTGAAAGGACTGAATTTATTAGGCAGGGTGAGTGGAGAATTCTGTGCCTAATGCTGTTGAAAATAACAGAGACCTTGATGAGGCGCAGTTAAGAGAATGCTAATAGCTCCATGATACAAGAAGAACATTAGAATGACCAGAAATTTCATAGAGAGAACCAGGGAAAGAGATTGCTGAGAAGAACCCTACTGGGACCACTGGCAACTATGGGGTTTGGGAAGGCTGGACGCGTGTGCTAGGCTGCACCCACTCAGGGGTATCCTAGAAGGACATTAGACTTGAAAGCCTAATGTCAAACCCAATGTGTCTCAAACCACATACACGCCCATCAACACAGGACAGAAAGTCACTGGCAAAGGGACTTAAATACAACCTCTAACCAAACACTGAGTGAACAATGAAGTACACCCTGACCCAGGGTGAGTTCTAGGAAGCCGGCATTAAAAACAAGTCACATTGACCTCTGGCAGTCTGGAAGACCTTGTGCATGTACAGGGCTAAGCCATCTTAGCGGTGGTCAGAGAGGGACTTCCAAGCTAACAGTTCAGGTTTATCTTTTTCCATCCTTTTATGGTCAAACTATTTGTATCTTTGAATTTAAAGTATGTGGCATGTAGACAGCATATATTTGAATTTTTTTTGACTCTGACAATACCTTCCTTCAAGATATTACTTTCAAGATTCCCTAAGTCTTTGTCTTTCAAAATGTTTACTATGATGTGTCTGAGCATGGTTCTCTTTTGTTTATGGTTCTTGGAGATCCCTGAGTCTTAGAATGTGTAAACTGATGCTGAAGATTAAGAGGTTTTCAGTCATTAGTTCTTCAAGTATTTTTTCCATTCTTTCTCTCCTTCTGGTATTTCCATGTCCCACATTCCACTGAAGCTCTGTTCATTTTTATCTTTTTTTCTTTCTGTTCTTTACATTGCATAGTCACTATTCACTAATCCATTCTCCTGTCAACTCAAGTATACTGCTGAACAGCTGTAACTGAATTTTTCAGTTTGGTTATTTACTTTTCAATTTCAGAGTTCTCATTTGGCTCTTAAAAAAATTTCTTTATTTATGATATTCTCTCTTTATGGGATATCATTATAAAATCCTCCTTTATAGCTTTAAGTTGGTTTCCTTTAGTTCTCTAAATACATTTATAATATTTGCTTTAAAGTCTGTTTCAAGTAGGACATCTAGGACTTCTCAAAGGTGATTTCTATTGCCTGCTTTTTTCTTGTGTAAGGGTTGCACTTTGCTGTTTCTTTACATGTCTCAATTATTTGCTGGGTATTGGTAATTAGATAATATGACTGCAGAAAATTTGGATACTGATCCCATCCCCTCCAGGTCTTTTTGGTTGCTTGTCTGGAATATTTTAGGGAAGTCTATTCCCCCACAGTGTGTAGCCTCTGAGGTAGTCTATTAAGCCGTCAAGTCTATTAAGCTGTCTATTAACACGTCCAGGCTGTATATTGTCACCCTGCTTATTTAACTTATATGCAGAGTACATCATGAGAAACGCTGGGTCGGATGAAGCAAAAGCTGGAATCAAGATTGCTGGGAGAAATATCAATAACCTCAGATACGCAGATGACACCACTCTTATGGCAGAAAGTGAAGAAGAAGAAAAGGGCCTCTTGATGAAAGTGAAAGAGGAGAGTGAAAAAGCTGGCTTAAAACTTAACATTCAAAAAACTAAGATCATGGCATCTGGTCCCATCACTTCATGGCAAATAGATGAGGAAACAGTGGAAACAGTGTCAGACTTTATTTTTCTGGGCTCCAAAATCACTGCAGATGGTGACTGCAGCCATGAAATTAAAAGACACTTGCTCTTTGGAAGAAAAGTTATGACCAACCTAAACAGCATATTAAAAAGCAGAGATATTACTTTGCCAACAAAGGTCCATCTAGTCAAAGCTCTGGTTTTTCCAGTGGTCATGTATGGATGTGAGAGTTGGACTATAAAGAAAGTTGAGTGCTGAAGAATTGAAGCTTTTGAACTGTGGTGTTAGAGAAGACTCTTGAGAGTCCCTTGAACTGCAAAGAGATCCAACTAGTCCATCCTAAAGGAAATAAGTCCTGAATATTCATTGGAAGGACTGATGCTGAAGCTGAAACTCCAATACTTTGCCCATCTGATGTGAAAAACTGACTCTTTTGAAAAGACCCTGATGGTGGGAAATACTGAAGGCAGGAGGAGAAGGGGATGACCGAGGATGAGGTGGTCGGATGGCATCACCGACTCAATGGACATGAGTTTGAGTAAACTCCAGGAGTTGGCAATGGACAGGGAGGCCTGGAGTGCTACAGTCCATGGGGTCACAAAGAGTCAGACACAACTGAGTGACTGAACTGAACTGAACTGAATTAAGCTGTATGCTTCTATTGGTATCAGCTATTACACTCAGCTATTACTCTCCTGAGCTGTTACTGAGGCTGACTGTGCTATGATTTTTTTATAATATTCCAGAGCATAAACTGCACCACAATATGACCCAGTTAAATCTGGGTCCTTTGGCAGGGGTAGTCTTTGAAGCTTGTCTCTGAAGTCTGTTCTGACCGTAGGAAGCTCTGCTTTACTGTCTCTTTCCCTGGTTTTCTCTGTTGGACTACTAGCTGGCCTATGGCATAGGCTGTTACTCTCATGAAGATACCAGTATCCTCCTGATTGTTTACCACTGTTTTCAACAGTGCTCACGGGCATGAGCTTCCCCTGCTGTGTGCCAAATAAAGTTATTCCATTCTGGCTCTGTTTCTACTGCACATCTCTTCCCCTGGGCAGAACACGTGTGTCACTGTTTCACCATTGGTAGCAGAGACAGTAGCCTCTGGTTTTCTTGGCTTAGCTCTCCACGTGTGGAACCCCAACCCCACAAGCAGGCTGGGCAAGGGCTCAGTATTCTTGACCTGCTATGCATGGGGTAGAACTTTCTCTCCATAAATGGGGGCTGGGTGGAGGAAGGGAGTCCCAGATTGTTCATCCGCTCTTGCCTAGAATAGTTTCTGTAATATAGTGCTGAAAGTGGAAAATGAGAAATGCTGGGCACCTGCCCTTTTCAAGCACAGGGAGAAAGGGAGCCTGGGGTCCTTGGCAGCATCTGCTAGGAACAGACATATCATCACTCCGATCTGAGGCAGCGGACAGACGGAGTTGTGGTTCAAATGTCATAGGCTGACTACTCTTTTTGAGATTTAATAGATTTTCTTGAATAAATGTCTCTCTATATGCTGAATACCCTTAGGGCAATGTTCAGAGACTAGTTTTTTAAAAATAATTTGCACCAGTTATAGCTGTTTTGCAGGGTAGAGGGTCTGTGAAGCACTCATACTGCCATCCTGGAAATCGACTTCCCCTGGAAAGTAACTTTTTAATGAAAACCTGTTTTGTGGAAAAGACATTATGATATGCAACACTTTCCAAGTAAGGTGGAAGTAATGTTCACTTCTTTTATATTACACAGAATCTCTCAAATGCTTTAGAAATAGTCTCTGACACAGTCTGTGACTGTACCCCAAATTTTATACTCCCTTTGTCCTTAGTAACAGAATTCTCAAGGTTCAGTGATAGACACAGCTGACAAGCAAAAGACTATATACTGCAAGCTCCTTTATAGTTAGGTGTGACAAGAGACAAAATCCCATCTGATGCAATGTGAGCGGAAGTGATATATACACAAGATCAGGCCCTTAAAAGACATTACTTCCCTTTCTTCGTTTCTACTGGGCAGAAGGTGGTACCAGGAACTGGAGTGGCTATGTTTGATGAAAAGACAGAAGCAAAAGTTCTGGACAGCACAGCATCATGAGAGAAAGAACTCAGTTCCCTATCACGGGTGGGCTACCACACGAATCTTAGAATGCCTACTTAATTTTTTAGAGAAATAAGTATAATTTCGGTCTTACGTCACTATATTTTTCTGTCTCTCTGTTACAGATGCCTAAGTCATATCATAATTTGTACAATTCCATTGTGTGGTTTGATAAATTTGATGTGAATAATAGTAAAAGATGTCAAAGTGGTTATCAATAATGTCAAATTTTCAAGTGAAGACTATCGATTTCTTGGATATTAGGAAGTCTTCCCTGTGAACCCTGATGCCTAGTTTTCAGGTGCAGGCAGAAACAACACACTTTAGAATACACCTACTTCGCCTAACTTTGAATTTTTATTATTATACTTAGAGATTATTATTTATATTGATGAACTGAATCTTTGAGTTTTTAAATATCTTCATAGTTGCTACGGTTATTTGGGAAATGATTTTATGACACGGCAGAGATTTTTGTTGTTGTTGTTAAATGTTTTGAACCACCTGGAATCCCTGTTGTTTACATATGTAAATCAGTGGTTTTCTGACTTCTCTATACCACAGCAAATAGAAGAGAGTATTTGCAAGCCGCACTCTGATCAGGACTAGAGGCTCCTCCAGGCCCAGCTGAAATGACAGCTGATGTTCCTGAGGATCAGCATCTGGAAACTTAGAATGTATTTTAAGGAACTGGATATTGGAAAGAAATCTTGGGACCCAAAACAGGTTAACTTTAGTAATATCTGTTAACATGTAAAAGATATAATAAAGTTTTAAGAATTTACCATTAATTTTCTCTTCAAATAACATCATTCAGTTTTTTCCAAATACATGCTAGGGTACGAGAGCTATCGCTATACAGGATTCATTTGTTGTTCTGGAAAGTATTAATGCTGTAAGTTGAAATATGTCGCTTTTTTCCTATGATCATAATCCTGTTTTTATAATCATTACATGTAAAATACTTATGTTTTAATTATATCTTCAATTAATACTGCTTTCTTTGAAAAAAAAAAGTGGTACTATCTAAAGGCATTTTTTAAATTGAAGGACACCTAATCATTACTTGTGTTTTCAAAATTTGTTATATAAAAAAGCAAGGAATGAAATAATTAACATATAATATTCTCATTAAAAGTAATAAAAGTAGTTAATGAAGTTCATACCAGTATGATTGTAGACAACATCAGTTATACAAAGCATATTCCATTCCTTTTTCAATTTTTGCACCAGCTGTCCAACATCAGTCCAGGTGTACTTTTTATTAGGTCTTGAAAAGTCAGGATTTAATTCTAACTGATCAGCAAGGGAATAGCACGACCTGGAGAGTCCAAGAGTCTGCAGTGGGGTAAAATGAATCATGTTGTAGCCTGCAACACAAGAAGATAAACAAAGGCCACTATGAGAAAAGACATACCTAAAACGAAGTATATACATTGTAAGGTTAAACTTCCATGCCTGCATGTGTGCTCAGGAGCTTCAGTCGTGTCCGACTCTTTGTGACCACATGGACTGTAGCCCACCAGGCTCCTCTGTCCATGGGATTCTCCAGGCAAGAATACTAGAGTGGGTTGCTATGTCCTCCTCTAGGAGATCTTCCCAACCCAGGGATTGAACCTGTGTCTCCTGCATTGCAGGCAGATTCTTTACCCACTGAGCCACCTGGGAAGCCCTTAAATTTCCATAAGTAATTCTAAATGGCAAGGCAACCATGCCACAAGAGAAGGGGTTAAAGACTTGAGTTCAAATCCTAGCTGTACCAGAAGTGATTTAAGCAAGTCTACTTAAATCTTTCAGGATTATCAGTTTCCTCACATACAAGATAAGGACAATGAGATGATGTATTTGAAAAAAAATCAAAGAGAGTGCCCAGTTACTATTAGGGATTCAATTTATATTTCTGGAATGGATATATTTATATGTAGAAAATATATCCTATGCAAGTACATCAGTACATCTTTCTCCTAGTTTTAATGTTCCATAGTACTTGTATTCTTTTAGTTAAGCCAGGGAACCTCTCATTTCTTTTTTCACTCTACACTCAAATTGAAAGTAGAAAATTAACACTATGCTTTACTTAGTAAAATACAATTTAAGTGATATTTTACTTTGGTATGTATGGCAGCACATGACTTTCACGTTAAATGCTTGTTAAATTAAAATTATATATAATGATAATACATTTTCCAATATTTTAGTAGCTTACTAATTTTACATGTCAAAGTAAAGTCTTAAGAGACAATAATAACCTCATTTTATCATAGAGTTCCTTAATTATTAAGTTGAACCATATAATTTGCCATTTTTTGTAGGTTCAGTTCAGTCAGTCAGTTCAGTCGCTCAGTCGTGTCTGACTCTTTGCAACCCCATGAATTGCAGCATGCCAGGCCTCCCTGTCCAGCACCAACTCCTGGAGTTCACTCAGACTCACATTCATCGAGTCAGTGATGCCATCCAGCCATCTCATCCTCTGTCATCCCCTTCTCCTCCTGCCCCCAATCCCTCCCAGCATCAGAATCTTTTCCAATGAGTCAACTCTTCGCATGAGGTGGCCAAAGTACTGGAGTTTCAGCTTTAGCATCTTTCCTTCCAAAGAAATCCCAGGGCTGTTCTCCTTCAGAATGGACTGGTTGGATCTCCTTGCAGTCCAAGGGACTCTCAAGAGTCTTCTCTATCACCACAATTCAAAAGCATCAATTCTTCAGCACTCAGCTTTCTTCACAGCCCAACTCTCACATCCATTCATGACCACTGGAAAAACCATAGCCTTGACTAGACTGACCTTTGTTGGCAAAGTAATGTTTCTGCTTTTGAATATGCTATCTAGGTTGGTCATAACTTTTCTTCCAAGGAGTAAGCGTCTTTTAATTTCATGGCTGCAGTCACCATCTGCAGTGATTTTGGAGCCCAAAAAAATAAAGTCTGACACTGTTTCCACTGTTTCCCCATCTATTTCCCATGAAATGATGGGACCAGATGCCACGATCTTCGTTTTCTGAATGTTGAGCTTTAAGCCAACTTTTTCACTCTCTACTTTCACTTTCATCAAGAGGCTTTTTAGTTCCTCTTGACTTTCTGCCATAAGGGTGGTGTCATCTGCATATTTGAATAGTGAAATATCAAGTTCAAGGCTATGGTTTTTCCAGTAGTCATGTATGGTTGTGAGAGTTGGACTATAAAGAAAGGTGAGAGCAGAAGAATTGATGCTCTTGAACTGTGGTGTTGGAGAAGATTCTTGAGAGTCCCTTGGACTGCAAGGAGATCCAACCAGTCCATTCTGAAGGAGATCAGTCCTGGGTGTTCATTGGAAGGACTGATGTTGAAGCTGAAACTCCAATATTTTGGCCACCTGATGCGAAGAGCTGACTCATTTGAAAAGACCCTGATGTTGGGAAAGATTGAAGGCAGGAGAAGAAGAGGATGACAAAGGATGAGATGGTAGGATGGCATCACCGACTCAATGGACATGAGTTTGGGTAGAGTCTGGGAGCTGGTGATGGACAGGCAGGCCTGGCGTGCTGCGGTTCATGGGGTTGCAAAGAGTCGGACATGACTGAGTGGCTGAACTGAACTGAACTGAACATAGAGTTCTACCTATTTATATTACTAGATATATTAAGATGTGAAATTAAAAGGATAAAGCCTTTATAATGTGTATCACAGATGATAATTACATTTATTTTAAAGAAGAGAAGAAAAAAGCTGACATTACCTGATTCTTTTGCAACCATAAGTCTGCTTTCCCATTCATCAAAAGGTCCCATACACTTGGCTAAAAATGTCTGGAGCGTAACACAGTCCAAGGGTAACACGTGATTATCAGCACCAACACGTAAAATAGGGTCCACGACTATGTAACCTCCACCACTTTTCTCATTTCTGAGGAAAAAAACAAACAAAATCTTTTTAATTAGTGACAGGAAAAAAAGTCTCATCTAATCGTGTGACTGGAAAGTAAATTACCCCATTGTAAAACATATTTTGAAGCCCATAAAATCTTTTTAAAAAGTTGCAGTGAAACTAGTACAGCCACTATGGGGAACAGTGCAGAGAATCCTTAAAAAACTGGAAATAGAACTGCCTGTGACCCAGCAATCCCACTGCTGGGCATACACACCGAGGAAACCAGAATTGAAAGAGACACATGTACCCCAATGTTCATCCCAGCACTGTTTACAATAGCCAGGATATGGAAGCAGCCTAGATGTCCATCAGCAGATGAATGGATAAGAAAGCTGTGGTACATATACACAATGGAATATTACTCAGCTATTAAAAAGAATGCATTTGAATCAGTTCTAATGAGGTGGATGAAACTGAAGCCTATTATACAGAGTGAAGTAAGTCAGAAAGAAAAACACCAATACAGTATATTAACGTATATATATGGAATTTAGAAATATGATAACGATGACCCTATATGCGAGACAGCGAAAGAGACACAGATGTAAAGAACAGACTTTTGGACTCTGTGAGAGAAGGCGAAGGTGGAATGATTTGAGAGAATAGCATTGAAACATGTATATTATCATATGTGAAATAGATCACCAGTCCAGGTTCGATGCATGAGACAGGGTGCTCAGGGCTGGTGCACTGGGATGACCCTGAGGGATGGGATGGGGAGGGAGTTGAGAGGGGGGTTCAGGATGGGGGACACATGTATACCCATGGCCGATTCATGTCAATGTATGGCAAAAACCAGTACAATACTGTAAAGTAATTAGCCTCCAATTAAAATAAATTAATTAATTAAAAAAAAGTTGCAGTTCAAAAATAATTGAAGTTGAAATTCAATGGAAAAGCCACATTTTATCCTTTTCCAGTCTCTATATAAGGACATAAACAACGCATGCATATATATCTAACAATATTGCTTTAAGGAAAAATATTGTACTAAAATCTGTCAATAATAATAGAGCACATAACTAAATAAAATGCTATAACCAGGTTGAATGAAAATACTAGAATATTTATGCCATTACTTAAAATAATAATACTTTGAATACGCAATGAGGCTTACAATTTCTTCCTAGAAACTAAAGAATTATATTCTATTGCATCCCAAGAAACTCCTGTAAAAACTGCCATAGCTGATATGATAACTTGTTACAAGTTAGACAACATCAAGTTAGAGAATAAATTAACTTTTTTTCATATACAGAACACCAGACTTACCCTTGAAGGAAGTAATACTGAAATGATCCAGCTTGTTGAAGATTAAGTTTACAGTATTTATCAGAATCATCTTCTCTTTCTGTTGGATTTTCCCATTCCAGGGAACGGAATTTTTCTCGATTAAATGCTTCTCCAGGAAGTGGGTAATTTGTATACACAGTAACTGCCTTTCCCTGTAAAGTTGGGCCCAATCGGAACTGCAGTTCAAACCCTAAACAAAAAGCACATTTCAATAAACTCATTGCAGGGCTTAAATTACCACATTAAAAAGATGTTTTACTTAAAGTATTATGAAAATAATGATTTCTCAACTATGTTTAAAAGAACTCTAAATATTTAATGCTGTTTTTGGAAGTACTTTGCATTCTAATTTAGCTTAATTTTGCATTTTAACATACAGTATACACCATAGAACTGTCTGCTCTGTACTGCCCTTCTCTTCTTCTGGAAATTTATACTCCTAGTCGCATGGCTACTTTGGGATATGCAAGTTATTATACGATCTCATTCCCCACCATTTCCACGAGCCCCTCACGCTCTTTCAAACCCCCACCTCCACTTCCTGAACTGACTGCTCAGAAGTGGACATCTAATCAGAGACTCACTGGTATTTTTCAAGCTGAAACAGAGAAAGTGAGTTTCTCTGTGGTATCAGAGTCTGTGATAATATGTAAAAGCTGGGAGATCACAGGACAACTATCTTACCAGATAGAGCAGACCCATCTTCCCCGAGAGAAGTCAACCTCTAGAGAGCAGAATTCAGATTTCTAACAAGAGTCTTAAAGGCATTTGAGCCCCTGATACCAATTATTCTCAATGTCTGCTCAAATTCAGAGATGTGATAATAGAGAGTTAACAAGTGGCTGTGTGGAGCTGAGTGGTGTGGGGTGGTGAGGAATTCTGATTTGCAGTGTTTGTTGACTTCTAGAGGAAACAATCTCACCATGGTCAGTATCAAGCTACCAACATGACATCACAGAACACGGACCTGGGAAGAGATACTCACCATTAGCTCTTGACAGCCAACACAAGCAACTCCAGCATACTACAGCCTCTATCCCTGCTCTTCATGGTTTAGTTACTTAAGCCTTTCTTGGAATTCTGAAAGCCAAAATATTCTCACTTTCGCCTTAGTTTGACTATCTCTATTAAAATATATCTGAGATGTCTGTACTGTATTACAAGTCTTTTGCCATAAGAAGAGAAATACTAACACATTATAGTCATAACTAGTGTAAAAGAAAAATGTTTATTGGCTCAAGGCAAACTTTGATTATAATTATTAGAATGTGAACATTCTGACTATAGTACAGTCTATTAGAACATCAGGCACATAAATTTTAAACATGTGTGTAATATTTAAAAATTGAGGGCAGGAGGAGAAGCAGGTGGTAGAAGATGAAATGGCTGGATGGCATCGCTGACTCAATGGACATGATTTTGAGCAAACTCTGGGAGATACTGAAGGACATGGAAGCCTGGTGTGCTGCAGTCCATGGGGCCACAAAGAGTTGGACATGACTATGCGACTGAAAAACAACAATTAATTAATAATGGGTAATAATAACTGATGAAGGTAGGAAAATTTAGTTTTCTGGTTACAATCTTCAAGTTTAAGAAACTATACCTAAGGGACAAAAATCAGAGCAGAGTCGGGAGGAAAGGAGTGATGGTAAGGAGCTGGTAGCAACCTTAAATAGGATGATTATTGAAAAGTTGAAGGGCTTGGGAGAAGTGAGCAGGTTAGCCTCATGTTTAATCGTGACCATGGCGGGAAAGTGCTGACCAAGCAAAGGAAACAGAAAACACAAAGGACCCAGGCCCGAGCACGCCTGGTGGTTCCAGAAACAGCAAGAAGCTCTATATGGTTAGACTGAAGCAAGCTGGGGGAGGAATAGTATGGTAAGACGAAAGAATGGTAACAAGGGAGTTAGATCATGCAGAGACTTGAAGGCCACGGTAAGTATTTTGGCTTCTTCTCTGACTCAAATGAGTCAGTGAACAGCTTAGAGCAGAGTGACAGGACCTAACTTGTGTATTAAAAATACCATTCTGAAGATATCTGCTTCTGGCCATAATGGAGTAATTGGTACTAGACTTGCCCTCTGCTGATAAACTAAATATGAAACAGCTGTTCTCAAAAATAGGTAGAGAAGAACTGTGATGCTCGAGATTTTCTATAAACTTTTTAGCTTTCAGACTAGAGGACCTTTCTGGGCTGTGACACAGGGAGTAGAAACAGTAATCTCACTGAGCTGAGGAGACAGAGATTAGTGCTTTGGAAGGGGGAAGAGAATACAATTTTCAGGGCAGAGTATGACAAGAAGGGAGTTAAACAAAGAAAGAGCTCCAGAAATTTACCTAGAGTCATGTTGAATCTGCCTGAAAACTAAACTGTACACAAATGGGGTTTGACTGCATGAGGTGAGGTTGGGAAAAGAACTAGTGGAAGCTGTAAACTGAACAATTCCTAGTGCTCACCAGGTCTGGGATACATTACAATTTTTAAGCAGCCAGAATTAAGGAAACCTTGTTGAACAGCTGTTTTATTCAAGTCATGTCTTAAGTAACAGGGTTAAAGTGGTCCTAGAGTACAAACTAATATAAACCTATCCTATTAAAGCTTAAAAACAAGCCTCAAAAGGATTAAGTTGATCCACAAATAATGTAAATGACTTCTAAAATAAAACTCATCACTCCTTTAAAGCAAGAAAATAATTCAGAGATAAAAACAGAACACTTACAATGTCCAGCATCCAATAAAAACCTGCTAAACAGAAACAGGAGGTAAGGGAGTTGATCTCACAGATATCTGGAATAGGGCATTCCACATGGAGGAAACAGAGTTCTAAATGGCTTGCAACTTCTGCTTCTGGCAAAGACGGAATAACACGGATTGGATTTACCATCTTCCCCAAAACTTAAAGAAACCAACAGTTTAAAAAAAAAATCAGACAAAACATATGAACTGATAATTTTTCAAGTCCCTGACATCATGCAACAAAAGTCAGTGACCCCTGAGAGATGGACAGTAAACAAGATAAGCCTTATAACTGCCCTATCTTGAAAGAGTTTACAGGTTGGGGCACAGGGAGAAGGAACCCAGGCAGACCTAACTGACTTCCTATGTTGAAGAGATGGAACTAAGAACTTATAGAAATCAAGGTAGCTAGAGTTTTCAGATGAGAGTAGTGGGTGAGGAGGAGAAAGCTGCACAGAGAGAGAATTTCAGAGATCTGGAAAAGGTATTCCTTGAGTATTCAGAACAGTACTAACCAGTGTATGTCTGGGAGGAAAAATACCTGAGACCAGGAACAGAATGTGTTCTCACCAGCTAGACTGAGAAAATTCACAAGGCACTGGGTAGAAAGTTCAGAAGGATCTTGCTTCAGGAGTGGGGAATAATGAGCCCGAGATAGGGCACAGGTCTAGACTGGCTTAACAAAGCATAGACGTAAAACTCAAAAAGACATTAATATTTCCAAGTAACTTAACTTCACTCCAGAACAATGACCAAGAATATTTATATGAATCCCAAAATACCTATCATCACTCAACAAGGTAAAATTAATAATGTCTGGCATCCAAACAAAGATTATGAGACATACAAAGAAGGAGGAAAACACAATCCATGAATGACACAGATGTTGAACTAGTAGACAAGCAAGGACTCCAGTTATCAAAACTGTATTCCATATGTTCAAAAAGTTGGGTCCATACATGGAAAATATTAAGAAAAAATAAAAAAGATCCAAATTAAGCTTTTAGAGATTAAAACTACAACACCTGAGAATGAAAAATACAGGCAACAAAATTAAGACATGGTGAGACATGGCAGACAAAAAAGATTAGTGAATTTTAAGACACAGGAATAGAAACTATGTCATTGGTGGGACTGATGTTGAAGCTGAAACTCCAATACTTGGCCACCTGATGTGAAGAGCTGACTCATTTGAGAAGACCCTGATGCTGGGAAAGATTGTGGACAGGAGGAGAAGGGGACAACAGAGGATGAGATGGTTGGATGGCATCACCGACTCAAGGACATGGGTTTGGGTGAACTCCGGGAGTTGGTGATGGACAGGGAGGCCTGGTGTGCTGTTGTTCATTGGGTCGCAAAGAGTCGGACATGACTGAGTGACTGAACTGAACTGAAAAAGAAACAAAGAGAGAAAAAAAGAATCTAAAAAATTGAAAAAGCATCAGACAATTCAAGTGATTTAACATAAATGTAATTAGAGTACTCACAGGAGAGAAGAAAAGAGACAAATTATTTGAAGAAATAACAGGTAAAAATTCCCCAATTTGATGAAAAAAACAAACTTACAGATCTAAGAATTTAATATTCTTAATGCAAGAAATATGAAGAAAATTACACCAAAGAGCATCATTATCAAATTGCTCAAAACTAGGGACAATGAGAATATTTTATAAGCAGCCAGAGAAAAGAAAGACAGAGTATGTACAGAGGAACAAGGAAAAGAATGACAGCAGATTTCTCATGGGCAACAGTGCAAGAAAGAAGACAGTGGAGCAACATCTTTAAAAGTTTTGAAAAATTATAACAGTTGGCCTAGAATTGAAAATATATTTCACAAACAACAGTGATAAGAGCCAGGTTTTTCACTGTCAGAGAAAGGTGTTATAAATAAGCAAGGGAGACAGATACAATGAACCCTGCTATGGTGATATATGCCATGGTGATATGATATGATATGGTGATATGATATGATATGCCAGGCTGGATGAAGCACAACCCAGTAGAAATATCAATAATCTCAGGTACGCAGATGACACCACACTTATGGCAGAAAGCAAAGAAGAATTAAAGAAAGAGCCTCTTGATGAAAGTGAAAGAGGAGAGTGAAAAAGTTGGCTTAAAACTCAACATTCAGAAAACTAAGATCATGGCATCTGATCCCATCACTTCATAGCAAACAGATGGGGAAACAGTGGAAACAGTGACAGACTTTATTTTGCGGGGGCTCCAAAATCACTGCAGATGGTGATTGCAGCCATGAAATTAAGACACTTGCTCCTTGGAAGAAAAGTTATGACCAACCTAGACTGCATGTTAAAAAGCAGAGACATTCCTTTGCAACAAAGGTCCATCTAGTCAAAGCTCTGGTTTTTCCAGTAGTCATGTATGGATGTGAGAGTTGGACTATAATGAAAACTGAGTGCCAAAGAATTGATGATTTTGAGTTATGGTGTTGGAAAAGACTCTTGAGAGTCCCTTGAACCACAAGGAGATCCAACCAATCCATTCTATAGGAAATCAGTCCTGAACATTCATTGGAAAGACTGATGCTGAAGCTGAAACTCCAGTACTTTGGCCCCCTGATGTGAAGAACTGACTCACCAGAAAAGATCCTAATGCTGGGAAAGATTGAAGGTGGGAGGAAAGGGGGACGACAGAGGATGAGACGGTTGGATGGTATCACCAACTCAATGGACATGCGTCTGAAGAAGCTCTGGGAGTTGGTGATGGACAGGGAAGCCTGGCATGCTGCAGTCCATGGGGTCGCAAAGAGTCAGACAGGACTGAGCGACTGAACTGAACTGAACTGCCAGTGATATGAATCAGAAATATGAGTTAAGAACTGGTATTTATTTATATATATGAAGAATGTCAGTTTGGTTCAAGGCAAATCCTGAAGTAGAGAACATGTAGATATATTTTAGTCAGTCTAAAATCATTCTTTGGAAGAAATAAGTCTCTCACAGTGCTGTTTGACAGGTGGTAAATTCTACACCACAATATTAAACACTGGGTAAGCTGGGAAAGATTGAGGGCAGGAGGAGAAGGGGACGACAGAGGATGAGACAGTTGGATGGCATCACTGACTCAATGCACATGGATTTGGGTGGACTCCAGGAGTTGGTGATGGACAGGGAGGCCTGGTGTGCTGCAGTTCATGGGGTTGCAAAGAGTCAGACACGACTGAGCGACTGAACTGAAGACATTCTTTGTGAAGAAAAGAAACCAGTGGAAGATGTAAGAGAAAGCTGGACTCTTCCAGTTTATTCTAACCCAATTAAATACTTCTATATTTGCAGAGAGAAACATGAATGTTCTGTTTTAAATCCTGCAATATGAATAATAAGAAGGAAAAGATGTTCTAGGAATTCCTAGAAAAAATTATAATTTATAATTAAGTGATAAGTACTGCTAACTATATTCCTGAATTGGACCAAAATACGGATATAAATTTACTCATAGTAAATGGATTTGGCAAGCAAGAAACAAATTATTCAAAAGGAGTTATCAAGTAACTTGGCCAAAATTAAGGGACTCACTTTTACTTCTCACACTACACAGTGAAACTAATAAATTTTTCCAAGTAGCTACATGCACAAATTTTTCTATAAAGCAATTTGGCACAAATCTAAGAATATTAATAAAGTTTTATATTATTGGCTAATAGTTTCATAAAGACATTTATGTTCTAGGCAATTAATCACTGATGTAAACATAGATCATACATAAAGATGTTCAGCACAGTTTCATTTATTTTAATTAAACTCACAACAAATTAAATATATAATGATTAAATAAATCATGGTACAAATGGTATTCTGTAAGCAGGAATATTATAAAGCCACTATAAATCATATTATCAAGGGATATTTAATAATATGTTACTTTCAATATTTTGTTACATTTTATGTGTCTATAGAGATCTTCTGAAATTCTTTCTGGGAAAAAGTATGATGACATATGGCAGTAAGCAGGGAGAGGGAATTTACATACCATGATACTACAAGCAGGTATTAAAAGTGTCTAGACAGTATAAAGCGACTGAACTGAACTGAATTGAAGACAGTATAAACCCAATTTTGTTTTGAAACAAAAAGCATAGAAAAAAGACTTTTATACCTTTTTATAATTTTGTAATTGGGAAATATCATTTTTCTATTAGAACTATTATTATGAAGAGACAGACTGAGAAGTAAATTGCCCAAAGGATTAAAATATAAAGTTTTAATACTTAAGTGATTTTGAGAACTAAATTTCCAAGAATGATTAAGTTTATTACAGAAGTAATGGTGTCATTCTGAAGTACAAATATCAGAGATCAGCTGTCTGGGCACAGTTAAACAACCTGTCCCCTGTTCAGCTTATACAAATATTGTTTTTATAATTACACAAGGATTCAGAGAACTTGTGGTACAAAGGCTAAAACTCATCCAAAACCACTAAAACAGTATTTGGATCAGTGGTCTACATTCAGAAGAAAATGACAAGTATTCTCCAATAATGAATATTTACTTATATAATATACATTAAGATAATTTAATAGATTATATAATTTATAAAACACAAAATAAGGACAAGATGTAAATAAAATAACAATATTTTAAATAATTAATTTTATTTATTGGTGGAACAAATCTTTTAACTCTCACTAAAAATTAGTAATGTCTCTCATAAAAGGATTGTGATAAAATACATTTCATTAATTTAAAAAGTCTTGGTTTAATATTTTGTGATAAAGTAATTTAAAGTCCTGTTTATTTAGTTTATTTAGTGGTCTCAGATCTGAAAAAAAAAATGTAACACAAAGATACCCAAATCCTAATGGATAAAGTTCTTGGTAGCTATGGTTACTAATCCATGATCTTAATTTTTCAAATCCACTCATTAATTATGCAAGTATTTTTGTTGAAACGTGCTTGTAAATATATATATATATATTTCCCTGACATATATCAATTGTTTTTACAAGCTAAAGAGATGTTCCATTTTATATATTAAAGAGGTGATCTGAAAACCAACTAAGATTCTTTATTGGGTAGGTTTCAAACAGATCAGAAAACTTTGTTATCAGTTTTTAAAGTAAGTAGATATTCATTTATAAGGGTGAAATCATATGATGGAATTGTTACTAAAAATACATATTTAAAATGCTCTCCCTGTAGCAAGGGTTGGTAAACTATATCCCCTATCTTTAAATAAAGTTTTATTAGAACACACCATTCATTTATGTATTATCTATGGCTGCTTTCACAGTACAATGGTTGAGCTGAGCTGCTGCAATTGAAAGCATGTGGCCTGCAAAGCTGAAAATATTTGCCACTTGAACCTTTATAGGAAAGAAATGTGCTTATCTCTACAGCATCAATTTCCAGCAAAAGCAGTTTACTTTCTCATTCACGTTTACCTTAGAGTTAGATTGTGTTTAATTTTTCTGAGACTATTTTCTAAGTACACTATAGAAAGTTACATGTCATTTCTGAAAAGGACAAAAACAGCAAATTTCAAACACTCTCTAACTCATCTTTAAGTTTGACAACCTCTTGAGGTAAGATAGAAATTTATGGTTACACTGCTTATCCTTACAAAGTGTGGTAAAGATTCTACTATTTAATATAACTGGCATATCTACCTAACATGGCTTAGATAAAAGTATAATTCATGGCAACATAATGTAAACAAACCAGTGACACCCTGACTGTCAACCTCTTGTAGACCTATAACCTCCACTTTTTCCTCAGAATATATCTTTTTTATTTATAACTCAACTGACATATGAACCAAGAGCATCTATATCAATTCATATATTAGCAAAATTTAATTATTTTTATATTAAAAAACTTGTTTTGGTTGTGCCACACAGCTTATGGAATGTTAGTTCCCTGACCAGGGATCAAACCTGGGTCCCTGACAGTGATAACACAGAGACCTAACCACTGGACCACCAGGGAATTTCTCTTAACTCATTTTAACTAATCAAAATAGGTAGATGCATAGAGAGACAAAAGGAAAGAGAGAAGAGAAAGAAAATTAAATCCTATTCTTTCTATATCCTGATAGGCAATGCATACCTGAAAGGGTATATATAGCCACTCTATAACCTCTAATCCATATTCTTGAAACTAAAATTTTTATATACAGTAAATGAAACATCAGAATACCTAGAGTATGTCAGTTTCCATAATTAATAGCTCAGTTTGCTAAAATTAGCTTAGCACAGCAGTACATGATGTGGCTATCTTATTCCTCACACACTAGGAATACTTTACTCAGACCAGCCATTTCCCTCTTGCAGACAAGGAAACTAGCAAGGTGAGAAATTACACTATTACTGTAAACTAAGTTTTTCTACCTCATTCCCTCCACTCAATTTATAGAAACTTGACTCCTAATTATGGAACCTTTATAAATGTTTTCTTTCAAAACACGTAAAAACTGAAATTTGACCAACCTACATAAAAAATGGAAGAATCCCAGGTTTGAGAAACAATGACTTTTACTCATTATTCTATCACTAAAGGAGATAGGAAAGACAGGGAAAGGCTAATTACCTGGTCTTGTACTTGTTAAATTAGAAGAGTCTATGGAGATGTTAGCCTTGGAAAATGAGAAGGAATCATTTCTTAGGGAAAAGTGAAAAGGAAAGACAAATGAAGAAGGGCTTGGTGAAAGAACCAAAATTTGCCAGAGCTTTTCTTTACACCTAATTGGTCACCAAGTCCTATGAATTTTAAAATGTCTTATACTCTGTCCCCTCTTTTTTAAAACCCTAATGTAGTTAAACCAGACATGTTTGTAAAATAGTTTTCTTCATGATTTCTTGCCTCCAATGTCCCTTCTCTTCATCTTTCACAGTACAATTATTTTCTAAAATAATACAGTGAATCATTACTGCACAAAAAGTTCAACATGCTCCCATTTATATCGTTTGGATGAATTTACTGGCTTTAATCAGAGTTACAGGGTCAACCATATTATTCAGAGCTCTTTCTTCAAACAGCTAGGCTAGCTTTAACTGGCACTTTAATAGTGATCACCCAGCAAGGATTTATTAGCTGTTGTACATTGCACTACATTTGTAATACTGTTTCTATCTTTACAGATCTTAAACTATAGTTGGATACTAAGATTTTAGACACTGCTATACCGTTAAGCACTTGACTGTCCTGTGCCCACTGTGTAATCAGAAATCAAGGAAAGGAGACACCAACAAATGAAGAAAAAGCTTCATGGAGGAAGTGGAATTTTAGCTGAACGTTGAGAGGGAGGCAACACATAAAATGATAGGAAAGGAATTTAACAGACACAGAGGAATCTGACAGGAGTGGAGGGGTAAGAACAGGCATAAGAAAAGCCACTCGGAAGGGAATTAACAAGGGAAGTGTAAAGATGTAGAACACTAATAATGACGAACAATGAGATAAAATCTTGGCTTGGCAAGGTGAATCCCATTATGGAATCCTGGAAGCCAGGCAGAGCTATTTAAACGACATTATAAACATCAATTAATAAAAAGAGAAGAGATGGCATAAGAAGATTATTTCAGCATCCATATTCAGGCATATGGAAGAGACAGGTAGGCAAGAGGAGACATTTGGAAAGAAATTACAGGGTTTAAAGAGAAGCTGTAGTTAAAGAAAAGAAATTTCAAAGAGCACAAAGTTTCTAGCCTTGTAAACTATGAAAATGGAGACATCACTAAAGTAAACAGGAAAGCTGAGAAGCAAAAACATGTGAGAATTGTGAGGAGATGGTTTTGGACATGTTAGATTTAAGCAAAACCAACTGGAGCTATCCTCAGGCTCTTCCATATCATGATACTGGGATGAAGGCAAGAATCCAGGGTAAGAATTGACAGATACGGTGATCTAGCCTTTGTATCTATTTGGGGCTTTAAAACAGTTTATTATTAATTTTAAGCCTCAAAACTCAGCAATGTAGAAAAGGGGAAATTAATATCTTCACATCACAAATAATGTTTAGAATTAATGTGACTTGCCCAAAGTCAAACATGTGACTTTGCTAGCAGCAGAGTCAGGAAAATTCTAGCTCTCTACTCTTGCCATTACGATCACTTGCTTCTAAGAAGCAAGCAAAGTTTAAGGACTTTCTTCCAAAAGGAGTCATCAGTATGGAGGCAACAGCTGAGGCCATGAGAACGTATACTTCTTTGAGGGCAGAAGTGAAAAAAGAAAGGATTCCTTGAAGATACACATAATCAAAATGTGGAAGAAGAGAGCTCAGCAAAGACACCACCAAGTTGACAGGAGTATTCAAGAGGATGGGGAAAAAAAAAAATCAAAACCAGAAAACTGCAGAGTCAGGAAAGCCAAAAATGGATTTAGTACTTAGTGATCTTAAGTTCAGCACTGGAGTTGGAAGAAGATGAAGATTTGCCATGGAGGAAACATATGTGACGGCCGAAATTTTTAAAAAAAATTAGCTCTTGAGAAATTCAGAGGAAAATTTTCTTCAAAATGTTTACTATTATCAACATCCATTTGGTAGGATGAGAGAAGGGATAGCATTTTACTTCTCATACATTAAACTTCTACTTCACAAGTTATATTAACATAAATGAGTGTGAAATGTTTTTTTTCAATGTTGTAAAATATAAGTCTAAGAAAATAATGCATCTATTTGATTAGTCTGATAGAAATATAATTTGATCTTTTAAATCAAGGCTAGAATATATTTCAACACAACCTAATCAATTATTTCGCTTTTAATTCGGCAAAAAAATTTTCAAGTTTTACCTTCTCCACAGTTGGGAGGCTTTTAAACTATTATTAAACATAAATAATAGTTTACTTTTTGCTGTGATCTATTTTACTAATGCAAATGTCCAGTAAAGGAAAAGAGTGGGAGCTATAAAACAGCAAAACTACAGACATACCCAAAGTAAAGTTACTTATGAAACAATTTGCCAAGTTTTAATAGTAAATGCTAACAGAAATAATACTGTCAATCTTCTGATTATAAATGTGACGTCTGTCTTAAGTGGAAGTTAGCAAGCTAAGTAAAGTGAATTTTTTATCCTCATTCTAACATGACAAAACTTTTTCACTTTCATTAGTGATATTTTTTAAAACACAGAAATGTCTTCACACAAAGAAAAGTCCTTGGAAATTATATCTAAAAGTTAAAAAAAGTTAATGATAATGAATTAAAAATGTAAAAGACACAGAGCTAATCAAATGACTTGCTACTGACCTTGTTCAAGTCTGAAGAGGGTCCTTTCCAGCTTTTCCATTTCGTTCAGTAGTAAAATCCTAATCTGTTTACTGTGTCCCATTTTGGCTTCTAGAGGATTTGAAATCTTTCAGAAGAATTAACAGAACTCCGAAATCGAATGAGTTGCCCCTATGAGACGAAAATGGAATTAAGTTAAAGAAAATAACTATTATCTTAAATTCTCTAGGGCTGACAGCCACACACTTACATGTTCAAAACGTGTTTTTAACCCTATCAGAGAATGAATCTTATAAATAAGAACAGAAGAAGCAAATTGAAAAGTTGTTTCCTCCCTTCGAGCACAGGACCAAGGTAAAAATTACAATATAAAAAAATGAAGTATTTTCATAGAAAAGCAATACGTTTTGGAAAACCTTGAGGTTGGGTGGGGGGTAAAATTCCCAGCCCCAAGCCAAACGACTCTGAAGGCGTCATATGGCACTTCTGCTTACAAGAGATTAGCCTGCTCAAAGATAACAGGTGGGAGATCTCCCCATTCCCAAATTCGGGTCGGAAGCCACCAATGGGGAGAGGAGAACAGAACAGAGGCAAACAGTTGTTGCCCCTGGAATAGCTACCGTGAACATAGAATGTACAGACAGAGCTATAGATAGAAAGAACGCATTTCCCCGGGAGGCCGGCGGCATTCCTAGCACTTACACCGAGCAAGTTATACGTGCGGCTTCTGGGACACTGCAGGACCCGCGACTCCAATGTTAAGAGTCGGGGGAGGAGACTAGAAGGAAAGCTAGAGGGGAAAGGCAGGCTGCCCAGGCGCAGAAGGAAGCTGCACACAAGGAGGGCCGGGCGCCGTGAAGGGCAAAGGGAGGGGCGGCGGCAGCCGGGGCAGGGCCGACGCCGCCGTGTGAGTGGCAGAGAGCTTCTCCGTGACTCCGCCTCGCGCCGGTCCCCTGGGAGACCCTCGATTCCCACGGGGGCCTCAAGAGCACACAGCCGGGTGGGAGCTGACAGGTCCCCTCGCCCACTTCCGGGAGGCTCGGCACCAGGTCTCCGGGACCGCTAGTCTCGCGAGAGTCCAGTCGTTGGGGGCCCGGGCCTGGGAGACTGCTGTGAGCAGTTTTTCTCTCGCCCCGAGGGAGGTGCGACGGCGGGACGTGCCTCTTTTATAGCCTGGGAGGTAGTGGTTGAGCATTAAAATGCTGCGGTAGAGAGCTAGGTAGAGCTGCACTAGAGGATTATTTTGTGAACCCCCTAAATGGCGGGAGGCAAGCCACCTGGCTTCTTTTGCGTTTTCTACCACGTTATGTTTTGTGTCTTCGTTTTGACCCTTTTCGGAGAAGGCAATGGCATCCCACTCCAGTACTCTTGCCTGGAAAATCCCATGGACGGAGGAGCCTGTTAGACTGCAGTCCATGGGGTCGCTAGGAGTCGGACACGACTGTATAACTTTCAAGTAGACAACCTGAGCGACATCACTTTCACTTTTCACTTTCATGCATTGGAGAAGGAAATGGCAAGCCACTCCAGTGTTCTTGCCTGGAGAATCCCAGGGACGGGGAGCCTGGTGGGCTGCCGTCTCTGGGGTCACACAGAGTCGGACACGACTGAAGCGGCTTAGCAACTTAGCAGTTTGACCCTTTTACGTGGCCTCAGTTTACTTGGCTTAAATTCTCTGTCTTGATTTCCTCATCTTTAAAATGAGGGGCCTGGCTACAGTCTCGGACATTCCATCCTTCACGTGTCCACATCTTCCTGACGGCAGACATGGCAGGACCAGGCAGGTAAAGTGTGGCCAGTCTGCAAACAATCAACAGGGCAAATACACTTGAGTTTACAACGTCTGGTTGTACCTAATATACACTGTATAGACTGGAAGATCGTCGAAGATTAGGAATCTATATTGGCTGCAGCTGCATGTGTATCAGGTCAGCCATTCAGGAGATGGTACAGATGCCTAAGGAGATACTCATGGCTGAGGGACAAGGAAAGCCCACCTTCCAGGGAAAATGGAGAAAAGGTTTGAAGTATGGAGAAGAATCTTGATTTCTTTATTGTGGAATTACTCTAGGTCCAGGAAGAATAATGGGTTAAAAACTAAAGATACCGAAATGTTCACTTGTTTCAGGAGTTTCCTGAGAATGCCTAGTTACAAATGGTCCAAAACTGAGTTTGGAAACGCACAACTCATTTATTCATTCAACAGGTAGTTTTTTGAGCACCTACCATTAGCCAGGCTCAAAGGTGCTGGGAATGCAGCAATGAAACAAAGTCACTGCCCTCAGGGCACTCCTACATGTGATTGGTGGGAGACTGATAAACAAATAAATTATGTAAGATAATTAATTAAAGGTTGTAAGACATAAAGCTAAGAAAGGGAAAATGGAAGAATCAGGACAGGGTGGTTTGCAATTTTAAGTACAATTATCAGTAAAGGACTTGCTGGTAAGTTGACATTTGATTTCCAAAACAGAGAAAGAAGATAGAGGATATCCAGGGTAAGAGGGTTATATACAGAGGTACCAAAAGTGCAGGAGCCTGGAGGTAGCAGCATACTTGGTAAATTCAAGGAGGCAACTGTAGCTGAGTCAAGAAGGAAGTGGTAAGGAATTAGGACAGATAGACGGGGTGGGGTGGGTGGTCAGAACTAAAAGGCTTTGTAGGCTGTTGTAAGGACTTAGGCTTTTGCTCTGGCAAAAAGAGCCACTGGAGGATTTTGAACAGAGGAGTGACATCAACTGACCTTTTAAAAGGATCACCTGTCAACTTTATAAGTGTTAGTCGAACAATCGTGTCCAACTCTTTGCAACCCTGTGGACTGTAGCCCACCAGGCTCCTCTGTCTATGAAATTTTCCAGGCAAGAATTCTGCAGTGGGTTGTCATTCCCTTTTCCAGGGCATCTTCGCAACCTAGGGATTGAACCCAGGTCTCCTTCATTGCAGGCAGATTCTTCACTGAGTGTATAAACTGTAAGATGTGGTGAAGAAGGAAGCAAGGAGATCTGTTAAGAATCTATTTCAATTATCCAAGCAAGAGATAGTGGTGTGTGTGTGTGTGTGTGTGTGTGTGTGTGTGTAGTAGTGAAGGTGGTGAGAAGTTCTTGAGCTATAAATCTTTTAATGGTCAAGCTTACCATTTGCTGGTGGAGAGAAAAGGAGTAAGGGATGATTCATAAGTTTTTAGCTTGAGCAACCAGAACATTACTGCCCAATAGAAATATAATGTGCCACACAGGTAATAAACATTCTCCTTCTAGCCACATCAAAAAAAGTAAAAAGAAACAGCTGAAATCAATTTTAATAATATATTTTATTTAACTCAGTGTAACAAACATCATTTCAACACACAAACAATTGAAGTTATTAATAAAATATTTTAGATTATTTTTTCATACTAAGCCTGTTAAATATCAGGTATATTTTACGCTTACAGCATGTCTCAGTTCTGATAGTGACATTTCAGGTGCTTGCTCGCTTCATTTGTCAAGTGGCTACTGTGTGGAGAGTACAGAAGAAGCTGTCATTTAATGAGAGAGGAAACAAAGGGGAGGAAGGCGGAATTCAGAAGTTCAGTTGTAGACTGTCAACAGGCAAGTGAAGATGACTGTCCATTTGCTTGGATGACTGTCAAACATCCAAGTAGAAATATTTAATTACCATTTGTAGCTCTGGTCTCCAAAGTAGTAGTTTTCAAGTTGTGAGGTGTAACCCACTGAGGGTTGTAAAGTCAATGTATTGGTTGTAACCAACAATTTTTTAAAGTGAAATAAAGATCTAAATGCATTGCATCTAGTAAAAGTATTATTTCACAAAGGTTCTGTTTCTATTACGTGGGTTTTGATATACTGGGTCATATGTTCCTCCTGGGAGTCACAGTTAAAAACAAGTTTGAGAGGCACTGCTCTAGAATGTATGCTGTGTAAAATAATAATTCATGATTTGAAATGGTGCCTGAGTTTGAATTCCAGCTCTGCCACTAACCAGCTGTGAGGCTTTGGAAAATACTCAACTTCTTTGGGCTTTGGTCTTTCCAACTGTAAAGTAAGGATAAAAATAGTTGTAGTTTAGTCGCTAAGTTACATCTGACTCTTTTGCAACCCCATGGAAAGTAGCCTGCTAGGTTCCTCTGTCCATGAGATTTCCAAGGCAAGAATACTGAAGTGAGTTGCCATTTCCTTCCCTAGGGAATCTTCCTGGCCCAGGGATTGAACTCAGTATGCGTCGACACATGAAATTTTCTTTGCCACTGAGCCACCTGGGAAGCCCAAGGATAACTACTGTTAATTAAACAGGGACCTGACAACTGTGCCTAATACATACTGATTACTGTGTAAGTGCAAATATCAGAGCAAAGCGGGTCCTGGCCATATTGTGAAACACAGTCCACGTTCCTGCTTGTGTCTAGTCTCTCCTTTCCATACCCTGTTCTGCTTTTAGATTCTCCTATCACTGTTTTGTCACACTGCCCACCTGTTGATGTTTCTTGTCCAGGGTTCCAAAATTAGCCTTTCCTGCTGTCCTTCCTCCAACAAAACACTCACTTCAGTGTCCAATATTTCAACCAGGTAGAAGAAATAAAACCAATTGATGAAGTGAATTCCTTTAGTAGTGAATTTTTCTTACACAAAGGCTTGAATTTTAAAAGGTCTGTTAATCCAAACAATCTTAGTTTGAGAGATTTCATATAGTGAAGAGTGTTAAGTAATGAAAATATTATGACTGAATATGATGTTTCTGAGATTAAATTTCCAAGCCTCATGGTATCCTTTTTAAAAAGAAAGGTCACACGGCATGCTATTTGTGAAGTTCTTGGAATGCCAATGAATTTGCGTTCCAGGGCGACAGTGGTGCCAATGTGCAGCCTTCATTTTGGTGAACATTTGTCATGTGCTTGTCCTGAGCATAACTGCGATCTATATATACACAATAGCCTCATGTTGGAGTTGTTGGGAGAAGACTCTCCTTGAGGAACAACTGATGGATAATCTCAGTTGTTTGGCAGAGACTTTAGTGTTTTCTAACACACTGATTAATATTAATATACCTGGGGAGTGGGAGAAGGGCTGTGGTCAGAAGGGACTTTCTTCAGGTTTGTGTATGTGTGTATTTGCTGAAAGAAAAGGAGTTGTTTGAAGTGTTATTTATGGTTAGGTACCAACTCTGTGAGGTTCTGAATCTGAAGTGGAGGGGCTGCCTTATTTGGTTTTTATATTCATCAGTATTTTCTGCATACTTTATTTTGTAGCAATAATATATTAATATTATTAATAGTTGTATCTTGTAAAATTGGAACTGTGTTTTCAAAGTCCCTTTTCAGGTAAATAATTTATTCTGCATATTTTGAAATATCCAGATACAGCCAGTAAGGAAAAGAAGGGGAGGTAGCAAAGGAAGTAGAGAGATGTGGAAAAACAGATTTTTCAAAAAGGAAGTAGCACAACATCTTCTTTGGAGACAAACAGGCCTCGAATTAGTTTCAATCTCTCTGAATCATAGTTGATTCATATAGAAAGGAGAAAACAAGACCTTATTGATCGGGTTGGTATGAAGAATAGATGAAATAATGAAAGCATTTAAAGTGGCATTTAGCATTTCGCAAAAATTAGGCTTTTAATTTGGCTTTCCCTGGTGGCTTAGCAGTAAAGAACCTGCGTGTCAATGCAAGAGACATGGGTTCAACCTCTGGGTCGGGAAGATCCCTGGAGAAGGAAATGGCAACCCACTCCATTGTTCTTGCCTGGAGAATCCCAGGACAGAGGAGTCTGGTTGGCTACAGTCCATAGGGTCACAGAGTCAGACATGACTGAGTGAGTGAGCATACATGTGTGTGTAAGCATGAGGCTTTTAATAAGGATAGCCTTAAAAAAGAAGGGGTGATGACTTGTTGTCTTTGCTGGATCAAAGAGACAAATGACATCATCAGAAGGTCTCTTACTCTATGTAGTATAAAGGTGAAATCAAAGAGCAAAGTCAGAGCCAAGTTTTCAGTCTAAATTGTACAAAACAGAGGAAAAGTAGAGTCTAAGAATGAAGTAAGAATCAGTTGGTATATAATAAATATTTGTTGGAAAATTTATGGAGATGTACACATATAGAGGTAAATATAGTCGCATTTCTATTGAAACGAAAAACAAATGTTGGGCTCTTAGAGCTAACATAGGAAAAGTCACTTAAAAATTCCTAAGTATTGAGGAACTTTGTTCCTGAGACTGTGAACAAAGCTAGTGGAGGTGATGGAATTCCAGTTGAGCTATTTCAAATCCTGAAAGATGATGCTGTGAAACTGCTGCACTCAATATGCCAGCAAATTTGGAAAACTCAGCACTGGCCACAGGACTGGAAAAGGTCAGTTTTCATTCCAATCCCAAAGAAAGGCAAATGCCAAAGAATGCTCACACTACTGCACAATTGCACTCATCTCACACGCTAGTAAAGTAATGCTCAAAATTCTCCAAGCCAGGCTTCAGCAATACGTGAACTGTGAACTTCCAGATGTTCAAGCTGGTTTTAGAAAAGGCAGAGGAACCAGAGATCAAATTGCCAACATCCGCTGGATCATCGAAAAAGCAAGAGAGTTCCAGAAAAACATCTATTTCTGCTTTATTGACTATGCCAAAGCCTTTGACTGTGTGGATCACAATAAACTGTGGAAAATTCTGAAAGAGATGGGAATACCAGACCACCTGACCTGCCTCTTGAGAAACCTATATGCAGGTGAGGAAGCAACAGTTAGAACTGGACATGGAACAACAGACTGGTTCCAAATAGGAAAAGGAGTACATCAAGGCTGTATATTGTCACCCTGCTGATTTAACTTGTATGCAGAGTACATCATGAGAAACACTGGGCTGGAAGAAGCACAAGCTGGAATCAAGATTGCCGGGAGAAATATCAATAACCTCAGATATGCAGATGACACCACCCTTATGGCAGAAAGTGAAGAGGAACTAAAAAGCCTCTTGATGAAAGTGAAAGTGGAGAGTGAAAAAGTTGGCTTAAAGCTCAACATTCAGAAAACGAAGATCATGGCATCTGGTCCCATCACTTCATAGGAAATAGATGGGGAAACAGTGAAAACAGTGTCAGACTTTATTTTTGGGGGCTCCAAAATCACTGCAGGTGGTGATTGCAGCCATGAAAGACACTTACTCCTTGGAAGAAAAGTTATGACCAACCTAGATAGCATATTCAAAAGCAGAGACATTACTTTGCCAACAAAGGTCTGTCTAGTCAAGGCTATTGTTTTTCCAGTGGTCATGTATGGATGTGAGAGTTGGACTGTGAAGAAAGCTGAGCACCAAAGAATTGATGCTTTTAAACTGTGGTGTTGGAGAAGACTCTTGAGAGTCCCTTGGACTGCAAGGAGATCCAACCAGTCCATTCTGAAGGAGAACAGCCCTGGGATTTCTTTGGAAGGAATGATGCTAAAGCTGAAGCTCCAGTACTTTGACCACCTCATGCGAAGAGTTGACTCATTGGAAAAGACTCTGATGCTGGGAGGGATTGGGGGCAGGAGGAGAAGGGGTCGACAGAGGATGAGATGGCTGGATGGCATCACTGACTCTATGGCTGTGAGTCTGAGTGAACTCCGGGAGTTGGTGATGGACAGGGAGGCCTGGTGTGCTGCGATTCATGGGTCGCAAAGAGTTGGACACGACTGAGCGACTGAATTGAACTGAGAAGAACTTAGAACATTTTTCTATCTCAAAAATGCCTATAGTCTTGCTGCAAAATCCTATTTTGAACTTTCCTTTGTATTCATTCTGTAATGGTCCAAGACCTCTATTGAGGCAGATGTCTTAGACTGAATAGAGAAAATCTTGTATGTTGCAAAAACAAATGAGAAAACTGCATTGATACCTTTAAAAATATTATCCCTATTACATTGTGCTCTGCATTGCCTGGTGTAGTGCCTGGCACTTAAAGGCATTCAATAAATGTCTACAGGAATGAAAGAAAGATAGAAGGAATGAATAACTAAATATGCTAGAATATCTATACTTTTATTTCTGGTTTAATGAATAATTCATTTAGGCTAACTTCATCTTAAATCTTCTTTCCGTTATTTCTTTTTTTTTGCTCTTGTGTAGGTAGTTGAATATTTGATTGAACAAGGCTTACAGAACTAACATACTGAGATACATTTATTGGTTTTTTCCCCTCTTTTATTTTTATTATTGTAAAATACACATAGCATACAATTTACCATCTTAATCATTTTAAAGTATACAGTTCAATGGTATTAAGAACATTCATATTATTGTACAATTATCACCACTGTCTCTCCAGAACTCTTCTCATCTTGAAAAGGCTGAAACTCTATATATTCATTGAATGATAAACTCCCCATTTCTCCCCTCCTTCCAACTCCTGGCAAGCATCATTCTGACTTTCTGATTTTGATTACTCTAGATACCTTATATCGGAGAGGGCAGTGGCACCCCACTCCAGTAGTTTTGCCTGGAAAATCCCATGGACGGAGGAGCCTGGTAGGCTGCAGTCCATGGGGTCGCTGGAGTCACACATGACTGAACGACTTCACTTTCACTTTTCGCTTTCATGCGTTGGAGAAGGAAATTGCAACCCACTCCAGTGTTCTTGCCTGGAGAATCCCAGGGACGGGAAGCCTGGTGGGCTGCTGTCTGTGGGTCGCACAGAGTTGTACACGACTGAGGCGACTTAGCAGCAGCAGATACGTTATATAAGTACAATCGTATAGTATCTCTCTTTTTGTGTTGGTCTTATTTCATTTAATATAATGTCCTCAGGGCTTATCTATGTTGTAGCTTATGTCAGAATCTCCTTCCTTTTTAAGGCTGAATAATATTCCATTGTATGTATATACAGTTTATTTATTCATCTGTCAGTGAACACTTGGGTTGCTTCCTCATTTTAGTGTGAATAATGCTGAGAACATGGCTGTACTAATATCTCTTCAAGACCCTGCTTTTTAATTCTTTTGTGTGTACCAGAAGTGGAATTGTTGGATCATATGGTAAGTCTGTTTTTCAGTTTTTGAGAAACTGTCATACTGTTTTCCATAGCAGCTTTACCATTTTACATTCTCATGAACAGTGCACAAGGGTTCTAGTTTGTTTGTATCATGTTTTTTTTTTTGCACACTTATTGTTATTGATAACAGTGATCCTAAAGGGTTTGAGGTACATCATCATTCTGATTTGGGTTTGCATTTCCTTAATAGTAGTGATGTTGAGCATCTTTGCATGTGCTTATTGACCATTTGTGTGTTGTATTTGGAGAATTGTCTGTTTTTGTCAATCTTTGAATTGAATTGTTTCTCTTGTCATGATCTCTATACTTTCTAGCTAGTAATCCCTTATCACATATAGATATGCAAATATTTTCTCCCATTCATGGGTTGCCTTTTTACTCTATTAATTGTGTTCTTTGATGCACAGGAGTTTTTAATTTTCATGAGGTGCAATTCATCTATTTTTAAATTTTATCACCTGTGCCTTTTTGTTTTATCCATGAAATCTTGCCAAATCCAATATCATGAACTTTATGCCCTATATTTTCTTCTAAGAGTTTTGTAGTTCTATAGTTATATAAATATTTATGTGACATAGTTTTACATTTAAGTCTTTGGTCCACTTTGAATTAATGCATATTCATTAGTTATCAGTCTAACTTCATTCTTTTGGATAGGAATATCTAGTTTTCCCCCCACCATTAGTTGAAAAGACTGTCCTTTTCCCACTGAATGTTCTTGTCATCCTTGTCAAAAAATATTTTGGCCATATGTGTGAATATATGTTTCTGTGCTCCATATTCTAGTCTATTGATCTATACATTTGTCTTTATTTCTTTACCATACTATTTTGATTATTGTAGCTTTGTAGTAAGTTTTAAAGTCAGGAAGTGTGAGTCCTCCAATTTTGTTCTTCTTTTTCAAATTGATTTGACATTTGGGGTCAAATATTTGGGGTCTCTTGACATCCCCATATGAATTTTACGATAAATTTTTGTATTTCTAAAAAAAAAAAGTCATTGGGATTTGATAGAGATTGCATTATATCTGTGTATTACTTTGATACAATATTTAACCTCCCAATCCATGAACATGGGATATCTTTCTGTTTACTTATGTCTTCTTTAATTCTTTAGCAATGTATTGTAGTTTTCATTGCACAAATCTTTTATTTCCTTGGTTAAGTTAATTACTAATTATTTATTCTTTTTGATGGTATTGTAAATGGAATTGTTTTTATAATTTTTTCAGATGTTTATTGTTAGTGTATAGAGATGCAACTTATTTTTGTATTGACTTTTATCCTGCTACTTTGCTGAATTTGCTTAGTTGTAATAGTTTTTTTCTTTTTTTTTGTAGAATCTTTAAAGTTTTCTAGTATAAGATTATAACATCTGTGAACAGAGATAATTTTATTTCTTTCTTTTCTGTTTGGATACCATTTACTTATTTATTTGTTTATTTATTTAACCTACCTAAGTGCTCTAGTGAGGACTAGTACTATATTGAATGTAAGTGATGAAAGTGGGCATCTTTGCCTTATTCTTGATTTTAGAGGAAAAGCTTCAGTCTTTCATCACTGAGTATGATTTTGCTACAAATTTTTCATACATGACTTTTATTTGTTGAAGCAGTTTTTGTCTATTCCTAGTTTGTTGAATTTTTGAACAAAAGGATGTTGAATTTTGTCAAATGCTTTTTTCCTGCACCAATTGAGATGATCCTTTATTTCTTTTTAAGGATATGCATCTCCTTTTCCCTTTTGGAGTGTCACAGGAAAGGTTGCTGGGCTTGAATTTGCTATATCTCATGGCAGTATAATAAGCCTATGGCTAGTATATATAGTATGGTGCGAACAATGCTGCATTTACTATCTTTTCAAAAGTATTATTATTACTATTATTAATTTTGTTTAAGTTTTAAATCTTTCTCAGTTATGAATTGGAGTTGATTGGACAGCTGATTTCATGGGTCTTTTGCCCAACTCAAATGGTGGAAAACAGACTTCTCAAAACAAAGCTTCCAAAATGGAAGAATGCATAAGATATCCTGACAATAGCAGTCATAGATCCATTTCTCCTACAGAGAGTGAGTTCTTGAGGGGAGAAAATGTAAACATACCTAGAACTGGAGGTTGTTGTATAATAAACAACCTTAATATATAATGTTTGTATAATAAATCCTTAATAAAACATCTTGGAGGGTATATACATACTGTTTGTATAATAAACAAAGACTTAATACAACATCTTGGAGGGCATCAAAGAACCACAGTGTTTCCCTTGCTCTTTCTCCCCTCTCCTTTCCCCAAGAGACTGCATGAAACTCAGTAACTTTCATAGTGTTGATTTATTTTGAAATATAAAATTAAAGTATCCAAGTTGTGCAAACAGTGCAAAACTGAGCAATCATGCATTTTAATTTGACTCAGCATTGTTGAATTGAAATATTTAGACTTTGGGATTAAGAGAAGATTGCAGTTTTCCTAAAAATCCATCTCACTATTCATTACTTTCTCATTTTAAGCTTATAGACACACACATTATTTAATTCTCAAGAGTTAAGTTGATAGGCTGTCTGAAGGTAGATGTAAAAACTGTAATATGAAACCAGAACTGGAGAACAGAGGTACTTTGACTAACTTTTCAATGTAGGTTTTATGTTATAGAAAGCATCACATAGTACATTGTATGAAAATAAAATTAGATGAAGAATAATCTATGAGTGATACCTGCTTTATAGATTCTCAATTTGATGACCAATCATCAGTATAAAAATGGCAACCCACTGCAGTATTGCCTGGGAAATCCCATGGACAGAGGAGCCTGGCTGGCTACAGTTGATGGGGTCACAAGAGTCGGACATGACGTAGCGACTAAACCACCACCACCATAACCTAATTTACCAGAACACTTAACCAAAGTATTTCACTGATGATCAAGTAAATTCTGAGGAAAGGTCAGTGGTATAACTACAAAGGCCAATCTATTTTAATTTCCTAAGGTTTAAAAAAAGCCCTCTTCTCAATTTACAGTGACTGAGGGAGTAATTTTCCTGCTTACACAGTGATAAATGGTTTGTACATCGTGAATGCAACATAGTGGATAATCAGCAAAACTTTAAATTAAATTAATCAACACTTTGTAAAGTTCTTTCCATGAACATAGGTAACATATCCTATCAAGGCAAATGATTCTTTGCCTTGCTATTGCTTCTTTGATTATGGAAAAATACTAATAAGCTTTCACTTTTTTTTTTTTTTTTTAATGTTTTACTGGAAAGAATTTAGGTAGAGATTTAAGCATAGTAAACTTTATAACATATATGTGTATGACTGGGTCCTTTCACTGTTCTCCTGAAACCATTACGACATTGTTAATCAGCTATATCCCAGTATAAAAGAAAAAGTTAAAAAATATGAGAATCACTGTTGTGCACCAAGAATTAATATAGCGTTGTAAATCAATTATACTCTGAAAACAAACAAGCAAATTCATAGGGAAAAAGATTGGATTTGTGGTTACCAGAGAGGGGTGGAGAGGGTGTTGGGAGAGGGAAGAAAGTTAAGAGAGTAAATCCTAAGAGATCTCATCATGGCGAAGATTGTTTTTCTTTTGCATCTATATAGAATGACAGATGCACACTAAACTTAATTGGGGTTATTATTTCATGATGCATGCAAATCAAATCATTATGTTGCACAACTTAAACTTATACAGTGCTTTATGTTATATCTCAATAAAACTGGAAGAAAAATGGATAATAAAATGTAACTGCCTTAGGTTTGAAAATAAATATATAAAAGTGTGTGTGTGTGTGGGCTTTGTCGCTCAGTCATATCTGACTCTTTGTGACCCCATGAACTGTAGCCTGCCAGCCTCCTTTGTCCATGGGGATTCTCCTGGGAAGAATGCTGGAGTGGTTGCCATGCCCTCCTCCAGGGGATCTTTGCCCTCCTCCAGGGGATCTTCCCAACCCAGGGATTGAACCCAGGTGTCCTGCATTGCGTGTGGATTCTTTACTGTCTGAGCCACCAGGGAAGCCCAAGAATACTGGAGTGGGTAGCCTGTCTCTTCTCCAGAGGATCTTCCTGACTCAGAGATCGAACCTAGGTCTCCTGTATTGCAGGCAGTTTCTTGACCAGCTGAGCTAACAGGGAAGACCACAATATTTTTAGATGTTCAAGCTGGACTTAGAAAAGGCAGACGAACCAGCGATCAAATTGCCAACATTCGTTGGATCATCGAAAAAGCAAGAGAGTTCCAGAAAAACATCTACTTCTCCTTTATTGACTACGCCAAAGCCTTCGACTGTGTGGATCACCACAAACTGTAGAAAATTCTTCAAGAGATGGGAATACCAGACAACCTGACCTGCCTCCTGAGAAATCTGTATGCAGGTCAAGAAGCAACAGTTAGAACTGCATGGAACAACAGACTGGTTCCAAATCAGGAAAGGAGTCCATCAAGGCTGTATATTGTCACCCTGCTTATTTAACATATAGGGAGGGTACATCATGAGAAATGCCAGGCTGGATGAAGCACAAGCTGGAATCAAGATTGCTGAGAAAAATATCAATAACCTCAGATATGTAGATGACACCACCCTTATGGCAGGAATCGAAGAAGAACTAATGAGCCTTTTGATGAAAGTGAAAGCCAAAAGTTGGCTTAAAACTCAACATTCAGAAAACTGAGATCATGGCATCTGGTCCCATCACTTCATGGCAAATAGATGGCAAAACAATGGAAACAGTGACAAACTTTATTTTTTGGGGCTCCAAAATCACTGCAGATGGTGATTGCAGCCATGAAATTAAAAGATGCTTGCTCCTTGGAAGAAAAGCTATGACCAACCTAGACAGCATATTAAAAAAGCCGAGACATTACTTTGCCAACAAAGTATGGTTGGCATAGTCAAAGCTATGGTTTTTCCAGTAGTCATGGATGAATGTGACAGTTGGACTATAAAGAAAGCTGAGTGCTGAGGAATTGATGCTTTTGAACTGTGGTGATAGAGAAGACTCTCAAGAGTCCCTTGGACTGCAAGGAGATCCAAGCAGTCCATCCTAAAGAAAATCAGTCCTGAATATTCATTGGAAGGACTGATGCTGAAGCTCCAATACTGTGGCCACCTGATGCAAAGAACTGACTCATTGGAAAAGACCCTGATGCTGGGAAAGATTGAAGGCGAGAGGAGAAGGGGACGATAGAGGATGAGATGGTTGGATGGCATCACCAACTCAATGGACATGAGTTTGAGTAAACTCCAGGAGTTGGCGATGGACAGGGAGGCCTGGCATGCTGCCATCCATGGGGTTGCAGAGTTGGACGTGACTGAGTGACTGAACTGACTGAACTGAAACATATTCCAGGCATTCTCATTAGCAGGGCTCAATCTACTGTTCAAATGTCTTAGTCCTCCTTGCTGGACAAAACTCAGGTGGGCAGTGACAGCTTAGAAGGCATGTGCTTTACCTGAGAGCTGAGTGAACTACTGTGCTCACATTTAAGCCTGTGAAGTTTCCATGTAAAATGGGTGCCACTGCCTTTTATAGTAATTCCCATGTGTATTTCCATGGAATGCTGACAGTGAGTACATAGTGCTTTATCAGTAATTCTGGGATTATCTGAAAAATAGCATAGTATTCTTATGACAGGTTTATGTTAATAAGTTTGATTAGCATAAAGCAAAAATAATTCAATAACTCATATAAAGTTAACAGATTCTTGTTTTCTGATGTGACTAATTTTCTGGTCTTGTGAAGGTCTATACATTTCTGTGCCTGAATGACAACATAGAAAGCTTCTATTTGGGTTCCCAGGATGTTAGATTAAGCTGGGTGTCATCAATGTGACACTTTGCTATTTTCAAAGTGTGATCCAGGGACCAATTGCATTGGCATCACTTGGGAGCTTATTAGAAAAGCAGAATCTCAGGCCTAATGCTAGGCCTATTAATTAGAGTTCATTTTGTCAAGATCTCTTGGTGATATGTAAGCACATTCAAGTTTAAGAAGTACTAGTTGTGCTTTTGTGGCTCAAGGTCATGCCTTTCCTAAACTTCTGCTTTTAGGACCCTCTATTTTCTGCTCTTCTAGAATCTGTAGGCCATCAGCTAGCCATTTCATTCGGATGTTTTAAAAATTCCCAAACCTGTGACTTTGTGTGCCCTAAGCTGTCTTTTCTTTATTTTGTCGGAGAAGGGAAACTTTTCTTTCTTTGCACTCCCCATATTTTTCATCTCTTTTTACTTGATGATTTTTGTTTTTGGAGAAAAACAAAGAGCATCACTTCTAGCTTCCAGGGGACATGTTCTGTCTCTGATCAACCTGAAAACTTTTTCTCATGGCATCTCTCAATAACATCAAGGTACTGAGATTTTGTTTACTGCTGAATTCAATCAGAAAGATGAGTTGCCACTAATTTCAATATTGCATAGTTTTATGTAACTTTATTTTATTTTATTTTTTTTTTTACGTTTTGGGCCATCACTAAGTGGAACTGCAGTCTTAGGCCCTGAGATGCAGTTTTCTTTACATCTGTCCATGATGCCTGTGGACTCCCACCTCCGACCCAAAGAAACCAAGTCCTCCCGAGAGCTCATTTATGTAACTTTAGAGTAAAATAAAATAAAACCACCAAAAGGACTACTTGATAACTTACTGTGCTGTGTTCAACTTTTTAACTTTTCATATTATAGACATACTGGGCCTCAGAAATGTCATATTTATCAACAAAAGCTATACTTTCTGTGTCTTAGTAATAAACATTCTATTATTTTGTTCTAGAACTCTAAACCAATTAAGGGAAAATATTGGACATTTTCTGCTATTGTTCTCTTAACCTTTGTTTTCTTTTTATCCATCTTTGTTATAAAAGGAAAAAGCCCTCATGCTACATGTTGCCATTATGAAATTTAGGTATTTATGTGTATGTTATTTTTGTATATGTATCAGAAATCACATTTAGAAATATTCTCTCTAAATTACCCTTAAACATTTTTAGTGGTAAAGTGCTGGGAACATTATGGTTTGTTTCATGAGACCTCTCTTCATTTTGAAACCATATCCTCTCTTTCTTCCTTTTCTCTAAAAACCACCCAGGGTGAAGAAATAAAGTAAGAGAAGTCCGCTAAAATATGTGTACAAGCTGTTGTAAATGTCATTTGTTGAATAATGTATAGAATTTCATGGCATAAGGGGCAGGATTCTCTGAAAGTAACCGCAAGAACTCATTCTTGGTTACTGAACCCCTGGACTACCTGGATCCAGGAATAACCCTTTACCCAGTGGGAAAAGTCACACTTGAACTCAGCTTCCTGTAAGACTGATGAAATTGTTTTAGTCTCTTGCAGGAACTACAGCTTTCTATGGTTTCTACTGTCCTCAGGTGCTGGGCAGCTGTTTTCACAGTTACTTCCTCTAAGCAGATGACATGCAATCCAGATTGCCTGACATTTAAGTTGTGTGCATATCTCTTCCCATTATGGTTGCTGTCGTGCTTGCCCTGAGAAATGAGAGCAACAGGGCAGTGGGGACTCTGCCCTGGAGTACTGGACCGAGTGTCCATGAGATGGCCAAGGGCCCTTTGTACATCTTCATGGGGAAAATGGGAAAATCAAAGGACTTGTGACTTTTCTTATTGTTGACCCCTTAAGTTTCCTCAATAAAGCTTGTTCTTAAGTATGATCGTGTAAAATTCGCCCAGAGTTCTGGTGAACCTCAGGGGACCTATCTTACATAGCTCATTTACTGGTGATAATCAATCACCAGTTTGTTCTGCATTCTCTGCTTTGGGAGAGTTCCCTGGGACCTATCTTACATAGTTCATTTACTGGTGATAATAAATGACCAGTTGTTCTGCATAGCCTGCTTTGGGAGAGTTTCCTGGTGGCTTAGATGGAAAAGAATCTGCCTGCAATGTGGGAGACCTGGGTTCCATCCCTGGATTGGGAAGATACCCTGGAGAAGGAAATGGTTACCCACTCTAGTATTCTAGCCTGGATAACAGCAACAATAACACAACTAAAATAAAACATCCTTCCCTGGTGGCTCAGTAAAGAATCTGTCTGCAATGCAGGAGACCACCTGCAGTGCAGGAGACCTGGGTTTGATCCCTGGGAAATACCATGGATGGAGGAGCCTGGTGGGCTACAGTCCATTGGGTCATAAAAATTGGACACGACTTAGCGACTAAACCATCACAGAGAAAGCAGAAGCCCTTAAAAGAACTCCATCACCTGTCCCATTTTCTGTCCATACTATTCTAGTTTCCTTCTGTTACAGTATAGGGGCAATTATTTTTCCTAAGGCTAACAACTCCTCTGGTGCTTTTATTTTACCCATTCCCACCTTCTAAGTTACTTGAAGTTATTAATTATCTTTTATCTTAATATTCAAGGCTTCCCTGGTGGCTCAGCTGGTAAAGAATCCACCTGCAATGCGGGAGACCTAGGTTCAATCCCTGGGTTGAGAAGATCCCCTGGATAAGGGAAAGGCTACCCACTCCAGTATTCTGGCCTGGAGAATCCCATGGACTATACAGTCCATGAGGTTGCAAATAGACACGACTGAGAGACTTTCACTTTCACTTTCTTTAGTTAGAGCTTTTGAAAACAGGATCAAGTTTCTCCCAATGAAGAGAAAAAGAAAGAGGAAAGGAGGGAGAGAGAAGAAATTTTTTGGTTAATTTCTTCACTCCCTTCTAGATTCTGCCCCTATTTCCTCTGTTCAAATTTTTGAAAAATTGTTTCTACGTACTGTTTCTATTTCTTTCCCCCTGGCCATTTCTAAATCTTTTCCAATCCAACTTCTGCCTACATTGCTCTATCTTCAGTACTTATTAACCATGGCACCATTGGCATGTTAGGCCAATATTTTGTTTGCAATACCGTCCTACACATTTTAGGATGTTTAGCAGCATCTCTGGTCTTTATTCACTAGATGCCAGTAACAGCCCTCTCTGCAGCTGTAACAGCCAAAAATGTCCTCAGACATTACCAAATGACCCCTGTGAAGCAAAATTGAGAATCATTGCTCTATTCCCATGGCTCCTGTTGAGTTACCAATGACTTTCATGATATTAAATCTCGTTTTTTATCTGACTGATAGCTCAGTAGAATCTGACATTGTTAGCCTCTCCTGTCATATTTTTCTCTTGCCTCTATTGACAAAAGTCTCTTGATTTTCCTTTTACCTCTCAGATTGTTCTTTTTTTTCTTTCTTATTTCCTTTTGTTCTCTCTTTCACTCTTTCTTTCCTTCTCTCTCCCTCTCATTTCTCTTCCAAAGCTCTTCTTTTTCTCTTTAAAATATTTTAGGTTCATCCCCTGTCAATTGACAATTAAATGTTGATGAAAGTGAAAGTGGAGAGTGAAAAATTTGGCTTAAAGCTCAACATTCAGAAAACGAAGATCATGGCATCTGGTCCCATCACTTTATGGGAAATAGATGGGGAAACAGTGTCAGAATTTATTTTTTTGGGCTCCAAAATCACTGCAGATGGTGACTGCAGCCATGAAACTAAAAGACACTTACTCCTTGGAAGAAAAGTTATGACCAACCTAGATAGCATATTGAAAAGCAGAGACATTCCTTTGCCAACAAAGGTCTGTCTAGTCAAGGCTATGGTTTTTCTAGTGGTCATGTATGGATGTGAGAGTTGGACTGTGAAGAAAGCTGAGCACCAAAGAATTGATGCTTTTGAGCTGTGGTTTTGGAGAAGACTCTTGAGAGTCCCATGGACTGCAAGGAGATCCAACCAGTCCATCCTAAAGAAAATCAGCCCTGGGATTTCTTTGGAAGGAATGATGCTAAAGCAGAAACTCCAATACTTTGGCCACCTCATGCGAAGAGTTGACTCATTGGAAAAGATTCTGATGCTGGGAGGGATTGAGGGCAGGAGGAGAAGGGGGAGGCAGAGGATGAGATGGCTGGATGGCATCACCGACTCGATGGGCGTGGGTTTGGTTGAATTCCGGGAGTTGGTGATAGACAGGGAAGCCTGGCGTGCTGCGATTCACGGGGTCGCAAAGAGTCAGACACGACTGAGTGACTGAACTGAATTGAACTTGTCTTCTTACTCTGCTGTTTTTCTGGGGACTCTCATCCCCATCCAGAGTTTTAATTTTCTCCTTTAGACTTCTGCTTCAAGTTATGATGAATAGGCTTCAGTGTGGTTAACACATCAATCCTCCCACCACCAGAAATAACAAAAATCTGGACATAATAGTTTACCCATAGCTTGTGAGTCTTTATCTGTACATGATACCCTTCTCTTTTAGGGGAAAAAAATCTGCTTCTGGCTCTATCTTTTGAAGTAGAAAATTAGTTCTTAGAATAATACAAAGCAGACTTCTTCAGGGAGCCTTCCTTGATTTTCCTGGCCATCTCCAACTCCCCATTATGGAGGCCCTTATTAGCCTCTGTATATCTCTTTATTAATGCATAATATAGCAGCAATTTTACATTTACTTGTGTGATTAGTGAGGCCATTGAGTAGAGTATTTAAAATCAAGGATTTAAAAATAAATACAAAGAAAGTGTTTTTGAGCCAAGACTGCCTGGCTTGGAATCTTGGGTCTTAAATTCTTGGTGCCTCAATTTCCTTAACATGGGAATAGTAATACAACCTATTTTCAGAGTTGTTATGGGCCTTAAATGATTTATATAGTGCTTAGAACATGGCTTGGAGCATAGTAAGCACTGTCACCTGTAATTTTTGGAATTTAGTTTTCATCTGTCTCTCCTACATTTTGCTCATGATTTTGTCCTCAGTGTCAACACAGTTCATGAGACATTGCAGGCATGCAGTAACTGTCAGAGTCACGTATAAATAAAAGTGTTTGGACAAAAGAAATGCTATATACATGGGAAGCAGATTTGTATAAGTGAAAAAGTAGAGAGTCTGCACTGTGTTTTTAAAAATGATTCTATTTAAATAGTCATTCACTGTTTCTATTTGTACAACCTATGCAAGAAGGGAAATAGGTAATTATTTTTAATTCTAGGAGAATTCAAACAATATTTTATGCTGGATGAGTTCATTATAACAGAATCAGTCAAGTCAGAGACTTTCAGTTAAAATATTACTCAAATATTTCGTAAGTGAAGAATATAGTCAAATTCAAATTTCTGTATTAAATACATAAGAAGTAGACATAATTCTTCATAACAAACCATGAAAATAAACATTTTAGTCTCAGAGCTTAAGGATTATACAGCAAAGAATCATTTTAGGTTTTAAAATAGCACACATATCTTGTAAACAACATGTTAAGGACTCGAGTTTTTGATGACAAGGTACCAAATAAATATAAATCTGACAAGCAAACATGGCTGGCAAGCATGCATATGAAATTATTTCTTTGGTTTAGAGGTTGCTGGATTCTTTGACTCATTATGAATTATTGGACATTAATAGTTGAGAAGTACCTGTGCCACATGAGCAGCAATAATTCAATGCAAACAAATCTAAACTTGAGATATTCCTAAAGTAGTATATTGTCATTTGTATTAGCTCAGGCTGTTATAACAAATTACTACAGATTGTGTGGCTTACACAACAGAAATGTATTTCTCACAGTTCTGGAGGCCGGGAAGTCTAAGATCAAGGTGCCGACTGGTTTTATTCCTGGTGAGGGCTCTTTCCTTTGTTTGCAGACAGTTATCTTCTCACTGTGTCATCACATGGTGGAGGCAGAGAGCTCTGGGGTCTCTTCCTCTTCTTATAAGAGCACCAGCCCTATCAGATTAGAGCTCTACCCTTATGCCCTCATTTAACCTTTATCACTCCTCACAGGGTCTGTCTCTAAATACAGTCACACTGGGTGCTGAGCCTTCAACATATGAATTTTTGGGAGAACACCAACATCCAATTCATAACACCATTAAAAAGGAGGAGAAAATATTTTTATTGGGGTGAGTATACCAAAAACTTTCAGAAGAGGCTTTTAAGATTGGTTTTAAAATGATCTGGACTTGCAGAGACGGGGAGGAAAATTATGCCATGATCTGAATAGTGTATGTGGAAAGCAGACGGGATGTAGGATCTATGTAGGGCTAATGAGGATTTCAGAATATAGTCAAATTCTGATTGGTTTCATAGTATGTGAGGAGAAAATGAGTGAATTTCAGGTCATTGAGAAATTTGAATGATGAGTTATGGAGTTTGTACTGTATTGCGTGAGCAGCAGGAACCCACAGTTTTAAAAAAGGACTGTTAAGATCCGATTCTTAGATTAATCAAAGAAGATTAATCTAATAGAAATGTCAAGGGGCTGAAATTGGCAGTTTAGTACTTGTTAGGAAGTTATATTAATAGTCAGGAAAGAGGTAATGAGAGCCTGAGCTATAATAGTGGTAGCAGGTATTTACTCATGAGTCAAACACTGACCTTTCTCATAATACTCTAATGGAAAACATACAAATAAACTAGTAATTACAATATAATAGGATAAAAGCTGGACTAAGATTCAACTGACTAAAAATATATAACAGTAACATTAAACTTGTATATGCCTATAATATATACTCAATATTTACAAAGCAAAAGTGGATAAAACTATAGGGAAAAACTGATAAATCTACAATCACAATGGAATATTTCAACATGTATCACAAAATTGATGATAGGTTAAGCAGATAAAATATTAGAAAAGATACAGAAGATTTGAATAATGGAAGTAATTATATCGATGTTGGCTCAAATCAGAGAACAATATATTCAGCAATTAGAGAATTTATATAAATGCTGTTTCTCCTTTTCCCTTTCTCAAATTCTCTTTTATAGTCACTATTTCCCAACTTTTCAAAAGAAATACCTCTTATTCATCCCAAATCTTCCAGGATGCATCACTCGGGATAAACAATCTTGAGAGGAACAGTCAGAGTATTGGTATTAGAGAAGGCTCTTAGAAACCTTTCATAGGCCATTGCCTTTTCCTGTCTTGTATGAATGTCTAGTAAGGGTGAGGCATGGCATTAGTAAAGGAGTAGTTTCACCCTTTAGGGGATGTTCCAAATTCAGTAGCATGGGACAGTTGCAGTGATGAACTGTGGTTGTTTGACTACCTTACTCTTTCATACTCTCATTATTACCAAATAATGAGTTACTCATGAGGGAGTCATAGCAGAGCAACACACTCACTGGGGTAGGGGAGAAAGCGGGGCAGGGAGGACCTGGTGGAGCTGGCCCTGGTGCTGAGCCCCCACGCCATAGCTATAGCCTGGCCAGTCAAAGGAGTGGAGACTCTTAAGTCTTGCCCTGGTAAGAAGCACCTCCTAAGAAAGAAACTGGGAGAAAATGATAGATGTGGCTTAACCAATAACTGCCAATAATGATGAAACAAAAAGTAGCTCTTCTAAACTATCAGTAATAAAATGTATCAACTATATTGAGGAAAACACACTTGATTATCTATTTTCCCATGGAAAATGATATCAAAATGAATTGTCATTTGAAGAGATGATTAAAAGTATTGAGCCAATAAGTGTAGAAAAATTGTTAAAGAGATATGAATTAATATTGTTATTCTTATATTTTCTAAGTTACATGATGTTTATGGAATTTATCCTTTTAAAATGTATAATTTGTCATAATTTTATTCTAATATTATTTAAGTATTTACTTTTCCACCTAATTTTTTAAATTTATAATGTATTCTTTTCACAAAGAGGTCTGGATCTCATATAAGCTTTAGACCAACAAAACCTGAATCCATCCCTAGACTTGATACATTTTCTATTTCTCTTCCTATTTGTCTTTCTGTTTTTCCCACCATTCTTTTTCATGCTCTTAAAAAAGTAGGACCTAAACTAATATATAAGGAATGTAAAATAAAATATTTTAAAAAATCACCTGTGATACCGTACCTAAACTTCAGAAAACCAGTTTTATTAAATCAAGTTCTCCTTCTCTGATGTTAAGTTATTCTAATTATCAGATATAAAATATATTAATATATCATAAATTTTACTAACAAAACTCATTCTCATCTACTTGAGTTTAAAAATAAGATTTTTTTTTTAGTGCTATAAATAAAAGTGAAAAACCAGAATAGCTAAATACTGACTCATTCTAGTCATGAAGGTAATATTAATCCAAGGATAAATTAACTTTTAAACATATTAAAAAATATTAGTCAACTTAAAAAATTCATGAATGATACATTCTTTTTCAAATTTCTTTTACATGTATACAGGCAAAATGTTTGGAGACAACTGAGCTAGACAAATAACTGTGGAAGACTGTATAAATCAATCATGCAACTCTTTTAAGGGAGCTGCCATCTATTTTTAACTGTCCTGTTGGCAGATTTCAGCAGACAGCTGCATTAGATGGATGGAGGCTGCCTGAGGGTGTGAAGAATATTGCGTTGGCCCACTTATCTCCAGTTGTAAAACCTTTAAAAACCCTAATATTTAAAAATAAGTAATTGAGGCTAAACATTTTTAAAGTTTGGGGTGGAAATAGCTCCCATTAGTGCCATAGAACAGAACGTGGGAACCTACAGGCCTATAATAGCAGGAGTTCTGGCCCATTTCCCTCAAGGCCCTCCTTTTATTTGTCCAGAAATCCTTGTGTTCTTCTTATCAGTACTTAGGAACAGGTGAGAGTGAGGCTGGAATTGATCCAGACCACCTTTTTGGCTCTCTTGTTGATGGATGACTCTAATGGAGGTGCTTGTTTTTAGTTCAGAATTTTTTCCTGCATAACAGGCTTTGCTTTAGGGCTGCCTAGGACCTGGAGCACCAGCAGTAGCTGATTTATGAGGGTATTCTTATAGAAAAGGAGTCTATTCAAACTGATCATAACTCCAGAATCTTTGTTCTTTTCATTTCTTCCCGCAGTCATTTTCCCTGGGGCTGAATCTATTAGATCTACACAGGAGAGCATTGAGAGAGCTAATTGGAAAGATTGCTAAGCTTGCTGCAAGAAGCCAGAGAGGGGCATTTTATTTCTCACTTGGATGCTGGCTGAGCCGCAGAACATGTAGGTCTCCCCTGGAGCTGTCATGGAAGTATGGTGATGAAATTACTAGGAGAACTTGGCTTGTACCCTCTGGGACTTGGAGGTAAACATGAATATAGAGACTGGTGCCTATTTCTAGTCTAGAGATTTCTGAGGGAGTCTCTATGGATTAGCCCATGTTTGTGGGGCTTGAGGAGACTGTAGTAGAGTATACATAAATAAAGAAGGAGACAATCCCTTATCATATCCATTTGAAGAGGACCTGGAAGTTCTTGAGACTTCTAAGAAAAACGTTATGAGACAAAAAGGAAAACAAGAGTTGCCATGTAGGAAGATAAATTTGTCCTAGTCTACCTCAGTGGGGGATAATACCAAGAATTTCCTGGTGTCTACTGCCACCATGTGGGTACTTACATTTACTGAATTCAAATGTGAGTATTTCCCTCTTTAGGCTAATCCTAAACCAAAGTACAAATAACTCTAAGTGTGTTTTAGTGCTCTTCAGCCTTAGATTGGCTCCTAAGTCCCCTCAAGCTCCTCTGCGCTCTCAGACTCACAAGGAGGTTCCATCACTAAGTACTCTTCTCTTCTGTAGCACTCTGTTAAAATAGTACTAAAACCATGTTGCTGAGACCTCAGTGACTTTGAGCTCTGAAATCAGTTTGAGGCAGAGAAACTCCAAAATGGTCCCCACTTACCTGTTTCCTTTTATTCATGCCCCATGTCACCATTTTACCGTTATCGTGGGTGGGACCTGTGTCTAGCTTCTAACTGACAGATTATGGCAGAGGCGATTGGGTGTCACTTTCATAATTAAATTACATAACGCTGTAATTTCCGTATTGCTAGCAGAGTACCCTGACTGCCTCTGGACTTGAGTGCATGAAGCAAACATCCGTGTCTGGGAGACCCAGTGAAAATGAACTTTAGGGCAACTACTGGCTGTCAGCAGGCAAGAAACGGAGGCCCCCAGCAGGACAGAGATCGCTGACTCCTGCTAGCAAGCATATGAAGCTGGGAGCAGATCCCTCTCCAGTTGAGCTTTCAGATGAGATGCTGGAAACCTTGATTGAAGCTTCATGAGAGACCCCGAAGCAGAGGACCTGGTGAGCTATACCCAGGTTGTGCGAGATGGTACATGTGTGTTGTTGTTAGCCACTAAATGTGTGCTAATTTGTTATACACAATAGGTAACGAATATGCAGTTTTGTGGTTTTGCTTACATCACTCCCCTCTTCACAGGACTGCAGTGTAAGTCCCTGGAGATTGTTCTCGGAAATAAATATAACTGACAATCACCACTCTGTGCTCAGAATTGTCCTTCTCCTTCCACCAAAGGTCTGTTACCTGATCAGCTTTGTTGTGCTTGATTTCTCTGGGAAAAGTTCTCTCTCAGGTGACCTTAGCTCCTCACACAAAGGGAGCTTTGTGGGGCCTGCCTATGTGGTTCCCCAGATAAGCCTGAATACTCTTAAATCCAGCAATGGTGCAGCTTGGCCTAAAGCTAAGAGCTCACAATATGTCAGATAATTTGTCAATTTCCAGATGCATTATACCAAGGGTCCCCAACCCCCCAGGGCCACAGATCAGTACTTCAGAGCAGTGAGCAGTGGATGAGCAAGAGAAGTTTCATCTGTATCTACAGCTACTCTAGTTGCAGGAAAACAAGCTCAGGACTCCCACTGATTCTCCATTATGGTGAGTTGTATAATTATTTCATTATATATCACAAAGTAATAGTAAAAGAAGTAAAGTGCAAAATAAATGTAATGCGCTTGGGATTGTCCTAAAACCATCCCACCCCACCAACTCGTCAGTGGAAAAATTGCCTTCCATAAATCCAGTCCCTGGTGCCAAAAGTTTAGGGACTGCTGCATTGACACTACTGTAGCTATAGTTATTAGATTGACATTAAACTTTATTCTTCATTTAAAAAATGTTGCATGCCCTGTGAAATACTTGACTATAAGTAGAAATATAATTCAAAAAAAGACACATGTACTCCAGTGGTCATTTCAGTACTATTTACAATAGCCAGGACATGGAAACAACCTAAATGACCATCAACAGAGGAATGGATAAAGAGGAGGTGGTGCATAGTAAATATGATGGAATATTACTTAACCATAAAAAAGAATGAAATAATGCCACTTGTAGCAACATAGATGGATCTGGAGATGATCATACTAAGAGAGGTAAGTCAGACAGAGAAAGACAGGTATCATATGACATCACTTTTATGTGGAACCTGGAAAGATGAGACAAATGAAATTATTTACAAACCAGAAACAGACTCACAGACTTTGAAAGGAAACTAATGGTTACCAAAGCAAAATGGTTGGGGAGAGGGATAAATTCAGAGTTTGAGATTAACATATATACATAACTAAATATAAAATAAATAATCAAGAAGGACCTAGTGTATAGCACAGGGAACTCTCCTCAATATTCTGTAATAACCTATATGAGAAAAGAATCTGAAAAAGAATGAAAATATGTATATGTATAATTGAATAACTTTGCTGTACGTCTGAAACTAACAAAATTGTAAATCAATTATACACCAACATAAAATAAAAATTAAATTTAAAAAAGGAAGACTATTGGATTTCTTGGATTTGACCAGACAGGAAGATAGAACTGTTTCCTGTGAATGTGTGCCACTCTCCAAGAAGAGGGACAAATGATTTAGAGATTCTCAGGGCCTCTACCTCAGTCTCAACAAGGCAGATAGCCTCTGGCCTCCAAATGCAGCCTGAGGATTAGGAGTGCCCTCTGGAGCTATGAGACTGGGACCACCCTGCAGAGTCTTGGAGGCATGACTCACCCTCTCAAATCTCCCCCTTCCCTTTCTTCCCCCAACTACCCTCACCAGCAGAGCTACAAAAGGAAGTGGGTAAGGCAGAGCATTGAACCAAAAAGGATTATTCCTGAACTTTAAGATCTGAGGGAAATTCACCTTGCTAGATTTTGAATTTGCTTGGGATTTACCATCTTTTCCTTTTTTCCTGTTTCTCCCTTTTGGAATGCTAGTATCTATCCTATGCCTGGCCTGGCATATTTTGGAAGCTTGCCTGATTTGGAAACTTGCCTGGTTCCACAGGTTCACAGCTGGAGAGGAGTTATGCCTCAGGATACTTGGAGACTCATACTTACTTGATTTAGATGTTATTTAGATGGCACTTTGGACTTTAAAGTTCTTGCTGGAATGAGTTAGACTTTGGGGCTGTTAGGATGGAATGAATGTATATTGCCTATGAGAAGGATATGAATTTTGAAGAGCCAGGAGTGGAATCTTTGTGTCCCATCAAATTCATATGTTGACGCCCTAACCCTCAGTGTGATGGTATTTGGAAATAGAGACTTTGGGAGATAATTAGGGTTAGATTAAGTCATAAGGGTGGGGCCCTAAGAATGAGATTAGTGGCTTTACAAGAAGAGGAAGTGAGAGACTTGCTCTTTCACAGCAAGGGAAGGCCAGGTGAGGACATAGAAACAAAATGGTAGTCTCAAGTCAGGAAGAAGGCTGTAATCAGGAGCCAAATTAGCTGGTACCTTCATCTTAGACTTCTCAGTCTCCAGAACTGTGAGAAATACATGTCTATGTATTATTTAAGCCATAGAGTTGACTCATTGGAAAAGACTCTGATGCTGGGAGGGATTGGGGGCAGGAGGAGAAGGGAACGACAGAGAATGAGATGTCTGGATGGTATCACTGACTCAGTGGAAGTGAGTTTGAGTGAACTCTGGGAGATGGTGATGGACAGGGAGGCCTGGCGTGCTGCAATTCATGGGGTCGCAAAGAGTCAGACACAACTGAGCGAATGAACTGAACTGAACTGAGTCTATGGTATTAATGTTTTTATGCAGAGCAGACTAATATAAAGAGTACAGGGAACACTTACATTATATTGCAATAGGGAGCATAAAAAATTAGAATAGACAGGAGAAATGAAACCAAGGAAAATTTTGTCAAAATGGGAGAAATACATGTTTGTGTGCCAGTGGAAATGAACTTGAGAGTGAATCAAGCCCCTCTCTGAGTAGATGTACTAATTCTAGGCACAGTGGAAAATAAGACTGATGATCTCTGCTGTCTTGACATTTACATTTTAATTGAAACATGATGTGTATGTGTGTGTGTGTGTGTGTGTAAGGAAGACAATGAACAATTAAACAAACAAAAAAACACCAAATGAGTTCGTATCTGAGTAATGTGAATAATACTCACAAATCAGGCTATGTGATTCCAATAAATGGAATGAGTAAGAGACTGGATGATACTAAGGATACTGTGTGGAGTGCATTTACTTCTTTATACTATAAGAAACAAAGAAGATTCTAAGAAACCCCAAGGCAAAACAGTGAAACATTAAACACTATGGAAAAGTCAATGCTCCAAATGTGAAGCAACACAGAATTGTCTGATTTATAACAATGGGTAGAGCAGTAAGAAAAGAGAGTCTGTATTGTACATTGTCATGCTGAGTGGCACTTGGATCAAGACTTTGGAGACATAAATTAGGAAATCTATCCTGAATCTTCAATGAAAAATGTTAAAATAATAATTGTAATATAGATGTTGGTGATGGACAGGGAAGCCTGACATGCTGTAGCCCATGGGGTTGCAAATAGTCAGACACAATTGAGTGACTGAACTGAACTGAGATGTCTTTATTGTTTTCAATTTTGAAATAAATTTACAGGCAAAGCAGGCAAGACTTAATTATGGTTACAGAATAGAATGTAAATGTTATTCACCTTGACCAAGTTATTAACAGAAGACAGGAGGGGATGGGGAAAAGAATGAATATAGCATGCTAGAGGTCCTATTATCCCCATCTACTATAGGAGAAATTCAAAGGATGATGTCTGTATTTGAGACTATTAGAATTTTATGTATTAAGTCACACAAGCAGCCAGTGAAAGTGAAAAGTGAAAGCAAAAGTGATAGTTGCTGAGTTCTGTCCAATTCTTTGCAACTTCATGTAGCCCGCCGGGCTCTTCTGTCCATGGAATTCTCCAGGCAAGTATACTGCAGTGGGTTCACAGGCTCTTCCCCATAGAACTAAAAATAGTAATATGAACTTATAGGGGGAAGAAATGAGCAGAGTGGCAGGAAATTAATTAAAAATGTCTTAAGATATATCAAGAAATAGTAGGAAGAGTATATCACTAAGAAAAATGATATTAACCACCAGAAGAACCAAAGCAGATACATATAAAAAAGATTTTGCCCCTAGGTTTGGGAACTGATGGTACCAGACAGAAGAACACAGAATGATTGCTTTTCATTATTGTTGTTGCTGTTGTTCAGTTGTAAATCATGTCCAACTCTTATGTGACACCATGGAGTTTGCCCTCCAGGGTCCTCTGTCCATGGGATTTTCCAGACAAGAATATTGGAGTGGGTTGCCATTTCCTTCTCCAGGGGATCTTCCTGACCCAGGAATTCAATCTGCATCTCCTGTTTGGTAGATGGATTCTTTACCACTGAGCCACCTGGGAAGCCCATTGCTTTTCATTCTAAGGCTTCTATACTACTTGGATTTTAAAAACCATGTTTTATTTTGATAAAATTTTAAGAACTAAATATGTATAAACAACTTGGTGCAATGAGAAGAATGTCTCCTTCTCTCTGAGTAAGCTGTTTACAAAGAACTTTTCTTGGGGTGGAGTGGTGTAGGCAGAAAACCTCTGAGTTAAAACTATACCCACCATGCGTCCATCATTTCTGTAATGCTGAATTAATATCCTTATATATTACCAAATGATGTCACAAAATGAAATTTCCTTCATTGTTTAAATCCTCACATATTGTTGGTTAGAATGAAAAAAAAAATGGTACAGTCACTTTGGAAAACCGTTTGGCAGTTTCTTGTTAAGTTAAACATACAGATGTAAATATTTATAGTGGCTTTATTTCTAATTGCTGCAAATTGGAAACAGCTCAAATGTCTTTCAGGTGGTGAATGGATAAACAAACTAGTATATACATACACTGGAAAATTATTCAGCAATAACAAGGAACGAACTTCTGATGCGTGTAACATGGATGAATCTCAAATAACTATGCTAAGTGAAAGATGCCAGATGCAAAAGGCCATAGAGGCTATGATTTCATTTATGTATGATATATATGATATTCTGGAAAAAGCAAATCTATAAGGAGAGAAAGCAGATTAATGATATTATGTGTTGCCCCAAAATTCACATGTTGAAGTCCTAGCTCTGGGATCTCAGAATGTGACCTTATTGGAATAGTGTCTGTACCAGGGAAATCAAGTTAAAAAGAAGCCTTTAGGTAGACCCTCATTCAGTATCACTGCTATTCTTGTAAAAAAGAAAAATATGGACACAGAGACATAGCGGGAAGATGATGTAAAGAGACATAGGAAGAAATCAGTCATTTATAAACAAAGGAGAGAGGGCTGCAGCTGATTCTTCCCTCTCAGCCGTTGGAAAAAACCAAACTGGCTGACTACTTGATGTTGGATTTTGAGATGTAGATTTTCTATTCTTTAAGAAATTCAGTTTGTGGTAGTTTCTTACAGAAATCCTCACAAACTAATACAAATGGTTTTTAGGGTGGGAGTGTTGACTAAAGGGTCATAGAGGGACTTTCTGAGGTGATGAGAACGCTCTATTTCTTGATTGTGGTGGCTATATAATTGCATATGTTTCATGCATATGTCAGAAATCACAGAACTAAAAAGGGAAAATTACACTCTTTTTAGAATTATACTTCTATAAGACAACTTGAAAAAATTAATAAAAATGACATTAAAAAAGATTACTTTAAAAAATTAAATATTGGAAAAGTGACCCAGAATGTATGTATATACAAAGATGTTTATATTAATGTTGGTCATAATAATGAAACAGCAGAATGAAACACAATGTCCAAAATAGGAGATTATTTGAACAAATGGTTAAAATCAGAGACGAAAGATAAATTCTTTCCCTGACAGATCTTACATTCTAGAAAATAAGATCGCCAATACACGAATAGAGAAATAAATATATAGACATAATGTCAGGTAGTGATAAGTTCTGTGAAGAAGTTAAAGCAGAGTAAGGAAGGAGAGTTAAATGGAGCTGTGTTTTAGATACAGTAGTATGGTGTTGCGGAGAAGGTGATGGCACCCCACTCCAGTACTCTTGCCTGGAAAATCCCATGGGTGGAGGAGCCTGGTGGGCTGCAGTCCATGGGGTCGCTAAGAGTCGGACACGACTGAGTGACTTCACTTTCACTTTTCACTTTCATGCATTGGAGAGGGAAATGGCAACCCACTCCAGTGTTCTTGCCTGGAGAATCCCAGGGACCGGGGAGCCTGGTGGGCTGCCCTCTATGGGATCGCACAGAGTTGGACACGACTGAAGCAACTTAGCAGCAGCAGCAGCAGCAGTATTGTGTTGACTGTGCTAGGTTATAATCCCCAGTTATTCCATCAAATACTAAGCCAGACATTGCTATGAAGGTGTTTTGTAGATGTGGTTCAAGTTCATAATCAGTTGACTTTCAGTGAGAGAGATTATCCTAGATATCTGGGTGAGCATGATGTAATGAGGAGCATGCGAAAAGAGCTTAATAGCTCTTCTTCTTCTTCGCCTTGAAGAAGGCGATATTCCAGCTATGGTGAGAGAGAAAACTTGAGAAATATTTATTATCTCTAAGACCGTGTTATTCTTGAGTTTTATTAATTAAGGAAGGGACTACAATTTTTTCTTTGTCATGGTTGCTGCTGCTAAGTCACTTCAGTCGTGTCCGACTCTGTGCAACCCCATAGACGGCTGCCCACCAGGCTCCCCCGTCCCTGGGATTCTCCAGGCAAGAACACTGGAGTGGGTTGCCATTTCCTCCTCCAATGCATCAAAGTGAAAAGTGAAAGTGAAGTCGCTCAGTTGTGTCTGACTCTTAGCGACCCCATGGACTTCAGCCTACCAGGCTCCTCCGTCCATGGGATTTTCCAGGCAAGAGTACTGGAGTGGGGTACCTAAGTGTTTTTAATTGGAGAATAATTTAATTGGAAGGTTTATGTGTATATGTGCCTGTTCTTCCCAACCTCTAAACGTTAGTGAACTCCAAAGCTCATTTTGTCAGATCTCTTCTTTTTTCCATCCATGCTCACTTTGTAGTACCAATGACTCAAATGTTTATTTTCATACATGTCTATCAACAGATAGCTTCACTTGGCTATTTTAATGACATTTAAAACTTAAAATGTCCATCACTCAGCTCTTGCTTCCCACCCTTCAAATCTGCTCTTTCCTTTTCCCACTAATCTTCCCATACTAATAGATGCTACCACTTCCAATTCTTCCTCTACCCCTCAAATTTCCTGTCTTGGGTTCATCAGTTTTTCTCTGTTGATCAGAATTGACTCAAGAGATACAGTTCTGGTTATTGCTTCCTTTGCTCTCAGAGAAGTAAAGTTATTAGCAATTCAAGTTAGGAATTTATTCGGTGTTCGGAATTTAGAGTCTTATTGTCAGCATCTTAAAAGCAAATATCTCATTTTTAGGCTACAGAAGAACAAACTTGGCCTACTGGGGGCAGCAGAGAACAGTGTGTTAAATATTTAGACCCAGAGAAGACTATGGAAGCATTTAGTTACAAGCAACTCTCCCAAGCACTCAGATCACTGTGATCAGTAGTCAGCTCTTTTGTCGGATGATGGGAGGTAAGAGACCGGAGGGGAGTATTGGTGCACGTGTGCCTATCAGAGCTGGAAACCAATGGACAGACGTGGCAGCAGTTTGCTCCATGGGGATTATCAAATTTCCTGGAGAATCCATAACCTACTGAGATTTTTATCTTTGTTGACTCCCTCCAGTTGTTCAATGGCACACTGTCCAGCCTAGCACACTGATAGTTAGCTACGAAAAGATTCACTATTTTTAGACTGCTTGGTGGTTTTTTTTTTTTCCTTTTTTCCATATTTGCTTTCTTTTACACGTTCTGTTTTTGCGTTTGGTCCTCGATAGTCTAAAGTCTGTGGAAAGAAGGCCTACATGTTAAGTATTATAGGGGTGAAAAATTTGCCACCCCGAAATCCTCTTTGGCATGAGGATTAATTTAGGCTGATCATTTTTAAGTAAGAGAAGGCTCAGGAAGTCTCTCTTCTACAACCTGTTGGCTGTCTAAATAATTTAAAGGGCCTGTTCCCAGAATAGAGCTATCGCCAGAGATATGGGGGGTGTTGAGGGGGAAGTCAGCTGGGCCCAGGGGTCAGAGTCCACTCTGCGTCCCACAGCTTCTACATGGCCCATTTACCAAACGTTTACTATTCTATCTCTATGTCAGTTACCTTCTTCCTCTTTAAAGTCTCCAACCTACTACTCCCAACATCCTCATTTGTCTTTAGCTGAAGACAGAATTCAAGGTGAGCATTTAGGTCATTTTGGCAAGTAACTCAGTTTTCCTGCATCTCTCCCAGGGGCACACTTTATTAAACTTTTCTTGTTTTTCTGTCTCATGTCAGTTTAATTCTTAGACCATTGTGAAGAATTTAGAAGGACAGAAGAAAGTTTTTTCATCCCCAAAAATATTGAGAAAGAAGGAACTGATAATTGGCTTGGGGAGATGAAAAGCAGTTGGTTTCAACATTTGGGGCTGTTACCCACAGTGAGAAATACATCTTATCTCACAAACCAGGACATATCTACTCATAATCAGAAAAGCTCATGAAACACCACTTACTTACCCTTTTTGTATAAAGGTATCTTCTCTGATATTTTCTATTTTATTTCCCTAACATTTTTTTTCTGATTGTGACCACTAAGATTATATAATCCACTAACAATTTGGTTGTGGCACTGAGATGAAAAATTCTGAGCTATAAAATATGAAAAAGACAAAAAGTTGAAAGTCATCTCCAGGTTTAGCTTGTGTGGTGAGGAAAATAGGTACTGCTAATTGAAAAAACAAAGAAGAAATTGGAAAGAGAAATTGATCAAGTTTCCTGTGGCTACTGAAACAGATGTGAAAGGAAAATAAAAGAACGGAGTTGGTTTTGCTAAGAAAACTCTCTAAAGTGGACCAGGAGGCCACTGAGCAGGTGTGAATTGTGTGCGTCTTGGCCTGGATGAGATCTGGCCTTTTGATTCTTGTCCTACTCAGCATCCTTGTCGGACCATTGTTACTCTACAGGACTCTTGGCAGCCTATCTGCCTGCTTGCCCTAGAGCAGCTCGTGATTCCTCGAGGACAGACGTTTCCTGCCTTGTGTCAGGGGCAGTCATGGTTCTTTGGCAGGCTGTGTGGCTTTTATGTTTGTGGGCCCCTGACTCTTTCTCTTCTCCAGAACACTCTTTTGGTTTTCTCCCAATCTGTGTCTCCCAAATTGAAGTTCCTTAGACCCCCAGTAAAACTCTTTGTTCTTTGCAACCTCAATATTTATTACTATTCAACACAAATTACCATAAACGTGGTAGCTAAAACAACAGAAATTTATTCTCTCATGGTTCTGGAGACCAAAAGCCCAAAACCAATACCAGCAGGCCAAAGTCAGGAGGTTAGCACACACCCTGCACAGGCTCCAGGTGAAAATCTGTTCCCTGCTTCTCCAGTTTCTGTGAGGCTGCTGTCATTCTTGAGTGTTTACTTCCAGGGTCACACTGTCTTCTCTCCTTTTGTGTGTGCCCTCCTGCCTCTCTTTCCAGGACATTTGTGATTGCAGTTAGGGTACACCTGGATAATCCAAGATAACAACTCAGTGACATCTGTAACACTCCCACCCCCCGCACTATTTTTGGCCTTGTAACATTCATAGGTTCTGGAGATTTGCATGTAGATAACTTTTTGGAGACTTATTATTCAGCCGACTAGGAGAAAAATAGAGTGAGTTCAGTTTTTGAATGGAGAGATGCTCAATTAGCTTGAAAGCAAGAAAACAAGACTGGAATTGATTATTATATAAAAGATGAGGGCTATAATTATATTTTGGGTGTTTGGGTGTTTATTAACATCAAGGGAAGTTGAAAATCTAAGAATGCAGGTGTTTGTGGAAGCCTGAACCAAATTTATCTTCATAAAATATACAGTGTTGTTCAGTTCAGTCGCTCAGTCGTGTCTGACTCTTTGCGACCCCATGAATTGCAGCACGCCAGGCCTCCCTGTCCATCACCAACTCCCAGAGTTCACTCAAACCCATGTCCATTGAGTCGGTGATGCCATCCAACCATCTTATCCTCTGTTCTCCCCTTCTCCTCCTGCCCTCAATCTTTCCCAGCATCAGGGTCTTTTCCACTAAGTCAACTCTTTGCATGAGGTGGCCAAAGTATTGGAGTTTCAGCTTCAACATCAGTCTTTCCAATGAACACCCAGGTCTGATCTCCTTTAGGATGGACTGGTTGGATCTCCTTGCAGTCCAAGGGACTCTCAAGAGTCTTATGGGACAAATTACATGCTCAGATGTCTGGAAAACTACAAGACTGCATGTCTACAGGCACATGCAGTTTTACCAGGTAATTGTGCCCTTCCCTTATTCCCTTTCTCCTCCTTTCCCTTCCTCTTTCCTTCCTTCCTTCTTTCTTTCTCACCCACCTAGGAAGAAACAATATATTATAGTAGATTTAGAACCTCCTTATACAAATATAGGTTAGTGCCTAGTACAATCTTTGAGATACAGTAGGTTAGTTGACAAAATATTTGTTGGATGTGATAATTTTTTTTAAACTGACCACCTAAAAATCTAATATTTTTCTAGTCCGTTATGTGCCTCTTCTTGGCCACCAGAAACTGCATTCAGAATTTAACATGACACCTTAAAGAATATATGATTCTGGTTGTAACCCCTCACTTTTACTTTTGAGGTAACAAGAGCAGAGAGGATAAGTGATTTGTCTAAAATGATCTAGTGCTCTTTTCACCACACTCCTTTGCCTTTTCACCTTCATTTTAAGCCAAGCTTCTCTAGTTTACCTGCCAATCTGAAGAAGCAGTGCATGCATGCGTGCTAAGTCTCTTCTGTCATGTCCGATTCTTTGTTATATTATGGACTGTAGCTCACCAGGCTCCTCTGTCCATGGGATTCTCCAGGCAAGATTACTGGAGTGAGTTGCCATGCCCTCCTCCAGGGGATCTTCCCGACCCAGGGTTCACACCTGCATCTCTTATGTCTCCTGCATCGGCAGGCAGGTTCTTTACCACTAGTGCCACCCGGGAAGCCCGAAGAAGGAGAACTATTACTAAAATGGGGTAATACTCTGAGTCTTTCCCCTGTTGGCATTTATTTTCTTCAAAGGCAAAATGCTTCATTCCATTGGGATCGGGAGTGACTCATCTAATCACAGCCTTACACAGTGGAGTCACTCTCATACCTTATATCTTCTTCCTGCTGCAACTTTGGAAGTGTGCAGTGGCATTTTTTTGATTATCATTAGTAATAGGTAGAACAGGGCTTCTATATTAATAGCTGGAGAATGGAAGGCTTAGACCTTCTACAAAGAGCAGTACAGTATAGCACAACAAGGAAATATCTCACTGGAAAAGAATTATTATCAGAAAGCAAAGTCCTATGCCACAAAGAGTTATCCTCTATGTATATACATTGGAGTAGACTTTTTTGACTTCAGATCATCTCCAAGTTTTTTTATAGTGAAAAGAAATTATGGTGAAATAAAGATTTTTTTCAAGAGATTAATTTTACCTAAGTAAGTCAAGACTGGGTCTCAGTAACAATGTTAGTTACCTTTTGAAGACACAGATAATTCTAGCCAGGGGTTGGGTGAAGTGGCAGATACTGTTCAGGATCATTCATCATAGAGAAGTCAAATTATGTTGAGTAATTTAAGGAATAGGCTGTGTTTAGAGGAGCATACTGTGAAGTGACCTGGAACTGGTGGGAAGAAAAGTATGAAGAAGAATATTGCTACTACTAATCTAATGCTGAGAATGGCTTTGTGTTGTCAGAGAACACGTGAAATGTGGATTTAATGAGCAGAGTTTGGTCAGAAGTTTATGGGTAATTTTGGAACAATTTCTTATTGTGAGGCATGGGAAGATGGGATGTTTCATTTACAAATACTTTTGTGGCAGGCACTGTGATTTACAGATATTATTTCATTTGACCGTCAGTCTATGCAATATGGACATTCATTCATTCAGTAGTAAGTGAAGGTTTTTTGAGAATTACATGGTATGAGTTATACTTTAGGAAGATTAATATGATAGCATGTGGGATGGCTTGTTAAGTTAATGAGAAACTGGAGGTGCTTAGTAGATAATGACCATAGTCCTGCTGAGAAGTAATGAGGATGTAAGCCTGGAGATAGAGAAGAGGGGATGAATTTGGATGAAATTTGATGAGATATAATTAAAGACTGAGTGAAAATAAGTTTATTTTAGACAGTGGATTTGGTTTTATGGAGTTGTACAGTCCATGGAATTCTCCAGGCCAGAATACTGGAGTGGGTAGCCTTTCCCTTCTCCAGGGGATCTTCCCAACCCAGGGATCGAACCCAGGTTTCCTGCATTGCAGGCAGATTCTTTACCAACTGACCTGTCAGGGAAACCCTTTATGGAATTGAGGCAGGGTCTAATCAATTGGAGATATTGTACCTGAATGTAATTTTTAATGACATGCTGACTGCAATAGGAAGATTTATATGTTTGGCCCATCCACCCTCATTCATACTTGGCAGTGGGACTCAGTATATGGAGAGTCAGTAGCTCTGGCTTAGATCCCTGTCGGCCACTTCTATCTGCCTGACTTTGGGCTATTTACTTAACCAGGCACAGCCTTAGCCTTCTCAGCTGCAGTATGTCCATGACAAATACCTTTTGCCTAGAGTCCTTGTGAGACTTAGATATAATTCATGTGCTTGTTCAAAATGGAAGCCTAATAGATGGTTATTATTGCTCATGCTATACTTTATTTGCCTTATTCATTCTCATATGAGTGTGCAGTGGGTTTTTCCAGTGATTGCACGATGTGTTGTATTGGGTTGCAACAGACTGAATGGAGAAGCAGGTATGAGAATCCAGCTGTCTTTTATTAACCCAGGCACAGAAGAAGTTTGTAAAAATTTAAACAATACTACTCTTCTCACTGAATTCTTATATTTGAAAAACACTTATAACAGCAAGAGGAAAAAATATTAAGAGTAAAAAAAAAATTGTATGTTATGAGTTCATTATTGTCATTTGTCCATAAATAAATATGTGGAATTTGTGAATAAGTATTTAAATATATCTCATTAAATTTTTTTAATACAATAGATATTGACAGATATCACCCCCATAACCAAACATCTCTTAGGGGCTGTAATGATTTTTAGGAGTTGCAAAAGGGTCCTGAAACCCCAAAATTTGAGAACTGCTAATTTAGAGACCTGAGAGTGGGATCCAATGGGCTGGTATCTACTTCTCAGAGTCCAGTGTCCATTGAAGACTCTAATAAATAGCGTTTCTTTTCTGGCAGCTGACAAGTAGCTCAAGAGGTGAGCTTCTGGGAGGGAATGATAAAGGGAATTAGGACTGGGGACTTTAAGGGAAATGATAAGCCTGGAAAGGGTGGTTTTAGATAGTGCTAAACCTCTCCATTCAGTTTTTTCTGCCATATCATACTGCTTTCTAAGATTGCTTTAGGATGAAAGATTGATAGCATATTCTAAGAATTATTTGTTTTATAGACTTTTTATCATGCTTTTGGCATGTAAAGTGTTCACTGGGGACTATTCCTGGAAAGAGTCTAATTATAACTAGAGAAAGTTACATCACCACTTGACCCTTAATATGGGAGTACTGAAGTTCAACTGACTCCATTTATGTTCATTCACGTTCCAAGCAGCTTTAGGATAGAAAATCAGAGTCTTCTTTATTTAAAGCTTCTCTCTAAAATCCTGTAGAGGGGGCTTTTGTTAATTTGTGGCAAGTTCCTAAAGATTAAAGTGATGGTGTTCTTTCCCTACTCTTTTCCCTTTTGAAAAAGTTTTAGAAAATTTACTAATGTGATTGCCAACTAGTGATCACAAGTCAAGGCATGTGTGACAGTCTGTTTTTCAGTCTGCACATACTAGTCATCGTCTGAAGTATTTACTATTGTCTTTTCCTAGCCCTGTTTTTTTTTTTTTTTTTTTTTGACAAAAAAATCTTGGCAAAACAAAGCCTAAAGTCTTTAAAAAGAAACAAAAACAAACAAAACTCCTGAATTCCAAGGTGTGCATGCTCAGCCTGAGTCTGTCCAACTCTTTGTGACCCCCATGGACTGTAGCCCACTAGGCAAGTCTGTCCATGGGATTATCCTGGCAAGAATACAGGAGTGGGTTGTCATTTCCACCTCCAGGCGATCTTCCCCCCCACCCAGGGATCCAACCTAGGACTCTTAAGTCTCATGCATTGACAGGTGGATTCTTTACCACTGAGCCTCATGGGAAGCCCCAAAGTAAAATTTGCGTAATAAAAGAATTATTTTGCATTATGTCACTTGCACTTTCAAAGGTGTCATTTTAATGCAGTCTGATTCTATTACACCTTTTGTAGTTAATTGCAATAGTCTGCTAATTATTGTTATTCCCTAGATAAGGTTGCCAGATAAACTAAGCTAAACTAAGCTAAGCTAAGTGAAAGTCGCTCAGTCATGTCCAACCATTTGTGACCCCATGGACTATACAGTCCATGGAATTCTCCAGGCTAGAATAGTGGCCTTCTCCAGGCAGTCTTCCCAACCCAGGGATGGAACCCAGGTCTCCCGCATTGCGCAGGCGGATTCTTTACCAGCTGAGCCACAAAGGAAGCCCAAGAATACTGGGGTGGGTAACCTATCCCTTCACCAGCGGATCTTCCCGACCCAGGAATCAAACCGGGGTCTCCTGCATTGCAGGCGGATTCTTTATCAACTGAGCAATTAGGGAAACTCTGTCAGATAAAATAGAAGGTAAATTTGAATTTTAGGGAAACAATGAATCATTTTTTAATATAAATGTGTCATCAATATTGCATAGGATAATGCTTATATTAATGAATGATTGGTTGTTTATATGAAATTTGAATTTAACATCCTATGCTTTATTTTGCTAAATTTGGCAACCCTTACCTAAGCACAAACAGGTTCTCTGTCTTTACTTAGCATTATACAGAGCAGGTTGTATTTCAAATGGTTTTATAGTTAAAGACAAAAATTTAATTTTCTCAGTGAAACAGTGATTAGTTGGTAATGGTAAAATTGTTTCTTTGTGTAGAACAGAGGGTTAATTCTCAGAAGCAGAGTCCTGAGACTAGTGCCGGTCTTGCAAATCCTGTTTTGCTGCTTAGTTTGGGAAACTCTCTTCTTATGGGTAAGCTGGCTCCACCCAGCTGCTGAGAAAGAGATACGAGTTGTTAACAAAACCGGAAGTTGGATAGGCTGCCTTTGCTTCTCAAGGTAAGTGTCTCCTGTTTTCTTTCTGCCAGAGCTTTTTGCAAGGCGCTTAAGAATTAATTCCAGCTCAGTGACTGTACTGAGAGAGCAGTTGCTTGTGCTGACCGAGGCTGTCGGATAGGCAGGATGGATGTCTTATTAACGAACTGTGTTCTGGAGCTTGTGAGCTTGTGTTGAGCTAATGAGTGTTCACTAGCGAGTTAGGTTAATAATATGTTCCATGACTTTGACTACAGAGCTTTAATCCCATGAGACATGTTTGGGATCATGAAAAGCACTGACTTTATTCATGCATCAGTGTTTTGCCCTTAATTTTTAGCAATGGAAGCTCCCTTTTTACTTAACCTAATGGCATCCTTTATTTGATTTTTAAAGTGTCTTTTAATTTAGCAATCTTAGCTCCCCCACCCCCAGCTCTGGTGTGCCTTTAGAATTTTAGAGAGGCTCTGGGGTGACTAGGTGTTACCTCTGCCTTTAATTTTTTTTTAATATCTTGTCGTGCTGTCCTAGGGGTAAAGGGGGGAGTTTTCAGTTTGTAAATGTATTATCAGAAATAATTCTTTATAAAGCTAAACTTTTACTTCAGATATTTTCTTCTTTCTCTGAATTAGAGAAAAGGTGGGAGAAAGCTTTGAATGTTTACTTGGATAGTGCAGAGGTGGGAGGCTAAAACTTGATCTGTTGATTTACTGAAGACAATGAGCTTGACTTTTTGAAGGACTTTTTTTTTTATTTTTTATTAAGGGGAAGAGTTCTACTAAGTCTTTTAATAAGCCAATATGTTGATTCTTTTTGCTGACCGTACCTTCTGTTTCACACCTGTCCGCTTAGGTAATGTCAGATTCTCTGGAAATCACACTGTTGCATTGCGTTGAATGCTGTTTTCAAGGTTGTCTGCTTAGTCATTGTGAAAGGAAATCAGGGAGTAGGATGCCTTTGCTTCCTTAAGACAAGTCAATCAGTTGTGGCAAAAAAAAAAAAATGCATTAACGTTTTTTATTAGCAAAAAACTACAGCTTATGGAGCCTCCCAGAAGAGACAAGTTATTAAAAGTTGGTGGAATTAGGCAGTATTCCAAGGAAGAAAGGATTTTATGGAAGATCTGGTTTGTGGTAGACACTGTGCTAAATGTTTCACAGATGTTATTATATTTAATCTTCACCAAGGCCCATGATGTTGGTATCATAGTCTAACAAAATAAGAAATTTTGCCCAGTGAGATTAAATAATTTGCCTAAGGTCAGTCACTAAGGAGGTGCCTGCTGGATTCAAACCTAGGTCTATGCGATTTCAGAGTCCTTACTACACACTGTCTCATAGGACAGAGTGGTTGATAGCATTTTAAATGGACCTTGAAAGAGGCGTGGAGGTTTTATGAAAACAAAACAAACAAAAAACAGTAAAAGTAATATAGAATATTTGAAAATTGAAAAAAAATTCTAAACATCTTACAGTTTATTTAATGTTTCTTTACAGTCTTCACATATGCATGTTTGTAGTCTATTTTAAAATTACAAAGCACTGCATGCTTAAAAAAATATACACAATTTAAAAAGGATTAAAAAGAAGTCCACTCCTCTTCCCATATTGAAAACACTTTCCTAGGGGGTAACCGCTATTGAGACTGGTTAAACGATGGTGTTTTTTCTTTTGTATGTAACTTAAGTATCCTTTTGTAGTATGTTTTTCATTCATCACTATGGCATGAGCATGTCTCCACCCAAGTGCATGTAGATTCATGTCTTAGGATTTTGTGAAAAAAGTTTATATTTGCAAAGCATTTAAAAGAATTCCTGCCTCCTAGAAAGCAGTCAGTAATTATTAGCTGTTATTCCTGTAATTATTTACTCTATTTCATTCTTTTAAATGGATACACAGTATTTTATTTTATATTTTATTAAAGTATAGTTGATTTACAATGATATGTTAATTTAAGTGTACAGGAAAGTGATTCAGTTATATTTATACACATATATATGTTTATATGTATCTATTCTTTTTCCTTATAGGTTATTACAAAAAATTGAGTATAGTTCTCTATGCTATATAGATATCCTTGTTGATTACTTAAGTTATACATAGTCGTAGGTACACATTATTTTAGAGTTTGGGGATAGCATAGAATAAGGGGCATCCCAGGTGACTCAGTGGTAAAGAATTCACCTGCCAATGCAGGAGACACAGAAGACACAGTTTCAATCCCTGGGTTGGGAAGATTCCCTGGAGAAGGAAATGGCAACCCACTCCAGTATTCTTGCCTGGGAAATCCTGTAGACAGAGGATGGGCCACAGTCCATGGGGTGGCAAATAGTTGGACATGACTGAGAGACCGAGCATGAGCATGCATAGCATAGAATATTTTTGTAAACACCTAAATTGTCTTAAATTTTTGTTATTACAAATAATCCTTGCATAACTGTGTGGACTTTTCTTTTTTAAAAATTGAAGTATAGTTGGCCTACAATATTATATTAGTTTCAAGTATACAACAGAGTAATTAGAATTTATATAAACTATACTCCATACAAAGTTTTAAAAAAAATATTGACTGTATTTCCTGTGCTGTTTGTTGTGTGGGGTTTTTTTGGTAGGATAAATTCCTAGAAGTGAAATTCCTCAAAGGTTAAACATATTCTAGTTCAGTAGGAGATTGTTACATTTCCTCCAAAACTATTGCAGTGATGTACACTCTTCACTGTATGAGAGCACTTACTTCTCCACATCCTTGCTTATATTGGATATTACTAGTCTTTTGCATTTTACATGAAATGATAGGCAACTTACTTTTTTTTTTTTTTTAACAGTGTTCAGATATTTTTGTATTTTTTTTTTTTTTTTTCCATTTAATGTATTTCTGTTTTTACATGGGTAGGAATTGGATGTGTAGCATAATGGAGGTCCCAGTTAGAAGACAGAACAAGTGTAGAAAGAAAGTGAAGTACTTGCTCCAGAATGGTACATTGTTGCTGGAGCATGGATTGGGTTAAATACACATTAAATGCATAGTGCTTTTGTCCTTAATTGAATAAGTCCTGAGAAGCTGTAGAAGGTTTTTGGAGAGAGGAGTGATGTAATGAGAATTGTGCCTTGGGGAAATGATCTTGTGGTGTTTTGTAGGACAGATTAGAATGGAGATGCAAAAACAAGGAGGCAATGGAAAGGATTTCACTAATCTGGGTGACAGGTAATGAAAGCTTTATGCTTGAAGGTGTTGTTGGAATGGAAAGCAGCAGACAGATATAATAGAATGAAAGGTAGAAGAGAGAAGCTGAAGGGATAAGTAGGCGAATGGAAGAGCAGAGGTGGAATCTGCTGAGCTTGTTTGGAAATTGGGGTCTCAAAGAGTGCTTGGAGTCAGATCTTGAGAATTTGGGGTTTCAAATCTGTTGACTAGAAATGTTTATAGGCCATCATCAAAATAGGAAAGTCAGATGCAAAAGCTAGTTTGGAGGAAAAAATAATGAATTTCATTTCAGAAAAAAATGAGCTTATGGTCATCCAAACAGAAATCTATAGATACTAGGAAATCTGAGTTGAAGCATTATGGAAATGTGGGATGGGGGCAATTGAAAGATTTGGGAATTATTCAGGGGTAATAACTGAGGCTATGGAAGGGATAGCCTGTAGAGAAATGCAGGGGTCAAGGGAAAAAGTCTTGGGGTGGATATCTTCCCAAGTGGCTTAGTGGTAAAGAATCTGCGTGCCAATGCAGGAACTACAGAGGACGTGGGTTCAATCCCTGGGTCAGGAAGATCCCCTGGAGAAGGAAATGGCAACCACTCCAGTATTTTTGCCTGAAAAATTCTAGGGACAGAGGAGCCTGGTGGGCTACAGTCCATGGGGTCGCAAAGAGTCGGACACGACTGAGCAGTCACACACTGTGTGTCCAATGACGATGACATCTTCATGTAAGAGAAAAAGCCTTCTGATGATGCTGTGATTAGGGGAATCAGAATTAGACTGGAGAGCTTCCGGTTCTTTTTCTTCAGTGGTTTTCCTTTGCCTTTTCTTTTACTTAAACTCTAAATTCTTTTTGACCATTTTAGGTTGTCATCACACCTGACAAATCTCAAATTGACTGTTAATGTGTCATTTTTTAAAATGCTCTTTGTTTTTTAGAACCTTTACTGAAAATGTCATAACTCCAATTGTTAATTTTAAAAAATTGTTTTTCTCTGTACTTCCTGCTGTGAAAATGGAGTCTGAAACATTTTTATCTGGGGAATTGGAAATACTTGACCTGGTTTTCAATTTCTCTAAAATTTGAGATTCAGTTATCAAAGTCAGTTTAACTCTTGATATGGAAGCTTTCTATGAAGGTGAAGTTAAATTACTAGCAAGAAGGGGAACACATTTTCTGAAATATTTCAAAAGGCTTGAACAAATTAAATGCAGATGAAAGAAACACATGGAAATCTCAATTGTTTAACCACAATGGTGTTCATCAGAAACTTAGCACATAATGGCAATATGGAAAGTGACTAGTGATAATAAATGATGACAATTATCATTTATTGATGGTGTTTTTAAGCATTAAACTAGTTGTTTTTATATCCATTGTTTCAGGGGCTTTTGTTTTATGAGAGACATCTCTACATTGCTTCTTAGACTCATATAGTAGACCCAACATTCTGAATAAAGTAGGCTAATTTCGATTTCTCATTTGTCATAATATGCCCCCACTCACATTGTTTGTTGTGAAATTTGGATTCTCACTGCACCTTCCAGATCCTCTCTCTCCAAGGAGGGAGCAAAGATTTGAAGTGAAGAGAATGCAAATGTTGGAGTTAGATTTGGATTCTAATCTTAAAAGTGTACAGGATTTTGTGTACATTTCCTGGTCTCAGTTTCTTCATCTCTAAACTGATGCTTGTTGTAAGGATTATATTAGATGTAGTCTCTACTAGTTTATCACCAAATATATGTTTCTTTGTCTTCTTTTTCACACTATGTCCCCTTTCTTCCCCCCTCTATAGTAAAACTAATCCTTTCCTTTCTTATTGCTATAGAAATTTCATTGCTTTCTGTGTATCTCTTGCGCTTAGTCTTATCTGATTTTGTCAGTCTCCTTATCCTTCTCTGGTTCTACCTACTTTTCTAAAACTCTTCATGCCTAGCTCTGCCACTGTAAGGTGAACACCTATGGGTATCTTTAACCCCGGTCCCTCTAGCTTTTGGTCATAGGCTTAACAGTTTTGCCCTAGCTCCTAGATGAAATCCTGAAATTACACATACTGTGTCCCAAAATTAATTTATCATTCACCTTGGAATTTCAATTTCATTTTTTAATGGAAGCATTATTAAAAAATGGTGCTTCTGTTTCTAGGCTAAAACATAAACAAAAACATGTTTAACTTATAAGCAAATTGAAAAATTTTATACTTATAACAAAGTAAAAGAAAATGATGCCATTGTAATTTTAATTAGTAAAATAAAAGCAATTTTGAATAAAAAGTAGTTATTAATTTTAAACATTATGGAATGTGCTTGATGGAAATTCTGAAAGGAGCATTCAAGTGCTTTAGGGATTGCAATGTCTTTATATTATGGTTACGATGAAATAAATATTCATATTTTATGCCAGAGAAGTGAAAGTGAAAATGTTAGTCACTCAGTCATGTCTAACTCTTTGTGACCCTATGGACAGTAGCCTGCCAGGCCCCTCTGTCCATGGAATTCTCCAGGCAAGAATACTGGAGTGAGTTGCCAGACAAGGAACATTTAAACATAAACTTTTTCTCTGCCCCTTTTGGCCACCTATCTCACCTCTAGTGTGCACTGTGCATTTGTATTATGGGTTAACCAGACAAATACCTCCTCAACAATAAAGATTGATTTTTCTTCTGGCACCAGTCATGCTACTCTTTTAAAGATAACATTCCTTTCTCAATCCAGTCAGGAGTTGATTACCCAAGGTTGATTACCTTGTACATGCAGACATCTTTAGTGAACTCAGACGATGAAGAATTCACCTGCAATGCAGGAGACCCAGGTTTGACCCCTGGGTTGGGAAAATCACCTGGAGAAGGGAATGGCTATCCACTCCAGTATTGCCTGGAGAATTCCATGGACAGAGGAGCCTGGTGGGCTATGGTCCATGGGGTCGCAAAGACACAACTGAGTGACTAACACTTTCACTTTTGTGTATGAAGCCAGTATATTATTTCTCCTAAAGACAGCGATTGATGTAAAACAAACTGGTCAGATGACCTGGGGAAATACTGGGTTGCACCTGATGAAAGTCTTTAGCTTAAATACTCACTGATGTCCTTATTTATGTTACTAGCTATATTATTTGTATTCTGCCTATTTTACATGATTATTGTTTTTTGCACTACCAAATGTGTCACTGACCTCAGGTAAATTCAGTGATGATTAGGAAACCTGAAATGATTGACCAACTATGTAGTACTATAAGCTCAACGATTATAACTAGTAGTGGGAAGAAGCAATGAAAAGGAACCATTTCTTGGACCATAACAGACTAGTAAGACAGGTGGTCTGGAGACTTTTGGCTACTGTTAACTGGGCTTAGTTCAGTAATAGCACATTGAGAGCCTATCAGTGAAATCTTTGCTGATCTGGGAATGAGCCTTCCTACTACTGGGGGGCAAATTTGTCACAAAATGCTTACTAAACCCTGGTTGAAGTTAAGATAGAAAGGGAAGGGATTGTAAAGAATGTTGCTCAACCTCGGAATCAAGTCATCAGCTGCTTCAGTCGCTGACCCATGGTATACCCTGAAAGAAGTTCACAGTGAAGATCAGCAGGAGGCACTCTGTGCTCTGGGGAAACTGGCAGGACAGGCCTGCAGACAGATTTTTCTAGGGGAGAATTTTATGAACCCAGTTTCTTTCATCTTCCCATACTTAGAGGAACACTAAAACCATTCACTAAGATATCTCCTCCTTGAGAAAAACAGTACATTTTACCAAGATGTGTACTTGATTGCACATACCCTCCTCTCTAAAAATCATGTAATACTGATCTCTCCCTTTACCTCTTTGGAACAGTTTTCAGATATCTAAGGAAAGCTAATTTACTAGCCATATTTATAGTTTTTGTTCAGGTTTACAAATGATATAATACAGAATCAGACTTTTTTTTCCATTGAATAAGTCCATCTCTATCTCCAAAATCCTCCTTGTGGCTTGGCTTATATACTTATATACTCTTCTATAGTTCTGAGAACTCTCCTTTTTTTTTTTTTTTTTAACTGAAATCCCTGATCCTCCTAAATTAGAACTTTCAAGACTGAACTTTAATGGTCTGGTCTTTATGTGCCGTGAAATAATGTTTTCAAATTGCAGGTTAGAGTCATTGGTAGATTATGAAATAACAATTCAGTTGGATGTAACCAGGGCTTCCCTGGTGGCTCAGTGGTAAAGAGCCTGCCTGCCAATGAGGAAACATGGATTCAATCCCTGGGTCAGGAAGATCCTCTGGAGAAAGAAATGGCAACCCACTCCAATATTCTTGCCTGGGAAATCTCATGGGCAGAGGAGCATGCAGGGCTATAGTCCATGGGGTTGCAAAAGAGTCGGACATGACTTAATGACTAAACAACAACAACAACAACAAGGATGTAACAGGACAAAAAAAAGGAAGGAATAGAAAATATATGAGTTTATCATGTGTGATACAAGTAAATGATGGCTCTTGAAATGTTTGTAAGGTCATAAAGATATTAACCTTGGGTGTGGTAAAAATATTAAAAATACCCACAAGATATAGCAAAAAATATATTTCCCCAAATTTTATATTTTTTATAGTAAACTCTTCTGGTTCGGTTTTTACTTTTTTGTGACTTTTCATAATTGAGAAAACCTTTTTACTTCACACCTATGCTTTAATTAAGACTCTCAGTGCCTGCACTTATTTCCTATTTGATGTGGAGTAGGTGTTACTGGCGACTTCCCACAGTTTTTTGTGTCTGGGTTAACTTTTGAACTCCTTTGATGCTTTCATTGAAAATAAATGACTGGTAATAAAAGCTAGAGCTTTAATGAAATATAACTAGGCTTGATTAGTTATTTGCTAGCTTACTCATCTCACATGGTTTTCAAAGACGTGCTTTCCTCCGTATTTATTTTTCTCACATGTTCTTAGAGTAACACAATTAAAAGATGTTTAATGACTGCTTTATTTAAAAGTATCCTTAATTAACACATAATAATTCTTCTTACATGTATTTTCAATTGATTTCTTCTCATTTTACCTGAATTTTACTTTGTTGTAATAAATATGTTGTCTTGATTAATCTCTGTAGTTCACAGTCACAATAATAATAATTACATATTCATCAGGTACAAGAGCTTAGTATTTAAATAATAAAGTTTATTTTCACGTGAGACGTATGTAGAGTGTGGTAAGTGTTAGCCGCTCTTTGCAACCCCATGAACTGTAGCCTGCTGGGCTCCTCTGTTCATGGAATTCTCCAGGCAGAAATGCTAGAGTGGGTAGCCAGTCCCTTCTCCAGGGGATCTTCCCGACCCAGGGATCAAACCCAGGTTTCCTGCACTCTAGACAGATTCTTTACTGCTGAGCCAACTGAGAAGCCCAGAGTATGTAAAGGCAGTCATTATACCTTTTTACTAAGTACCTGTCTTCCAGGCAAGAAAGAAAACTGTGTAAATCTCATCAGGTTTGGTAATTTTTCAGTTAGAGAATCAGGATAATCTCTCTTTTAAAGGAAGAGGTCTGTCGTCCTGGGATGACAAAATCCAAGCTCTGGTATCTTTTCTTTTGTTCTCTATATCATACTCATGGTAGAATGTGAATATTAAAAACCTGCAAAAATCATACAAAATTGGTGGGAGTTTTTCCAGTGCTTGAAGGGTGGTCTTGTAATATAATAGCTCATTATCCGCCTTCCACACTTTTAGCTTAAATGTTTCCATGTATAACTCTTTATTCTCTTTCATAACTATGCAGTCTTGTTAGCGTAGATTGGTTAATGAATTAACATTATTTTTAAAAAGTTGTTACTTAAATCATTAATTGGAAAATTGTCATCGCCCATTGGAATGAAAATAGACTTTACCTTGAATGGTCAGTATCTGACCAAGGACAAAGAAATTGCTGTTTTCTATTTCTCTGTCTGACCTTGTTATATTTTCCTAATGAATGACAGTAGTGAATGGTGTCTTAGTCACTTCCCTTTCTCATCTTGTACAGTGAGCTCTGATAATTCCCAGTATGCTTTTCCACTTTGCTTTCCTAAAATTGTAATGTTAGGATTGGACCTGGATTTATTCCAGTTCACTTATTGTGTTTTGCAAATGAAGAAACTGGAACAGAGATTAAATGAACTGATTGATGTTACTCAGCTACTAAATGCACGTGTGCTGTTGCTCAGTCATGTCTGACTCTTTGCGACCCCAGGGACTGTAGCCTGCCAGACTCCTCTGTCCATGGAATTTTCCAGGCAAGAATACTGGAGTGGGTTGCCATTTCCTCTTCCAGGAGATCTTCTCCACCAAGGGATCAAACCTGAGTCTCTTGGGTCTCCTGCACTGACAGGTGGATTCATAGCAGAGACTAAAAAATCTTGTTTCCACTTTCATCTGACACAAAATCAGTGACAAATAAATATTAGTTAAATCAAACTAACTATTCACTATAGTGAATATATTCACAATATTCACTGTATTCACAAACTTTTCATTGTACTATTCTTTAGGTGAGGCACATTTGTGCATTTAATTTTCATAATAACTTGGCCAAGATCACATGGTTAATATAATGACCTTGATCCTCTCCAGGAAATCTTGTATGGCCTTAAAAGCTGGTCTGTCCTAAAAAAGGATCTGGAAGCCATGTTTGAACATAAAATTTTTCTACTGCTCTAGCAGTTGTTTTCTTAAATATTGTTTCCTATAGTAATTAACTATTTTCAGAGTTACTGCAGAAGATGACCGTAGCCATGAAATTAACAGACTCTTGCTCCTTGGAAGGAAAGCTATGACCAACCTAGAGAGCATATTAAAAAGCAGAGACATTACTTTGCCAAAAAAGGTCCGTCTAGTCAAAGCTGTGGTTTTTCCAGTAGTCATGTATGGATGTGAGAGTTGGACCATAAAGAAAGCTGAGTGCCAAAGAATTGATGCTTTTGAACTGTGGTGTTGGAGAAGACTCTTGAGCATCCCTTGGACTGCAAGGAGATCAAACCAGTCAATTCTAAAGGAAATCAATCCTGAATATTCATTGGAAGGCCTGACGCTAAAGCTGAAACTCCAATACTTTGGCTACCTGATATGAAAAACTGACTCATAAGAAAAGACCCTGATGCTGGGAAAGATTGAAGACAGGAGGAGAAGGGGATGAGAGAAGATGAGGTGGCTCGATGGCATCACTGACTTGATGGACATCAAGTTTGAACTTGATGTCCATCCGAACATGTGAGTTTGAACAAGCTCTGGGAGTTGGTGATGGACAGAAAAGCCTGGTGTGCTGCAGTCCATGGGGTCGCAGAGTCGAACATGACTGAGCGACTGAACTGAACTGATTTTCAGAGTTATGCTTTTCCTCTGAGTCTACAGAGAAATCTTTGCTGTTGTTGTTTAGGTGCTAAGTCGTGTCTGACTCTTTGCAACCCCATGGACTGCAGCGCTTCAGGCTTCTCTGTCCTTCATTATCTCCCAGAGTTTGCTCAAATTCATATCCATTGAGTCAGTGATGCTACCTAACCATCTCATACTTTGCTGTCCCCTTCCCCTTTTGGCTTCAATCCTTCCCAGCGTCAGTGTCTTTTCCAGTGAGTCAGCTTGTCACTTCAGGTGGCCAAAGTATTGGAGCTTCAGCATCAGTCCTTCCAATGAATATTCAGGGATGATTTTCTTTAAGATTGACTGGGTTGCTCTCCTTGTGGTCCAAGAAGCTCTCAAGTGTCTTCTCCAGTGCCACAATTCCAAAGCGTAGATTCTTCAGCACTCAGGCTTCTTTATGGTCCAGCTCTCACATCTGTGCATGCCTATGGGAAAAACCATAGCTTTGTCTATTTGGACCTTTGTGGGCAAAGTGGTGTCTCTGCTTTTTAATATGCGGTCTAGGTATATGCTTCTCTTATGATACAGAATTTTTCAGAAGCTTTTGATTGGTTCATTTGTCCTTTTAGCTTATCTTCAAGTGAGAATAATTCTATCTAGCTTCAATGTGTGTAAAGGATAGGGGTATAGAATTGGTTGCCAGGCTACCTAGTTGGTTACCACTGGTGTAACATGTAGGGCCAGTTAAAGAGTGTAGCTCCACCACAATTTCTTGTGTCTAGTAGGAATTTCTGTAGCTTAGCTCTGGTCCAGTGTGTGGTTATAATTTACATGATTATAAAAGGATAATTTGTTCTAGTGATTGTAAGGGTGCTTTTATTTTATGACCAAAGTTACAGTATAGAAAGCTCCCATTTCTATGGAGAATGCACTGCCTCTTGAGCTCTTTTCATCTGTAGCCTGTCTACTCTGTGAACTTTGCTGCCCTATAACATTTCCTACCCATTTACCTCTGCTGTGCTGTGCTGTGCTTAGTCACTGAGTCATGTCTGACTCATTGGGATCCCATGGACTGCAGTCTGCCAGGCTCCTTTGTCCATGGGGATTCTGCAAGTAAGAATACTAGAGTGGGTTGCCATGCCCTCCTCTAGGGGATTTTCCCAATCCAGGGATTGACGCAGGACTCCCACATTACAGGCGGTTTCTTTTACTGACTGAGCCATCCAGGGAAGCCTAAGAATACTGGAGTGGGTAGCCTATCCCTTCTCCAGAGGATCTTCCTGACCCAGGAATCGAACAGGGTCTCCTGCATTGCAGGTGGATTCTTTACCAGCTGGGCTACCAGAGAAGCCCGCCTGTCTACCTCTAGTCTTATTAAATACTGTGATTTGCAGGTTCTGAATATATGCACAAAGTGACTGGTTGATGTGGACTAGACAAGGGTGGGACTAGTTTTCTGTTAAGCAGGTGGTAAGAGGCAGATAAATTGGATGAGAAAAGAAAATTTCGTTGGCTAAGGATTCAGAAGTACCTGGACTATTGTTTAGTTGCTAAGCTGTTTACTGCTCTTTTGCGACCCCATGGACTGTAGCCTGCCAGGCTCCTCTGTCCGTGGAATTTCCAAGGCAAGAATACTGGAGTGGGTTGCCATTTCCTTCTCCAGGAGATCTTCCCAACCCAGGGATTAGACCTGAGTCTCCTGCATTGGCAGGTGGATTCTTTCCCACTGAGTCACCAGGGAAGCCCATTTGAGCGATAGGTAATGGAAATACTGTCTCTTACAATTGTTGTTATCCTCAGTTTTCAGTGCTACAAATAAAACTGTCATTATGAGTAGCTTAATGGGAAGCTAGGAGAATTCATATCAAAGATTTATTCAGATTATGATATTTAAATTCAGAAGAAACAGTTCTTATTTGTTTAAATTTTCTAGTATGAAATGGAGCAAAACCTTTTGCTTTTACTGGATTATTTTATTATTTCCCGATCATGCTAACGAAAGCTTAACATTATCTTCCTTTTCAGACTTTTGGTTGCAGCTATTGTAGATTTTATTTAAATAGTTTTGAAAGGAGAGTTTTCGTTTCCTTATTTTTCAGGTAAGAAAGGAGGCTTAAGTGATTTACCTAAAGTTTCACAGTTAGTAATAAGAAAAGCTGAGATTCAAATCCAGGTCAAGCTTCATACATCACATTCTTTATATTATATACTTTTGAGAATGTGGTTAAATGATTATTGAAAGCAAATAGTTGTCTAGAACTTACTGTCCTGTGATATGAAAGCTCTTATATTTTAGTTACCTTTGAAAATAGTGTACTTTTAATCTTCTTTTTAAGATGACAGCTCCTGGATTTACCGTCAGTGCCTTCATCCTTCTGTTGCATGTTAGTTTTGTGGCTAATTATCCCAGTGGAAAAGTAACAAAGTCATGCGGTGGAATGATTCCTGAGCATGGTCATACCCCACAGTCTCATCCCGCTCACAACATTTCAGTGAGTCAGAAGACATTCAGGCCAGGAGATCGAATCAAAGGTATTGTGCTGCTATTAACAGTTTGCATTTTTCATTTTGCTTTTTTTTACTATACACTGAATCTTTATTACTGTTGGATTGATATAGTTTCATTTAATTTGTTCATCTGTTTCATAAGATACCATAATCTTACACTTCTCATTTTTGTGTTTAACTACTACTGAGGACTATATTATGTAAGCAGTATATTTACCATCCATTCAGACCGGGTTTTTTTTTTTTTGACCACACTATGAAACTTGCAGGGTCTTAGTTCCCCAACCAGCAATTGAACCCAGCCCTGCAGTGAAAGTGCTAGATGCTAACCACTGGACCTCTGGGGAATTCTGCAGAATAGGTTTTAAAATATTTTTGTCATTATTTAATATCTCTTCATTAACAGTACTATTTACTCAGTAGAAGAGGAAAATAACGCTGAAACTCCAGTACTTTGGCCACCTCATGCGAAGAGTTGACTCATTGGAAAAGACTCTGATGCTGGGAGGGATTGGGGGCAGGAGGAGAAGGGGATGACAGAGGATGAGATAGCTGGATGGCATCACTGACTCGACAGACATGAGTCTCAGTGAACTCCAGGAGTTGGTGATGGACAGCGAGGCCTGGCGTGCTGCGATTCATGGGGTCGCAAAGAGTTGGACACAACTGAGCGACTGATCTGATCTGATCTGATTAAACCCTTATCCTACTTAATATTGTATAGTTTCATATGTTTCCCTAATTCTTCTGGCACAAAGTAGGCTGAAACTTAAGGATGTATCTATAAGAGCATTTTACAAACTCCATTTTCTGCAATATTAGAAATGCAAAATATTAATAGATATTTTCTAACAAAAAGAGTTTATGGAAAAAATAAATTTAGAACACTTTATGGGTTACATGGATTCTATTTCTTAGAGCTTTATAGGATATAGTAGGTTGTTAAAACCCTGAGGGATCTGCAGTCAAGACACAAGTGTACTTTAAACCAGCATTTTTCAAGCTACTTTGGCCCCGTGAACCACACTCTGACCATAACCAACCTTTTCTTCCCTGTGGAATAGCTATTACACCTCATGGAATAATGTCCTGTGGAACATGGTTTAGAATTTCTTTGACTATGAGATGATTTCTACTGTTTTCTCTCCTAGAGTAGTTTTGTATATGTACACCTGATTTTGTGACATGTTTCCTCTAACAGTCTTTTTGGGGGATGTTGCTAAACTCCTAACTTACCTTTTTATTTGTTTCTCAGTTACTTTGTCAGGGCCACCATTTAAAGGCTTTCTCTTAGAAGCGCGTGACGCTGAGAATTTGAGTGGCCCTCCTGTTGGCTCCTTCACACTGATTGACAGTCATGTGTCACAGCTTCTGACCTGTGAAGACGTACAGGTTTGTGTTTAGTTTGAAACTGATTTCTATCAGTTTCCATGGGTCTTTTCACTGGAGTGGTGTTTGCAAGATAAACGATGACATTACCTATGTATTGCAGACATCTGAATAGAGTCACAATGAGCAAAGTTTCCACTTAATTTTTCTACTGGCAATATATTTTTATACATCAATATCCTAGAAAAGGTAGGCTCATAGTTTTGTTTATAGCTTTTGCTATTTTATCAAAATATTGTTTCTTACTGTACTGAATTTTGAAGGATGTTGATATTGAAGATAGAGTTCTAGAGTGAAACAGAGGTCTGGCTTTTGTAATTAATTAATTAATTAAATGAACATTTACTATACCAGGAACTTTCCTGCAAGGGATATGGTGATGAACAAGATTTGTTATTTGATGAGTTCAGAGCCTTACACATAAGCAAAGCATATGGACATATGCTATGTGACACATAAGCAGAACATATGGATATAGGACAGACACATTAGTAGAATAGTATGATGACTCAGATTAGAACCATACACAGGGTGGGTGAGAAGCATGGCAGAAGTGCCACACTGACTGTAGGGAATTGAGTGAGTGCATTTCAGAAGAGCTTATCTAAGCTAGACCTCAAAGGATGAGTATCCAGATAAATGAAAGTGGGAAATAAGATTGTTCAAGGGAAAGGAATTACTAGAAGATAATGCTACATATTTAGAGGCAGGAATTTTTCTTTTGGTGAATATTCTGCATTCTATTTGTATATATTAATAGAAAACCAGAAGCTTACAGTATAAATGAAATAATGCTTCTGCTGCTGCTTAGTCGCTTCAGTCATGTCCTACTCTGTGCAACCCTATGGGCTGCAGCCTGCCAGGCTCCTCTGTCCATGGGATTCTCTAGGCATGAGCACTGGAGTGGGTTGCCATGTCCTCCTTCAGGGAATCTTCCCGATCCAGAGATTGAACCCAGGTCTCCTGTATTGCAGGCAGATTCTTTACCACTAAGCCACCAGAAAAGCCCCAAATAAATGAAATAACCAGCAGACTCTATACAGCATCAACACACCCAATGTTTGTAACTCTCTTCAGTTCTTACATTTCAGCTGACTCTACAGCCAGCTACTAATTTGGTGTCAACCAATCAACATGTTTTTATTGAGCACCTGAGTCCTTGTGTTTAACAGAATACCAGAGTTGTCCAGTGATAAATGGTTGTAGTTCCAGCTATATTGAGCTATTGAGTAACTGAATGGTAGTTCTTTTCCATTTTCTTTCAGGGATCAGCTGTAAGTCATAGAAGTCCATCAAAGAAAACAGAAATCAAGGTCTTTTGGGATGCTCCAAGCGGTGCCCCAAATCACATAACCTTCCTGTGAGTAGAAGAATTTGCAACTCTATAACTAGTATAATTGAAATAATGAGAGTCTGCATCATTTTTTATAACTACTGAACATTCACCAGTATGTCAGAGGTTTAGTATAGTAATGACACCAGTTTACTGATATAAGTAGTTGTTTTGTTTATTTTTTTCCAGCAGTATATACTGAGTACCTAGCACAGGACCCAGGACCTAATAGACACTTAATGGACATTTGTTGAGTGAATGAAGTGTGGTAGTGCCTTCAAACTAGTAAGAGCCATCAGTTAATAACTTGAGTCTGTATGGTGTATGGATGAATACTTTTAAAAGTTTTGTTCCTGTATTAGTACGAGAATATGAAAAAAAGCAGTCCTGAAATTTGAATGACTTTTTTCTCATTGTTACTACTTGCAGATTAGATTGTCAGAAAAGTAAGATTCTGTGTGTTCCTCAGAATTATGAAATTCAGTAGAATTAGAACAATACTTCTCTCTTAATCTTACATGCAAAGAGGAAATGGACTGTCATAAAGGGGGATGTCATGAATGTCATTTAAGGGAAGAATTGCTCTCCTACCCTGTCTCTATTTTCTGCTTCACTTTGTACACAGAGTACACTTTGTACACTGATCTGTGTACACCTGTGTGTTGAGTGGAATGTGAAAAAGGAGATTTGACCCCAGTAAGAGCTGATGGTTGCTTGTGCAGCCTCTGTATAGCTTCTTTCTTAAGCTGCTTATTGCCGTTGCTAAGTCACTTCAGTTGTGTCTGACATTGTGTGACCCCATAGACGGCAGGCCACCAGGCTCTCCCGTCCCTGGGATTCTCCAGGCAAGAACACTGGAGTGGGTTGCCATTTCCTTCTCCAATGCATGAAAGTGAAAAGTGAAAGTGAAGTCGCTCAGTCGTGTCCGATTCTTAGCGACCCCATGGACTGCAGCCTACCAGGCTCCTCTGTCCATGGAATTTTCCAGGCAAGAATACTGGAGTGGGTTGCCATTGCCTTCTCCATAAGCTGCTTATTACACATGCCTTTTGGAATAATTTGAATGACCACTGTGAAAAGTGTAATAGTAGTATGTCATGTATATGTCAGGAGTAGAAGTCTGTGCACTTCAGTCCCTGGGTCTGGCATTCATAGCTGCTGTGAATATGCCCAAAGAACAGATAAGACAAGAGAGAGAGAACAATCAAAGTTGAAGAGAGGTTGAAGAGAGTCATTAGAGATTTGCCTCCTACAAAACTCTGTCAGGTAGTATAGGCATTGTTGTTTTATTGCGCTTTGCTTTATTTAACTTTACAGATAGTTTGTTTTGTACAAATTGGTTTGTGGCAGCCCTGCATTAAATGAGTCTTTGGGAGCCATTTTTCAAACACATTTGCTCAATTTGTTTCTCTGTGCCTCATTTTGTTAATTGTTATAACATTTCAAGCTGTTCCATCAATATTATGTTTGTTATGGTGATCATTCATCAGTGGTCAGTGATCATTGATGTTACTACCATAATTTGCTGACGTCTTCGATGATGGTTAGTGTTTTTTAGCCAGAAGGTATTTTAAAATTGGGCTTCCCTGGTGGTTCAGTGGTAAAGAATCTGCCTGCCAATGCAGGAGACAGGAGTTTGGTCCCTGGGTCAGGAAGATCCCCTGGAGAAGGAAATGGCAACCCATTCCAGTATTCTTGTCTAGGAAATCCCATGGACAGAGGAGCCTGGTGGGTTAGAATCCATTGGGTCGCAAAAGAGTGAGACACAACTTAGCAAATAAAACAATTTTAAAATTAAGGTATAGATATTGTTTTTTAGATATAGTGCTATTGCACACTTAATAGACTACAGTGTAGTATAAACACAACTTTTATATGCATTTGGAAAGCCCATAATTCTGTGACTCACTGTATCATAATATGTGCTTTGTTGTGGTGGTCTGGAACTGAACCCTCAATATATCCAGGAAATACCTGTATTAGGTTGTATGTTCCTAGTTAGTTACCTTTTTTTGGTTCGCTTTATGATGAGCCACAATCATGGTTCTTTCTAATCTCTCTGGAACTGCATTTCAGAGCCACAGTCGTTGAGAAGTACAAAATCTACTGGGTGAAGATTCCTGGTCCTGTAATTTCACAACCAAATGTACCTCCTTTTACAACACCTGAAGCTACAATAGCACCAATGCCAACGGTACCGTCAGTCTCCCATTTAACAAGATCAGTAAGTAGAGTTTTTATAGTTTCATGAAATACAGTCTAAAGGAACAGCTTCCTTAGAAATTGTGGTTCTGTGCTTGCGGATGTTTGTAAAGGAGTGGCTGTCCTGGGTTATGGAAGCAGGTTTTTGAGTGCCTGTCAGGAAATCAGGAGGGAGTCTTCACTGCAACTTTACGACTTATAGGTTAGAATAAGAGGAGTGCAGGACCCTAGATGTTCAAGGTGTGGTTGTGACGTTCACGTGTAGTCTATACTAGCAGTGCATATGTTTTCATTTGAAAATAAATCTGAAGCAGCAGGGTTTATTTTCTTTTTTGAAATATAGCCAAACAGCAAACCTGAAGAGGGAACTTAAAGCTGAAGCTAAATTTAGGTTTCAGCTAAACTGGGAGGGGGTGTGGGGGTAGAATCCTGAAATGGTGATATAGTTCTTCACTCTTATTTCAGCTAAGGCCAGTGAGTACTGCAGGATTCTACAGGTTGAACTCTTGCAAGCTAATCAGCTAGAATTCTATTTAGGCCCTCTGATTCAAAAGAAGTACAGTTAAAAAAACACATCTTGCAAAGGGTTATTCATGTTACAAACATTGGAAAGGCTTTACTGAAAGCAATTCGGATGAATTAGACTTCTCAATTCAGAAGTGACGATAACAAAAAATGTCTTAAGGAAGGTTATTACAGTTAGAAGAACAAATTTGGGCCTGAATTCTGATTCGTCTAATTTCTGTTTGAGTTTGGACAAATTACTTAAATCTTAAAGTCTCAGTTTCTTCACCTATAAATGAGAAATAATAATATCTAATTCTTATAGAACCATATATATTACTGTGAGAACCAAATAGAATGAATATAAGATTTCTGATTGATTTGTACTTAATAGGTATTTAGTAAACATTCGTTCATTTTTTCTCTTCCTTCCACTTTCTTGTCTCTTTATAGCTCTTTTTTCTCGTAGGGAAGGCTAAATCTCCTATGCCCCTATACAGTGTCATGTTTTGTTTACCTTCTTTTCCACATTATGCAATATGTGATGAGCCATTTGATTACATTATTATGAACTTTTGTTTGACCAAACAATTCGATTTGTTGTTTGCAGTAATTCTCAGGTTGTTTAGTCTCAATGTTTATGTATTTTAAAGTTGCTTTGGGGGATTCCCAGTCATTTTGGATCTGAGCTTCCCAGGAGGACTCTATTAACAATCTAAGAAAAGATTGTTATCTTTTCTTATATTCGTATAAAAGGCATTAGCTCTTGTTGGAGATTTTTTATTGTATCTCTGTACCAAGTTTATAATCTCCAATTATGGAGAGATTCATTCAGAGTCACAGGATGTTGGCACTTGTAGAGAGCTAGAGGAGGCCTCAGGGTCCCTGTTGCATAGTTAAAGATAAACAGACCCTGAGAGAGAAATTCTGCAGCAAACACGATGCAACGGTGGAGTAAAGGGGAGAACAGAGACAGACCAGACCCATGTTTCCAGGCTTCTAGTGGCTTATTCTCTCCGTTCAACTATACTTTCTCTTTAAGTTCCTGTGAAATAATAAAAAAAAATATTATATATATATATATATATATATATATATATATATATTGGTCTCTGCTTGGTTTCTGTCAATAGTTGGCCTTTTGACCCCAGTTCCTAATACAGAGTTGCTAAATCCCTTGGAATTTCCTGAATGATGGGGTATCTTTTGTTCTAATGAGGTGACTCTTGGTGGACTCCTGTATGGGGGCTGGTCCCCCAAAACACTGAGCCATGATTAGAAGCTTGCAGCTTTCAGCCCACTGACCCCATTCTCCAGAGAAGGGAGAGAGGCTGAAAACTGAGCTAATAATCCTTCATCTCACATGATAGTGGTGGTGGTTTAGTCGCTAACTTGTGTTCGACTCTTGCAACCCCATGGACTGTAGCCTGTCAGGCTCCTCTGTCCATGAGATTCTCCAGGCAAGAATACTGGAGTGGGTTGCCATTTCCTTCTCCATCCCACATGATGGAGCCTCCATAAAAGTTCCAAAAGTGTAGGTTTCGGAGAGCTCCTGGGTTGCTGACCACATGGAGGTGTGGGGAGGCTGGTGCCTCAGAGGGGTCATGGGAGCTCTGCACCTGCCCCTTCCTGCATACTTTACGCAGCTCTTCCATCTGGCCGTTTGTGGGTTGTTATCCTTTTATAATATCCTGGTAATCTAGTAAGTTCTGTGAGCCATCTTTATAAATCACCTAACTCAAGGAGAAGGTGCTGAGAACCTCCAGTTTATGGCCAACGATTCAGAAGTACAGGTGGCAACCTGGGGCTTGTGATTGGCATCTGTGATGGGCATCTGAAGTGGGTGCAGTTTTGTGGGACTGAGCCCTTAGCCTGTGGGATCTGACACCAATTTCAGGTAGATAGTGTCAGAGAAGAGTTGACTTGTAGCACACTCAGTTATGTCTGCAGAGAATTTCAGAATTGCTTATTGTGGAACATGCCCACACCTGTTTGGTGCCCAGAAATATTGGTAGAGTAGGAGAAGAAATGAGAGTTTTTCTGTACAGTTCCCATTAAATCCTGTTACTTAAACTCATGTTTAGCTTTCTTCTGAAATGTGGTGTCACACCTCATTCTAACTCAGTATGACTGCTTGTTTGCTCTGTCAAATTGTAGAGCTGACATTTTTCAATAGTCTTTCTTATTTGCAATACCAAGAAGCTCTGAATTAAATAATCATAGATTGTTTTTGCTTCTTCTCCACTAAATTGTTATTACTATTATTTGGAGCAGTGGTATATATGGGAGTAACCATTTTTTTCTTACATTATTTTAATGTCAAACTTGAATTCTAGAGGCAGAGTCCAGGATCTAAATATAAAAACTTGCTAAAGGTTTGTTTGTTTGGTTTTAAAAATTCCATCTCTGAAAGCTAGAGGATATCCTTTAGGCAAGAATGTCAATGTGGACTTAAATATTCCCTAAGAAATTTCTCAAAGTTTACTCGAAACTTTGCTCCAGAACATAATTAATGTGAAGTATTCTGTGTATTAAAGGGATCTTAATACTCGTGTGTAATTATAGTTCAAGTAATGTTGTGTCTTCCAAATTTTAATTAATATTAATTAAATTTAAAAGTTTACAACCTAACTACTGCTTTGATAATTTTTAATTTGGGATGTGGTCTTTTTCCTGTCGTTTGAATCCTTATTATGAAAATGTATTCTTGTTAAAACCCATACTTCAAGGTAGAAGCTCTTCTGTTATTGGAGATGAATTGCCTGTTTGATAATTAAGTCTTTCCCCCCTGTCATTTTTCTAGTTCAATGCTTCAGACTGTGGGAACAAGAAGTTCTGTATCAGGAGTCCTTTGAACTGTGACCCAGAGAAGGAGCGTGCCTGTGTCTTCTTGTCCTTCACACGAGATGACCAATCAGTGATGGTTGAAATGAGCGGTCCCAGTAAAGGCTATTTATCCGTGGCATTTTCTCATGACCGATGGATGGTTTGTACCTCTCACTTACATCAGTGGTGATGAAAGGAGAGTCACTGGAGTGAGTGATAATCAACAGCAATTTAGCGTTTGTTCCAGAGTCAGATTCTCATACTTAGGGAGGAATGGGAAGGGAGAGCAGAGAAACTAACTTGGATTCTCAGTTAAGCAGCATTGAGTTGAGCCATTCCATATTAATATCTCTAAGGACAAGGCTGTCCTGAGGAAAGTTAGGAAAAGCATTTTGTTTCCAGTGGATTTGCTACTTTATCTGTCTACCTCTGTCTCTGTGATAAAGCAGGGAGTGCAGTTAAGAAAAAGTTGCTCTTCATAAAATCTCATGTTGTTTTTGATGCTCTTCAACTCCTGGTTTTCTCAAGTGACTACAGCCTGGATTGCTGCTCTTGTTGTCCCCATTTTGATGGTCATGGCACATTTCCCCAACAGGGAATTAAACCTAGTGTCTCCAGGCATAAGTGGCTTCTTTACCGGGTCTACAAAATGTCTCACTCTCCTTGGGTAGTGCTGAATGGATTAAGAGATTCTGTAGGTGGCAGCCTTGTGCTGTGGTGCGGAAGAACAGAGTCCTGCATTAGCATTCTGATTTCCCAGGAGAGGAAGAAGGCTATTAAGGCCAGGACATGTGTCTATCCTGTTCCAGCGGAGCTGACTGTGGAGGGGGTTGGCTACAAATGGAGAAAGCCTCTCATTTCCACATTAACAAATGCAAGAAGTCTTTTCTTGAGAGTTTTCTTCCTGTTAGGCTTTAAACATCACTTTTTAAGGAAATCATTATTTTTTTAAAAAGAAAAGGAACTCTGAGATTCTGTGATAGAAGAACAAATATTTTCCTTCAAAGTGCATGCTAATTGCAGTAATCCTTGTTATGCTGGCTGCAAATATTTCAGGGAGCCAGGTGTGACTTTTTTGGGGGTGGATGACATTGCAATATGTGATATGACCTGTATATTTTAAAATGTAGTTTCACAATGCACTCATTATCTTTTTTCATTCAACACAGGGTATACCTTAAACCTATGAGATAGAAGATATTTAATAGGCTTCTAAAAATACCATAAAAGAAATTGTGACTCTTTCCCTTTTAAAGTTGCTTTTATGGGAAATTTTATACTTGATCAAATGATGTTGCAATTCTTCAAAACATTTTCCCCATTTTTCCTTTTGTGATTACCATTATACTTACAGCATATCCTTTTGTTCTCAATTTTGGCAAAAATGAACCTTATTCATACGGTGCATGAGGAAGCTGGGTTAAAAATAAGTGTGACTGTAAAGCCATAAGGAAAGATGGTGGTAGTGCCTGTTATATGAGTGGAACTGGCTATGAAGGAAACTGATGAGTCCAGCAGGGGTTAACAATGATAGCCTTATTGGAATAAGTGTAGGTTTATTAAGGTGCATGTGTAAGGTAGAGTACACATTTAGATATGTACTCTAGTCACTTAAATAAAAGAATTCTAGCCAAACTCCCTGCAGTAGTACACTAACATGTTTCCTTTCCTGGTCACATAAAATCTGTCAGCCAAAGGAAAAGACTATTGTTACACAGAGTGTTGTGATGAGGAGCCTGCAAGTACCACAATTAATTCTGTTCTAAGTTGTAGGCATAGATGACACAAAAATGTTTACCTCTAATTCAAGATATATTTATCTTACTTAGAAATCTTATGTTTCTAGTATAGTACTCATCAAACATGTTTATAAAAAGACTTAATTATACAGGTGCAGTTAATTTATGGAGCAAGCCTATTTGATGATTAAAATCATCTGTACACCTGTTTGCCTAAATTGAGGGAAATAAATCATCACCAAAAATATTTGTAAAGTGGTTGTTTCTATTTGTGATTATTTTTAAATTCTTAGGATATTTTTATGACCTGTAATTTCTTATTAGTATGTCATGTAAGTTCAAATACCAAAGGTATCTGATGTTATGAATACTGATTAGATAAGCTAAATTATACCTTTTTTCAATTTGGTTTGTACATGAATGATAGCAGTTCTGTTTTGCTATTAGACTTCATTACTAAAATTGAAAGTACAACTTTCCATATTTTTCCTAACAGTATTTGCTAATATCTGAATTTTAACTGAAACTCAGAATATGCACGTCTCCCTCATCTTAGATATTTTTTTGTTCTCTGAGATAAAGTATTCAAGTATACACACTGTATTAGCTGCTGTTCTCTGTTTCCCCGCCCAGTGTTGTCTTATTCTGTACATAATTTCTTAACACTCAAATTCCAGAGTGCTCCCAGTGCTGGCCTCTCTTGTATGTCCAGTGTGAAATTTCCAGCTTCTGGGTGGTTACTTCCAGATGAGTGTTCTGGACAACACAGGCCATCATCTATCAACTGAATTTATTATCTACCCTTCTAACATCCTTTTGTGTTTCCCATTCTTGGTGATCAGCAACAATAGGAAAAAAGTAACTACTGTTATTGATCTCTTGCTTCTTTTCAGATACTGTCTGGGAAGCCTATGGACTGATTATCTCATTCATTGCTGCCACCATCTTCTCTGGTGTTCAAGAAAACTTTGTGACTTAGATTCCTCTCTTTTAGTCACCTCTCAGGTTCTTCTTTTACCCACCCTAACTTTTTGTTTTGAAAAGTTTTAAACCTATGTGAAAGTTGAGAGACTAGTATAATGAACACCAGTAAACCCTTCACCTGCATTTGTCACTGTCTCTCTCTCTTTCCTTGTGTGCATATGTGTAGATTAACTTTTTCACTGTATATTAACACACATTTTTTTCCCTGCACTATTTGAAAATTAAGTTACAGCTATCATGACCTTTTATGTTTCCTTTTCAGCATGTTATTTCCTAAGAAGGATATTCTCCTACAATTATCATAATATCACCATCAAATATATAATACAATAATTTTATTCAGTGTAGTGTATATTCAAATTTCCCTAATTGTCCCAATAAAGTCATGTATAAAATCTCTGATCCAGACTAATCAGTTATCACTCAGTGCATTTAATTGTTATATCTCTTTAATCTCCTTTTCTTTAGAATGCTTACTCTTACCTTTTTTCTTGATTTTTTTCTGGCTGGTTGTTTTGTAGAATGCCCTGAAATTTTTACAATAGATTCAGGTTATGATTTTAGACCACATTTGAGATAACCTCAATGCTAGCCCCCAAAGCATTGGTGAACCTTTAGTAGTTACAGGGAAATATTTTTTTCTTTAACATATTTTTGAAACTTTTCAAAGTCCTTGTTGGTATTTCTGGCCTTGTCCTGTATATGTTTTAGCTTTGTGCCACCCGTTTCCTAAAGTTTCCATATACTTTTTATGTTTCTATATCTTTGGCCCTAGAAGTTCCTCAGTTTGAAAAACCTTTCCCTTTATTGCAGCTCTACCTTATCCACATGTATTTTTTATTCTCTGAGGCACAGTTAATGCTATCTTTTCTGATAAGCCTTTTTCAATCCTTTGACCCTACCTAATTTGTCTTTCTATAGCACTTTGTTTAAATCTCTATTTTATACATACTATTTTAATTGTCTCCTCTATTAAAACATAGTCTTTGATCACAAGAACTATGTTGTCATCTTTGTTTCTCCCTCTTGATATTTTCTTATAGAGTGCGTTCTAAATGCTGGAACTGAGAGGAGCAAACAGGGGCAGGAGGTTCTGTCTAATTCTGGGGTTTGGTTGGAACTTCTCATGTGTGTTCTACCATGCTCAAAACTTGGGGTGTCTACAGCTGCCTGAAGCATAAGGTCGTCATAGCACCTTCTCTTTCCCTCACTGTAGAGCCATGAAAACTGAGTGTTACCTCTCCTTCATCCTCATCACCTCACCAGTATTTGAGAGGTTTGCCTTAATGACTTAGTTGACTTACCATCAGTTTGCCTCAAATCAACCATTTTGCTATATTAAATTTTGTTTGAAATAACAAGAAAATTCTATCGTTTCATTGATGATAAACATTCTAGAAGATACACATTGTTTGTTTAAATCAGAGATCAGCCAACTTTTTCTGCAGAAGGTTAGATAGCAACGACTTCAGAATCTGTGGGCCGCCTGGTCTCTTTGCAGCTACTCAGCTCTTTTATAGTGCTAAAGCAGGCACAGACTGCTGTAAATTAGTATGTGTGGCCGTGTTCCAGTCAAACTTTATTTATAGGCACTGAAATTTGGATTTAATGTATTTTCACTATCATGAATTATCATTCTTAAAAAACCATTTAGATATGTAAACACCATCCTCAGCTTGTAGCCTGTATAAGAACAGGCATCAGACTAAAGTTGGTCTGTGTGCCACAGTGTGTGGTGATTTAAATTATGATAACTCCAAGTTTCTTGAGTTGCACTAATTCTGATTTGAGCACAAGATGTGTAACAGGGAACTTCTTTGCTAATGTTATGTACTTGAGAGTTAAAACTGGAACTTTTTACAAGAAATTTAAAATTTTTTGCAAATTTTACAAATGTTAGAAAATCATATTGGTATTTTTAACAAGACTTTAATTATAGCTTGTTAGTCTTGGGTCTTGTTTAAGGAATTTAGTGACAAGAGCTGGTTAAAGACCTTGTTAGATAGTTTATGGAAAACAGTTTAGAATAGATGAAAGAACCAAAACTGTACACAATAACTTAAAATCCATATTATTTATTTGGTGGTGGTAGTGTTGTTTCGGAGAAGGCAATAGCACCCCACTCCAGTACTCTTGCCTGGAAAATCCATGGATGGAGGAGCCTGGTGGGCTGCAGTCCATGGGGTCTCTAAGAGTCGGATATGACTGAGCAACTTCACTTTCACTTTTCACTTTCATGCATTGAGAAGGAAATGGCAACCCACTCCAGTGTTCTTGCCTGGAGAATCCCAGGGACAGGGAAGCCTGGTGGGCTGCCATCTCTGGGGTCGCACAGAGTCGGACACGACTGAAGCGACTTAGCAGCAGCAGCAGTGTTGTTTATCGCTAAGTCATGTCCAACTCTTTGTGACCCCATGGACTGTAGCCCACCAGTCTCCTCGTCCATGGGATTCTCCAGGCAAGAATACTGGAGTGGGTTGCTATTTCATTCTCCAGGGGATCTTCCCGACCCAGGGATTGAACCCACGTCTCCTGCATTGGGAGGTGGATTCCTTAACCGCTGAATCACCAGGGAAGCCCTGTCATTCATTTGTACCATAACTTAAATGTGCTTTAAGGATACAGTCTGCTGTCTGATAATCACTGTAAATAAGATTTAATTTTTAGAGCTAAGGAATATTGGAGATTAAAGGAGAGATAAGAATTAGACTGACAAACAATGCTCCCTTGTTGAAATTCCCTTGACCTTTTTTCATTTGTCATTGTTTTTCAGGGTGATGATGATGCTTATGTGTGTATTCTTGAAGATCAGATTGTTCACATACAACCTTCCCATTTGACAGGGCGAAGTCATCCTATAATGGATTTTGGGGTAGGTGTGAAGATTCTGGAATTGCCACCTGGCTGGTCCATCTTCTGGCTATACGACCAACAGTGCCATGGCTGTGGTGCAAAATAGCTTCCAAACCTGCAGCTAGCAGCAAAGACCAAACAGGGTCCTGGGAGCAGAGTTCCTATCTTACAGTCTGGGAGAAACCTTTCTGCATTTTATTATATATGTGTGTAAATTGTATGTACTTAAGTTGTATAGCATGATGTTTTTATATCCCTCTCCATAGTGAAATGATTGCTAAAATCAGGCTAATCAATATATCCATTGCCTCAGTTACTTTTTTCTTTTTTTGTGATGAGAACAGCTGAAATCTACTCTCTTAGCAAATTTCCAGTATACAGTCCAGTAATATAAACTACAGTTACCATGCCCCTTTTCTATGCTTTAGCAAGCACAGGAAAGTTTTCTTTTTTAGTAAAAGATGAATTCTTGTTTGTTTCACTTAAATTCTTTTTTATTGCATCTGTTAAAAATATTTTATAATTTGTTAAGATGGTCAAAAAAGCTTGCAGACAGATTTTTAAGAGGTTTGTTAGTGACACAGAATTTCTTGATTGATGGGAAAGAGGTGGATATATGGTAGGTGCTGGTTCAGTGCCTTGGGCAATTGTCTTAAGTGCCCGATGTTGACATCTGTGCCAAATGTGGCCTATTTCTGGTAGAGAAGTGTCATTTTCACATGGCAATTGACATGAAAATGAATTCCGAAGGGGCAGTAGCTACCACCTCGTGACATGTTCTCTGCATAGCTTTCTTGTGAGGTTAGAGCTTCTCACAAGTTGCATTTTGGCTACTAGTGTATTACTTGCTAAGTATTTCTTTAGTGTTGTTGATTGTATATTAGGGGCCAGATGGAGTTAGTGCATCTGCCAAAGTTTCTAGCCTAGGTAGTAAAAATACTATTTTTGCCAAGTGGGATAAACACAAATAAACTGGGAGAATGTGTTTCTTGTCCTCTTCAAAGAGGAAGTGGAAAAACAATGACACTGCAGACAAAACATGCACAGAGGATCTTAGAGAAAGGAAATTGAACAGGTCCAGGATTTTGATCACATCTTATTTTTAGCAAATATTTGGAATGTGCTGAGAAGACCCATTGTGTGTGTTTGCAGGATCCTCTTGAGGACATGGCTTGGAGGTTGGTGGATGGTGTTATGCAGTGTTCTTTCAGAAGAAACATTACCCTTCCTGGGGTTAAGAATAGATTTGATCTAAATGCAAGCTACTACATATTTGTAGCAGATGGTGCAGCTGTTGATGGTAAGTATATTGAAAGAAAACTATCTTTTTAAGGTTTGTCTCTTATTTTTTTCCTTTCCCTCATTTTTTTGGAGAGACTATGGTAATTGCTCTTTTTTTGAGATATGCATTTGTGAATAAAGAGTTATCAAATTCTTTTCCATCTTTGCCTGACAGTTTGACCTCGGTTGACCTTCTAGCTTTGTTTCCCTGGAAACTAGGTAAAGGTAGTGTCAACTATGTTATCAGGCAGCACAATAAATGTGATTTCTGGCTGGCAAACTGCATTTGGACCAGGAAAAACTGTAAATACCTGATTGGATATAGTGACTTTGGCAGTTTCCTTGCAGGGACCCTAAAGGCAGGACTGTGTGGGGTTTTTGCAGGACATATCGGCTCTTGTGGATGACCTGTCCAATATGAATCTCATCTCGTTGGACCTGAGCTTTCTCCAGGGTGGAAGAGAGGGGTAAAGGGAATAACCCTTAACAGCTGAGTAAGCTTCTACAGGACCTCCCTTTGAAAAAGGATACCTCGTGGTGCCCTGCAGGTGAACTGTGTTTCCTGTCTCACAGCCTTCTAAGTCAGTCGGATGCTAGGTATAGCTCAAGGAAGTTTTATGAGTTTGAATGTTTAGTTTATCTTTAATACAGCCCTGGTAGGTACTGAAACACATTAAAAAGAATAAAGAGATTTTGTTTAAGGTCTTAGCTAATGATATTCCGAAGAATTGCAGGAAATGCCAAGGTAATGTTGTAGTTAGTGACTCATCTCCCAAACTTAATATCCTCAAACTTGGAGCATATGGCCTACTCTGAAAGTCGTGAGGCACTGGGCACACAGAATGGAAGAATGGGGGTAAGAGAGGAGGAGGAGAAATGTGGTGTGGGCAAAATTGTGAAAGCCTTGCATAGTCTATCATGTGGTTTATTTATTTTTAATTGAAGTACAGTTGATTTACAATGTTGTGTTAGTTTCTAGTGTACAGCAAAGTGATTCAGATATAGATTTGAAACTATACATGTATTTCTGAAAAAAAAATTCTTTTTTAGATTCTTTCCACTATAGTTTATTTTTATTTTTTTAGTGTTTTTATTTTTTAAATTTTTTAAAATTTAAATTTATTTATTTTAACTGGAGGCTAATTACTTTACAATATTCTATTGGTTTTTCCATACATTAACATGAATCCGCCATGGGTGTACACATGTTCCCAATCCTGAACCTATTATAAGATATTAAATATAGTTCCCTGTGCTATACAGTTGGATCTTGTTAATTATCTGTTTTGTATATAGTAGTTTATATTCTATTATGTTGTTTAGATTTTATCCTATAGGTAAAGTAGAGGTTCAAAAGGTTTTAAAGAGGATGAAATATCTACTCAGTGTTAGAGAAAATTTAGGAATATTTACAGGTTTAGTTGTGGGTGATATGTTTGGTTATCTTAGGCAAATCGTGTATTCTTACTTGCACCAACAACAGCAAATGTAGCTTGAAAATAACTTTGGTTAAGTGATAATAATGGGTAAAATTACTTAGTACATAATGAGGCCAATTGTTGGCTCAGCACTATCATTAAGGTTTTCATTTTATCTTCATAGAAACCTACACAAAATATGCATTATTATTATCCCTATTTTACCTGGAAGGAGACAGGCTTCGAGAGGTTAGGTCATTTGCCCAGATAAGTAAACAGTGGAGTTGGAATATGAACCTAAACTCTTTGAGCTCACAGCCTCAGTGTTTAATACCTTCTAACATGGGAAATGTAGGAAATGAATTTTTAATGAGGAAAAACTCAAACATTTGCATTTTAAAACATATTACTAAAGTGCAGGTAATTGTATTATTGTTATCTGCAGCTGTCACTTACAATAAATTGTATGTATCTCATTATTTCTTACAGAAGTTTTTTTTTTAAACTATACAGTTTAAGAAATACAATTTATTAAACTTTCTTTTAAGGTTTCTCTATATATGTTTTTAAATTTTTATTTATTTATTTACTGACTGTGCTGGTCTTCCTTGCTGCGTGGGCTTTTCTCTAGCTGTGATGAGCAGCGGCTACTTTCCAGTTGTGGTGTGCAGAGTTCTCACTGGGGTGCCTTCTTGTGTTGCAGAGCTTGGGCTCAAGGGTGTGAAGGCTTCAGTAGTTGCAGCACAAGGGCTCAGTAGTTGTGGTTCCTGGGCTCTAGAGCACAGGCTCAACAGTTGTGGTGCACAGGCTTAACTGCCGTGCAGCATGTGAAATCTGGGATTGAAGCCTGCATTGGCAGGTGGATTCTTTACTACTGAGCCACCAGGGAAGCCCTCATAGAGATCTTATGAATAGATATTATATTGCCCGTTTGTAGAGATAAGAGAACTAGAGCCTAGAAAGGTGAAGCAACTTGTTCAAAATCACACAAGTAGCAGACTCAGGAGTTAAACTCAAGTTGATTCCAGTTACAAATGCTGTGCCCTTTTCATCATATCCAGCTACTTCCTTTGGTGCCCAGAATGTCATAGGTACTCCAAAAATGATTATCAACTTGAATGGATGACTTAAATTGCTAGAATATTTAACAGTTTGCATTTATACTTTTAAAAGTTCATACTTTAAAAGAAAAAGTGTCATTTATTTTTAAAAATTTCTTTATTTTTAATTGAATAATTGCTTTACAATACTGTGTTGGTTTCTGCCATACATCAGCATGAATCAGTCATAGGTATACATATTTCCCCTTCCTCTTGAATTTTCCTCCCACCTCCCACCCCTTTAGGTTGTCACAGAGCACCATTTTGAACTTCTTGAGTCATACAACTAAGTCTCACTGGCTATTTTACATCCATGGCACCCCACTCCAGTACTCTTGCCTGGAAACTTCCATGGGTAGAGGAGCCTGGTAGGCTGCAGTCCATGGGGATCGCGAAGAGTCAGACATGACTGAGCGACTTCACTTTCACTTTTCACTCTCCTGCATTGGAGAAGGCAATGGCAACCCACTCCAGTGTTCTTGCCTGGAGAATCCCAGGGACGGGGGAGCCTGGTGGGCTGCCGTCTATGGGGTCGTGCAGAGTCAGACATGACTGAAGCGACTTAGCAGCAGCGGCAGCAGTGTATATGTTTCCCTGCTACTCTCTCCATTTGTCCCATCCTCTCTTTCCTCCCTGCATCCCCTGTGTCCATAAATCTGTTCTCTATGTCTGCATCTCCATTGTTGCCCTGAAAATAGATTCATCAGTACAATATTTCTAGATTTCATGTATATGCATTAATATATGATATATGTTTTTCTCTTTCTGACTTACTTCACTCTGTATAATAGGCTCTAAGTTCATCACCTCATTAGAACTGACTCAAATGCATTCCTTTTTATGGCTGAGTAATATTCCATTGTGCACATGTACCACAGTGTCATTTAAATAGGTGAATTCCATTGTACTATAAGTTATGTGTGTTTTTGGGTGTATGGTGATGACATCTGTTTCTTCTTAGTCCAGCATTGTAGTAATTAGAATGCATTTTCTGATAGAAACAATATTTTAATTAATTAGTATTTTCCTGGAAAAACCGAGTTTGTGGATGATACATGTGCAGAACAGAGCATTGTTTTATCTCCCTCTTCTGCTGGTGTTGCTATGCTCATGGCATGGTAGGGAGAGTCTCTATCATGTTTTGTGGTATTTTCCAAAGTGTGGGGATCAAATAACTTGCTTCAGAACCACCTGGAATGACTGCTGAAATGCACGTTCCTGAGCTCCATCCCAGACTCACTGAATCTCTGTTGTTTATGCTTGGAATCTGCATTTTAACAAGCATTTCAGGGGATTGTTCTGTATACTGTGGTTTGATAACTTAGTGCTCTAGGACAGTGTTCTTCCAACGAAGGTGTACATATTGTAAGACAGTCCAGGGGATACAGAAAACAAGCTAGAACTTTCTATTTAGATTTATTTTATCTCACTAAAAGTTTCTATTTTAATAGTGTTAAACAGATTAAAATAATAGTACATGAATATGTTTATTAACAAACATATACATAAATCATAGACTTTTTTTTTTAACTGGTAGAGTGCAAAGCAACAAAACCAAACTGCAAAACAAAACAAGCCAACCTGGACATTATCAGTTCAGGGAATTTATTTTTTAGTTCCTTTGTTCAGTTCAGTTCAGTCGCTCAGTGGTGTCTGACTCTTTGTGACCCCATGAATCGCAGCACGCCAGGCCTCCCTGTCCATCACCAACTCCCGGAGTTCACCCAAACTCATGTCCATTGAGTCGGTGATGCCATCCAGCCATCTCATCCTCTGTCATCCCCTTCTCCTCCTGCCCCTAATCCCTCCCAACATCAGATTCTTTTGCAATGAGTCAACACTTTGCATGAGGTGGCCAAGATATTGGAGTTTCAGCTTTAGCATCATTCCTTCCAAAGAAATCCCAGGGCTGATCTCCTTCAGAATGGACTGGTTGGATCTCCTTGCAGTCCAAAGGACTCTCAAGAGTCTTCTCCAATACCACAGTTTAAAAGCATCAATTCTTCATCATTCAGCTTTCTTCACAGTCTCTCACATCCATACATGACCACTGGAAAAACCATAGCCTTGACTAGACGGACCTTTGTTGGCAAAGTAATGTCTTTGATTTTGAATATGTTATCTAGGTTGGTCATAACTTCCCTTCCAAGGAGTAAGCGTCTTTTCATTTCCTGGCTGCAGTTACCATCTGCAGTGATTTTGGAGCCCAGAAAAATAAAATCTGACACTGTTTCCACTGTTTCCCCATCTATTTCCCATGAAGTGATGGGACCAGATGCCATGATCTTTGTTTTCTGAATGTTGAGCTTTAAGCCAACTTTTTCACTCTCCTCTTTCATTTTCATCAAGAATCTTTCTAGTTCCTCTTCACTTTCTGCCATAAGGGTGGTGTCATCTGTATATCTGAGGTTATTGATATTTCTCCCAGCAATCTTGATTCCAGCTTGTGCTTCTTCCAGCCCAGTGTTTCTCATGATGTACTCTGCATATAAGTTAAATAAGCAGGGTGACAATATACAGCCTTGACATATTCCTTTTCCTATTTGGAACCAGTCTGTTGTTCCATGTCCAGTTCTAACTGTTGCTTCCTGATCTGCATATAGGTTTCTCAAGAAGCAGGTCAGGTGGTCTGGTATTCCCATCTCTTCCAGAATTTTCCACAGTTTATTGTGATCCACACAGTCAAAGGCTTTGGCATAGTGAATAAAGCAGAAATAGATGTTTTTCTGGAACTCTCTTCCTTTTCCATGATCCAGCGGATGTTGGCAATTTGATCTGTGGTTCCTCTGCCTTTTCTAAAACCAGCTTGAACATCTGGAAGTTCACAGTTCACGTATTGCTGAAGCCTGGCTTGGAGAATTTTGAGCATTACTTTACTAGCGTGTGAGATGAGTGCAATTGTGTGGTAGTTTGAGCATTCTTTGGCATTGCCTTTCTTTGGGATTGGAATGAAAACTGACCTTTTCCAGTCCTGTGGCCACTGCTGAGTTTTCCAAATTTGCTGGCATATTGAGTGCAGCACTTTCACAGCATCATCTTTCAGGATTTGCAATAGCTCAACTGGAATTCCATCATCTCCACTGGCTTTGTTCGTAGTGATGCTTCTTAAGGCCCACTGGACTTCACATTCCATGATGTCTGGCTCTAGATGAGTGATCACACCATCGTGGTTATCTTGGTCATGAAGATCTTTTTTGCACAGTTCTTCTGTGTCTTCTTGCCACCTCTTCTTAATATCTTCTGCTTCTGTTAGGTCATACCATTTCTGTCCTTTATCGAGTCCATCTTTGCATGAAATATTCCCTTGGTATCTATAATCTTCTTGAAGAGATCTCTAGTCTTTCCCATTCTGTTGTTTTCCTCTATTTCTTTGCATTGATCGCTGAGGGAGGCTTTCTTATCTCTCCTTGCTATTCTTTGGAACCCTGCATTCAGATGCTTATATCTTTCCTTTTCTCCTTTGCTTTTTGCTTCTCTTCTTTTCGCAGCTATTTGTAAGGCCTCCCCAGACAGCCATTTTGCTTTTTTGCATTTCTTTTCCATGGGGATGGTCTTGATCCCTATCTCCTGTACAATGTCACGAACCTCTGTCCATAGTTGATCAGGCACTCTGTCTATCAGATCTAGGCCCTTAAATCTATTTCTCACTTCCCCTGAACAAAATACAGTTCCCCCACAGATCACTGTTGCTTTCGTTGTTTTTGTTGTTGTTTAGTAGCTCAGTTGTGTCCGACTCCGTGACCCCATGGACTGCAGCACTCCAGACTTCCCGGTCCTTCACCATCTCCTGGAATTTGCTCAAACTCATGTCCATTGAGTCAGTGATGCTATCCAACCATCTCATCCTCCGCCTCCCCCTTCTCCTGCCCTTAATCTTTCCCAGCATCAGGGTCTTTTTCATGAATCAGCTCTTTGCATTAGGTGGCCAAAGTATTGGAGCTTCAGCTTCAGCATCAGTCCTTCCAATCAATATTCAGGGTTGGTTTTCTTCGGAACTGACTGGTTTGATCTCCATGCTGTCAGGGGACTCTCAGGAGTTTTCTCCAATACCACAATTCGAAAGCATCGGTTCTTCAATGCTCAGCTTTCTTTATGGTCCATCTCTCACCTCCATACATGACTACTGAAAAAACCATAGCTTTGACTATGTGGACCTTTGTTGGCTAAGTTTCTGCTTTTTAATATGCTGTCTAGCTTTATCATAGCTTTCCTCCAACAAACAAGCGTCTTTTAATTTCATGGCTGCAGTCACCGTCCTCAGTGATTCTGGAGCCCAAGAAAGTAAAGTCTATCTCTGTTTCCACTTTTTCTCTATCTGCTTGCCATGAAGTGATGGGAGCAGATGCCATAATCTTAGTTTTTTGAATGTTAAGTTTTAAGCCAGCTTTTTCACTCTCCTCTTTCACCCTTATCAAGAGGCTCTTTAGTTCCTCTTTACTTTCTGCCATTGGAGTGGTATCATCTGCATATCGGAGGCCATTGATATGTCTGATGGCAATCTTGATTCCAGCTGGTGATTCATCCAGCCTGGCATTTCACATAATGTACTCTGTATATAAGTTAAATAATAACCAGGGTGACAACATACAGCCTTGATGTTCTCCTTTCCTAATTTTGAACCAGTCCATTGTTTCAGTCCATTTGTTGTCTGGTCATATATGTGTGGATCACTTATATGCTGCACTCTGCTTAAAAACAGTGAGACTTTATGAGGCTGAAACCCTTTTTCAGAGCAATAATATCTCTGTAACCCATGTAAACATAAATAGAACAAAGGTCATCCTGGGCAAATTTGACAAGCTCAGGAGACATTGTTTAGTAATGCAGACTGAAGGTCAGAGGGACTGTGATGCTGAATCAGAAGCTTCTGATGATTCTTACAGACTATGCTAAGCTCCAAAGGACACTACATTATTAGCAAAAACAAAAATTAACCAGTTTCTTCATCCAAATATATCACTTCATCCAAAAGTGATTCAGCAAAAGTGATCAATATTAATATACAGATGAAATTGCTTAATGTTTTCAGATTTCAGATAACTTTTCAGATTTTCATTTTCTACTAATTTTTCTTGTTATCCTCATATTTGGTGTTAAGCTGGCATATAGCTATCTTTCTGTTCTTTTTCTAACTGCTGAGGTGTTTTATTTTTCTTACCTTTTCACAGGAAATTTAATTCTCTTCTCTGGGTATCAACAGTGATTGTAGATTACAATTTGAAACATTCAGAAAGCAGATACCTAAATATTGTCACATTTCTTTACATCATGATGTTCAGTAACTAAGTCAAACCATAGCTTCGACTATACGGACTTTTGTCGGCCAAGTGATGTCTTTGCTTTTTAATACCTTGTCTAGGTTTGTCATAGCTATTCTTCCAAGTTACTAAATCATGATGATTACATGACTATTAAACATTCATGTCTACTAAATGCAGTGAATAAAATGGTATAAATGTTTACCCAATTCCCTTGTAAACAAGGTTGTTTTGCATAGTATTAACAAATGGAGTTAATGTATAACACAATGTCAGTGAGGAAAAAAACCTTCTCTGTAAATAAATTATTCTATTTATATAAATATATTCTGATTTTTTTCAGCACACATTTACAAACTGGATCAATGAAAAGAAACAAGATATATATTTTACTATAAGAAGAAAAACTTGAGAAATGACCCACAATGGGAGAAATCACCTAGGAAAAGGGGTCAGAAGCAAACAAAAGATAATTGAGAGTTAAAAGTATTGTCATATTTAGTAAAACCCATTTAAAACCTTGTTCTAACTGCTATTTTACCCTCAGAAAGCTTTGTCTTATCGTGAAATAAGCCATCATGTGAAATGCTGAGTCTGAACTGAAAGACAGAACTCATCTGTGTGAATAAATTATTCACAATGAGAAAATCTACCAATTTAAATAATTAATGTAGAGACCCCATTATCACATGACCTGGTATTTTGGCAATTTAGGAATAATACTGCAGGAAGTGAAGAGAAAGCATTGTATGCATATGCTAGGTTCTGTCTGCCTCTTTGTGACCCTATGGACTGTAGACTGCCAGGCTCCTCTGTCCATGGGATTATCCAGGCAAGAATTCTGAAGTGAGTTGCCATTTCCTTCTCCAGGGGATCTTCCTGACCCAGGGATTGAACTTGCATCCTCTGCATTGCAGGCAGATTCTTAACCGTTGAGCCATCAGGATGCTAAACATGAACTCAATGTCCCTTAAGGCAAAACACCAAATTTATAATGGAGCCATGCAATGGAATACCAAAATTATATGGATTTCTGCTTTAATGAAGGTTACGTTCATGTTAGTCCATGGCTCCATGGTACTTCAGTTTTAAAACACTTTTCTTCCAACTTGATTCTCACGCTGTTAAGAATGTGGTCTGGTTTTTAATACTACCACTGTACTAATCCAATATTTTTAGGTTCTTCAAAGCCTTCCTTGTCATTTTCAATAGGTTTTTTTTTTCATTATCTTCTATTTGACATTTTTGTAGCTTCTGATAGCTATTGTCTCCTTTTTCTTGACACTAGTCTATAGGTATTCATTATAAAAACGTCTCATTTTTTGTTTTATCTCTGATCTTCTCTGGTATAACAAGACATGATATAATTGTATTCACCAAATGAATAACCAGGTGTCCAAACACTAGTTTTTGAACAGTCCATTTTTCCTCTGTTTCTAAAGGCTCTTTATCATACACTAAAAACCTGTCAGTAAATCACATTATTTCTAATTTATTCTTCCACCGATCTATTTGTCTATTACTGTACTGTTTGAATAATAGGTTGTAAGTTTTGATAAAGCATGATTCCCCTCCTAGCTTTCTTTTTTCAGGAATTCTTGCCTCCTCTTTGTGTATCTGCTCTTCTAGATAGAGTTTAGAAATGATTTGTCAAGTTTCATTAAAAATCTTATTGGGTTTATGATTGGAATTGAAATTTTAGATTAATTTGTGGGATAATCAACATCTTTGAGTCTTCCTATCCAGGAATATATTGGGAAATTGCATTGATTCAGATCCTGAAGTATTCTTCATGTCTTCCTATAGGGCTTATTTATTTTTGTTACCTTGTTCCTAGGTATTTTATAAGTTTCTAATACATACTATTGTGAATGGAATTTTTTTTCTGACATTTTCTCAATTTGTTGATGTTTAGGAAAGTTATTGATTTTTGAATGCTTATCTTGAAAGTAGCCAGCTAGTTTTCCAAATTAATATCTTGGATTTTCTAGATAAAACATTGTGTTTTGTGCAAATAATGATATTAGCAGCCCTCGTTTTCTTTCTTTTCTTGTTTCACTGCATTTCTTACTTCTCCCAGAGTAGTGTGGAATGATAGTGTAATATGGCAAATATTCTTGTCTTATTCCTGATTTTTATGGGATTGCTTCTAATATTCAGTGTTGTCTCATGTTTATTGTATTTTTCTGGGGGATATATTTTATTGTGTTTAGGATGTATTCTGTTCCTACCTTTACAAAGAGTTCTTGTCATGGGTGTGTGCTGAATTTCATCTACTGTCTTTCAGGCAGCAACTGACATGACAGTTTATCATTACTTATGTATATTTCTGAACAGTGAACAATTCTCACTTTCCTGGGATGAAAGTGCTCGGTCATGTCTTGTTATTCCCTTAATGCAGATTAATATAATTCACTAATATTTTATTTAAGCTTTTTGCATCTATATTCATAAGTGTTTTTGGTGTATGGTTATGGGATTGTGTGTGTTTTTGTGTGTGTGCATGCCTGCCTCATGTTGGTTTCAGTGTTATGCTAATCTTATAGAAAGAACTCAAGAAGAGTTTAAATAAACATGAATTTTTGAAGTTAAAAAAATTTTAAAGTTGTATGATAGAACTCATTCACATAACAGCCTGACTTAGGGATGGAAATATTTGACTAATTATATAAAATTTTATTGTTATTATTCTCCAGATTTGCTACTACTTTGATCAATTTTTGTAATTCTAGATTTTCTCAGAAAGTCATCTACTTCAGTTAGATTTTGAAATATTTTTGGCTGACTTAAATTTGTATATACCATTTTTATATAATTTTAAGGAATATCTTCATATCAGCAGCTATGTCATTGTTTTCATTTCTAATATTGTTTGTGATTTTTTTTTAATCTTGTGGTCAGATTTATCAAAAACAATTTTATTGGCTTTTACAGAATTAATTTTTCTCATTTTTAGACTTATTAGTTTGTTAATTTCATTCATTTATTTTTAATCCACCTTCTTTTCTGGTTTCCTAGGTTATGTTTTGTAATTTTAAATGCATCTTTAATTAAATTATTTACTTCAAAGTCTTCTTAAATTTTTTTAAGAGAATGCTTTAGAATGATTAAAAACTTTTGAATAGTACCTTGATTATATCACCTGTGTTTTGATATAAAGTGCCTTCATTGTTATTTGTTTAAAAAGGTTTTTAATTTTAGTTTTGACTCCTATGTATCCTAAGGATTATTTAGAAGAGCTTTATAAGTATCTAGCTGGACCACTTTTTCCTAGCTTTCTTTTGTTAATTTTTATTTTGCTTAATTTTAGTTAGATAAATAACTTGTAAACATATTTCTTTTTGGAAGTCATTGAAGTGTAGTCTGTGGTCTAATACTTACTTGAGACAAAGATTCATACCATATCAAATTTCTTAATTATTTTAATTCTTTTTGACACTTGTATTCTAAAAATTATGTATGTTCCATAATTTGTATACTCATTCTTCTAATGATGGACATTTAGCTTGATTGAATTTGTATGGCCAGTGTAAAGAAATGTTTCTATGAACATTCTTGTGTATATATCTTTGGTTAAAAAGGGAATATTTCTGAAGGATTGATTCCCAGAATGGACACACATCCATTCATAGCAACATAAACAAACTAGCTGGAATAATTCTATACATTACAGATTTTATTTTATAAATAATGAATATTATTATAATATATTAAGGCTATATATATTAATATTATATTAATACACATTGCATATTAATATAATATCAGTATATAATAGTATATATCATCTCTACTGAAATTTATTTTTATTACCTTAAGAAATTTTGTTTTCAAGCCATGTCATTGTCTCTCCATTCCTTCTCTCCTGAGAAAGTAATTCATCTTCATTTTCTTAAAAAATTTCAGGTCGAATTCATAAGCATTCTCAGCAACCTTTGATTACATATGAAAAATACAATGTGACAGGCGATCCAAAGAACATAGGAGGATCCCATTCTTTACTCCTTCTGAAGGTTCATGGTAAGTTACATGTATATTATTACTACTTTGTGGAATAAACTTAACTTTGTGGGATAAATTTAATGCTGGCTAGATTGAGAAGGATAACAGGCACAATTTAGCAAATATCCATAAATCTTCTAAGTTTAGGCAACAACATTTGCAGGTAGCATTATCTATCTTAATGTTTACTATTTTTTCACAAAAAGAGAGTAGGGCTATTTCAGTGGTTTTAACCCTGACTTATATTAAAATCACCAGTGGAGCTTTTAAGGCATTTATCAATAGAATTTTTAAAAAGTACACTAGTTTCTAATTGCAGCCAGGATTGAGTATTATTGGGTGAATTAACTTTTATGAGACTTTAATTATGCCATTTATTAAAATAAATGGTAATAAATTAGTAGTTTGCGATTGTGATTGTTTAATTATAATAGTAGTTTGGTTTCAAAGCTTCCCTGGTGGCTTATATGGTAAATAATCTGCCTGCAATACTGGAGACCTGAGTTTGATTCCTGAGTTGGCAAGATCCCCTGGAGAAGGGAATGGCAACCCACTCCAGTATTCTTGCCTGGAGAATCCCATGGACTGAGGAGCCTGGTAGGTTATAGACCATGGGGTCGCAAAGAGTCAGACACAACTGAGCAACTAACACTTTCACTTGGTTTCAAAGATGTAATTTTTGTTGTTGTTGTTGAAGAACTGGTCAATGTACAAGAATTTGAGGGTATACAAAGTAACTCAGTGCTATCATTATGTATCACATACTTAAAATGAAGGGAATCAAGTTGGAAGAGCAGTAGCCTAGAAATAAGGCTCTGATGTACTCTGGTTGTACAAGTAAAAATTGATTTCATTTGAAAAGCAGTCCAGTTATTGTTGAAAAATGAGGTTAAAAATAGGAGAATAGTGTAAGTGTATACTGTACTATACTCTACTTTTATAAAATATTAATACTGGCAGGGGACTTTCCTTAATTGGTATATTACCTTTATATACTCAGAATTATCCATTCTAGTGGGAGTTTCAGTAAAACTTGAAAATATCTTTATTGTTGTTATTTCACTTCTACTAGTAGCTCTAGTTGAGCAGTAATTGGATTCAGAAATAATGTGCCTATTTGTTTTCCATTATTTTTAGGAGTAAAATGTGAGACGATTCTGAGAAAACTATAGATAGGTTGTATTAGTGTAATGATTAAGAGCACAATTAATTAAAAAAAGACTGGATTCAAATTCTGACTTATAACCTTGGGCAAGTTACTTAACTTCTCTATGCTTTCCTTCCCCATATAGCAGAACTGGAATAATAATTGTAAATATTTTATAGGAATTGTTGTTAGGATCAGTTAGATTAATATGCATAAAGTACTTGGAGACAGTGCCTGGCATGATATAAGAGCTTTGAAAGTGTTGGCTATTAGAAGTAGTAGTGGTGGTAAAAGCATTGATCTTTAGGTTGTATTTATTATGTCAGCTGAATGTCTTGTTGATTGTTTACATTTTCTAAGCATTTGGATTGGTCATTTAAGAAATAGCTTGATTAGATTGTGTTGTCAACCATTGCATTTTCTTACCTATAGGTGCCTTAATGTTTGTGGCATGGATGACCACTGTTAGTGTAGGTGTACTGATTGCCCGGTTCTTCAAACCTGTTTGGTCAAAGGCTTTATTTGGTGATGCAGCTTGGTTTCAGGTAGGTGGAGAAATAGTTTAATGCAATTTCCATATTACTTGAATGTTGCAACATGAAAACACATGAATTAAGTGGATTTTTGGATGGTTATAGTTGTAATTTTGGAATCCTTATAATCTCTCTTTGCCCTTTGGTTTCCTAACCAACTGAGAATAGACATAAGATACTTGATGGAGATAAAAATAAAGACAGCTTTATGAAGGATCAGGCTGAGTTGGAGAATGTATCATTACCATGTGTGTTTTTTTGGAACACAGACCTTGAGTGCATGTAACGTGATCTTGAGTTACATGTCTAGTTGCAAAAGAAGATTAGAAGAGCATTCACCCACTGCACTGAGTACAGATGGGTCCAAGAAGGCAGTGCATGCATGCTCAGTTGTGTCTGACTTTCTGCGACCCCATAGACTGGTATCCCACCAGGCTCTTCTGTCCATGGGGATTCTCCAGGCAAGAAAATTGGAGCGGGTTATCATTTCCTTCTCCAGGGGATCTTCCTGACCCAGGGATCAAACCTGCATCTCTTGCATCTCCTGCATTGACAGGTGGGTTCTTTACCAGCTGAACAATCAGGAAAGCCCAGGAAGGCAGCAAAGCAGAAGAAAGAAACTGGTTGCTCACTATGCTGCAAAGCAGCGGTCCGTCCTCTGGTTGATGGGCTAGTGAAGGTTAGGCAATCCCTCACTCATCAGTCAGTTCAGCTCAGTCACTTAGTCTGTCCGACTCTTTGTGACCTCATGGACTGCAGCACGCCAGGCCTCCCTGTCCGTCACCAACTCCCGGAGTTTACTCAAACTCATGTCCATCAAGTCGGTGATGCCATCCAACCATCTCATCCTCTGTCATCCCCTTCTCCTCCCGCCTTCAATCTTTCCCAGCATCAGGGTCTTTTCCAATGAGTCAGCTCTTAGCATCAGGTGGGCAAAGTACTGGAGTTTCAGCTTCAATGTCAGTCCTTCCAATGAACACCCAGAACGGATCTTTAGGATGGACTGGTTGAATCTCCTTGAAGTCCAAGGGACTCTCAAGAGTCTTCTCCAACACCACAGTTCAAAAGCATCAATTCTTCAGCGCTCAGCTTTCTTTATAGTCCAACACTCACATCCATACCTGACTATTGGAAAAACCATAGCTTTGACTAGATGGGCCTTTGTTGGCAAAGTAATGCCTCTGCTTTTTAATATGCTATCTAGGTTGGTCATAACTTTTCTTCCAAGGAGCAAGCGTCTTTTAATTTCATGGCTGCAGTCACCATCTGCAGTGATTTTGGAGCCCCCAAAAATAAAGTCTGACACTGTTTCTACTGTTTCCCCATCTATTTCCCATGAAGTGATGGGACCAGATGCCATGATCTTAGTTTTCTGAATGTTGAGTTTTAAGCCAACTTTCTCGCTCTTCTCTTTCACTTTCATCAAGAGGCTCTTTAGTTCATCTTCACTTTCTGCCATAAGGGTGGTGTCATCTGCATGTCTGAGGTTATTGATACTTCTCTCAGCAATCTTGATGCCAGCTTGTGCTTCATCTGGCCCAGCATTTCTCATGATGTACTCTGCATGTTAAATAAGCAGGGTGACAATATACAGCCTTGACTCATCAGTCAAGATTATGTATTTCCTGTGTAGGTGGGAAAAGAAATTGAAAGTGTCCTTTTTCATGCTGTCCCTTCCCTGGGGGATGAGGAAGCAGTCTTTTAATAGAAACATGGGCAAGGGTCAATAACTGACCCTCAAAACAAAATAAAACAAACCTTACCTTTCATTTGTCATGTAGGACGGATATTTGCGTATACAGTGAAAGATCAACAGATATGTGTTGAGATAGAATGTGCATGTCTGCTTGTAGAAAAAAAATATTGCTTATTGTAACAGTTTTGACTTTAGAAGAAGGTATTATTGAAACTTCATATAAATTTGTAGCTTTTAAGATTTACCTTGTCTAATATCATTTCTCAGTTTTGGCTGGCAGTGTTAATCTGTTTTATTTGTTCTCACTACTGATTGTCGTATGTCTTGCTCCTGTCTGTCTCTGCCTTTGATTGTTCGCTCTCTCTTTTTCCTCTTCTCACGTGGATATTCCCAACTGGAAAACTCTTTGTCTCCCTTTCAACCAGTTCAAGTCCTCCACTGTCTTCAAAGCTATAATATCTGCGCACATTGCCTGACTATAGGTCCTACTTTCTGGTGACTATATATGTGTGTATATTTACACTATATTTAGTGACCATAGGTCCTGCATTCTCTGGGGTAGTTTTGGTTTGCACCAGTTATCCTGGAATAATCCAGTATCAGTGCCCATTTTCACTCTCAGTATTCTCCTTGTTTGAATGATGAATTATACATTTCAAATATGTTTCTCTTATCTGCGGAATTAAATCCCAACCTCCCCAGGAAACAGTACTTTCTGTTTCCTTGGAGTTTCATTGTATGTAACCATTTTGCTTGGTGGTGGAACTTAATAAATGTGTTTGGAAGGAAATGAGTTTGGCAGGTAGGTGCTCTCTGTGTGTGAAAATATCCATTCCTGCTGTTCTGTGCAGGTGAAGTCTTGGCAGATGCTTTTGAGTGATGAGGTTGGCAGCTTAGACTTTTCTTTAAAGTTCAATGGTATAGTAAGATTTTTTTTTTAAACTGACAATGAACTGTGGTTAGATGTCAACTGAATGGGTACCTTCTGTGGATCTCAGCCCGTGATCTTCATGGTTACACCAGCTTCTTTCTCTTTTGTGTTCGCTCTCTTCTCATTTGTCATTTCACTCTTGCAGGTGCATCGAACTCTCATGCTCACTACTTCTGCCCTCACCTTTATTGCTTTCCTTCTGCCTTTTATTTACAGAGGAGGCTGGAACTGGGTAAGTAGATCTTACACAGAATGTTTTTTATTATATTCATATGTTTAAAATTCATTTTGATGCCAAAGGAGATTGCTGCTTTTTTTCTCAAATGATGCATGAAAAGATATATCTTCATGTCCCTCTTTCTCTCCTTTTTGAATCATCTGATGAGTGTTTCACATGGCTGGTGTCAGGGATGGAGTTAGAATATTAGTGCAGATTACTTGGTAGTGGAATGTGTTTTTAGACAGTCTCAAATTTTAACTATATACTATGTAGCTTTAATGAGTTTTCTCACTATAGAACGGTGAAAGTTGAAAGCATGATATCTAAGGAACACGAACACTTTAAGTGGTTTTCTCTAATACTGTGACTATCACTGTTAACATTAGTTGTATTCCTACTATGTGAGCAGCTGTGCTAAGTGCTTTACATGTGCTATCAAAGTTAAACTTCAAATAAAGTCGTTACTGATGATAATCCCATGTCATTAAAGAAGAAATGGAGGCTTATTCTCAAATGTGGATCTCAAGTTTAGACCTTTACCCTGACTTGGAGACTCACACATCCAGCTGGCTACTCAGAAACTCAACTTGTGTGTCCAAGACATCTCAAGCAGTTCCCTTCTTGGGCCAAAACCTTGGAATTATTCTTAACTCTGCTCTCTTGCACACCCTGTGTCAATTCCATCAGGGAATCCCATTGGCAATACATGTCAAATAAAAGCACTTTTAACCATCACTGGCTACTCTGTGGATTTGAGCCAACATCATCTTTTTGCCTGAATTGTTACAACAGGTACCTAATTGGTCTCTTTACTTCAACCCTTGCCCATGTGCAATCTGTTTTCAATCAAGAAGCAGAGTGATTTTTTAAAAATGTAAATCAGATTATATCATTCCTATGTCCCAGACTGGTTTCTCTAATGTCTCAGTTTTACCCCAAGTTAAAGCTAAAGTCCTCTATCACTGGTTCCCAGTTACTCTCTGGATTGGTCTCCTCTTCCTTTGCTCAACCTTAGCTCATTTAATTTCATATTTGGCTAATTCTCAGCATGTTACTGATTTGTAGTCTTTACAAAGATTCTTTCTTTTTCCTAGGTCATGTGTCCTCTACTCCCTTACCTTCTGCAAGTCTTTGCTTAAATCATAGTTTCTCAAAGAGCCCTGCTCAGCTCTATTTTTTTTTTCTAAAGAAATGTTTACCTTATGTAATTTAATATAATTTACTTAAATAATGTATTTTTTCTTTTGTCTTCTCACACTAGTATGTGAACTCTGTGAGAGATGGGATATTTATGGGTATGTTTGTTAGTGTATCTATAACACTCAGATCAGATTCTGGTATGTGACATGTCAGTAAATATTTATCAAATGAATGAATGAGGCTTACTGAGAATCAGAGATGTACCTAAGGTCAGAGTCTGAGTTTCCAGTATACTCTTCTAGTTTAACAGCCAGTTAAATTTTGATATCAAAATTTGATATTTCAATTTGGGCTGTTGCCAAAAGGGTAAATATGGATGAATCTTGGGTCATAGATATTACTAGGAAACCTCCTTTCTGCTTTTTAAGTATTTTTAGACTGGTCAACCTATTTTTTAAAGGAAATTATGAAGATTTTCTGATATGACTTGAGACATTGGGACTTTATTTTCTCCAGGTACTTGTGACAAGTGTAATGCTTACTTTATAAACTTCGTAGCTTGTAGTCTTCATAGTTGTGACAAGGGTGGTAAAAAGGTAAAAAGCATAATTCTATAGCTGGACCCTTGGATTTGAATCCTCGTGTCATCACTGATCGGAGAAGGCAATGGCACCCCACTCCAGTACTCTTGCCTGGAATGTCCCATGGGTGGAGGAGCCTGGTGGGCTGCAGTCCAAGGAGTTGCTAAGAGTCTGATACGACTGAGCGACTTCACTTTCACTTTTCCCTTTCATGCATTGGAGAAGGAAACGGCAACCCACTCCAGTGTTCTTGCCTGGAGAATCCCAGGAATGGGGGAGCCTGGTGGGCTGCCCTCTATGGGGTCGCACAGAGTCGGACACGACTGAAGTGACTTAGCAGCAGTCATCACTGATTACCTGAGACATCTTGGGCAAGTTGCTTAACTTCTCTGTCCCTCAGTTTACTCAAATGAAGATAATAGAGTATCTATCTCATAGGCTTTCTGAGGGTTGATATTTAATTAACTGAATGCACTTAAAAGAGTTCCGGGCACATTCTAAACAAAATAATTTTGTCACTGCTATTACTATTTTTTATTCAGTTGAGTTCAGTTGCTCAGTCGTGTCCGACTCTTTGCGACCCCATGAATCACAGCATGCCAGGCCTCCCTGTCCATCACCAACTCCCAGAGTTCACTCAGACTCATGTCCATTGAGTCGGTGATGCCAGCCAGCCATCTCATCCTCTGTCATCCCCTTCTCCTCTTACCCCCAATCCCTCCCAGCATCAGAGTCTTTTCCAATGAGTCAACTCTTCGCATGAGGTGGCCAAAGTACTGGAGGTTCAGCTTTAGCATCATTCCTTCCAAAGGAATCCCAGGGCTGATCTCCTTCAGAATGGACTGGTTGGATCTCCTTGCAGTCCAAGGGACTCTCAAGAGTCTTCTCCAACACCACAGTTCAAAAGTATCAATACTTCAGCACTCAGCTTTCTTCACAGTCCAACTTTTACATCCATACATGACCACTGGAAAAACCAAAGCCTTGACTAGACAGACCTTTGTTGGCAAAATAGTGTCTCTGCTTTTGAATATGCTATCTAGGTTGGTTATAACTTTCCTTCCAAGGAGTAAGCGTCTTTTAATTTCATGGCTACACTCACCATCTGCAGTGATTTTGGAGCCCCCAAAAATAAAGTCTGACACTGTTTCCACTGTTTCCCCATCTATTTCCCATGAAGTGATGGGACCAGATGCCATGATCTTCGTTTTCTGAATGTGGAGGTTTAAGCCAACTTTCTCACTCTCCACTTTCACTTTCATCAAGAGGCTTTTGAGTTCCTCTTCACTTTCTGCCTTAAGGGTGGTGTCATCTGCATATCTGAGGTTATTGATATTCCTCCTGGAAATCTTGATTCCAGTTTGTGTTTCTTCCAGTCCAGCGTTTCTCATGATGTACTCTGCATAGAAGTTAAATAAACAGGGTGACAATATATAGCCTTGACGTACTCCTTTTCCTATTTGGAACCAGTCTGTTGTTCCATGTCCAGTTCTAACTGTTGCTTCCTGACCTGCATACAAATTTCTCAAGAGGCAGATCAGGTGGTCTGGTATTCCCATCTCTTCCAGAATTTTCCACAGTTTATTGTGATCCACACAGTAAAAGGCTTTGGCATAGTCAATAAAGTCTGCCATAAGGGTGGTGTTATCTGCATATCTGAGGTTATTGATATTTCTCCCGGCAATCTTGATTCCAGCTTGTGCTTCTTCCAGCCCAGCGTTTCTCATGATGTACTCTGCATAGAAGTTAAATAAACAGGGTGACAATATACAGCCTTGATGTACTCTTTCCTGATTTGGAACCAGTCTGTTGTTCCATGTACAATTATAATTGTTGCTTCCTGACCTGCATATAGGTTTCTCAAGAGGCAGGTCAGGTGGTCTGGTATTCCCATCTCTTCCAGAATTTTCCACAGTTTCTTATGATCCACACAGTCAAAGGCTTTGGTATAGTCAATAAAGCAGAAATAGATGTTTTTCTGGAACTCTCTTGCTTTTTCGATGATCCAGCAGATGTTGGCAATTTGATCTCTGGTTCCTCTGCCTTTTCTAAAACCAGCTTGAACATCTGGAAGTTCACGGTTCACATATTGCTGAAGCCTGGCTTGGAGAATTTTGAGCATTACTTTACTAATGTGTGAGATGAGTGCAGTTGTGCAGTAGTTTGAGCACTCTTTGGCATTGCCTTTCTTTGGTATTAAAATGAAAACTAGTCTTTGGTGGGCTTCAAATGGCTGTGCTGGTGTTGCTGCTACTGCTGCTGCTTTTGCTGCTGCTAAGTCGCTTCAGTTGTGTCTGACTCTGTGCAATCCCATAGACGGCAGCCCACCAGGCTCCCCCGTCCGTGGGACTCTCCAGGCAAGAGTACTGGAGTCGGGTGCCATTGCCTTCTCCGGTGCTGGTGTTAGCGGTCATCTAAGGTACTGGTGGAAGGGTGCAGCATTCCGTGATTGGATTCCATCACAACCATTTATGCACTATGTGGACCTGGGTACATTACTCACCATCTTAAGCCTCAGTTCCCTTGTTTGTGGAAGTGGGATATTGATAACTAACCATTAGGCATCAGAGTGAGCGTTAGTGATAATGTATATAAAGTATGTGCCTGACATAGACACTCAGTGAACAGTGTTTATTATTATTATTAAATGTTTATGGCTAGAGAAAAGCCCTAAGAAACTGCTTCTGTGTGTATTATTTTTAATTTGCAGATTTGATGGGCAGGATTAATACCATTAAAATGATGTATCTTTGTTCAGCATGCAGGTTATCACCCATACCTTGGTTTTATAGTGATGGTTTTAGCAGTTCTTCAGCTTCTTTTGGCAGCTTTCAGACCACCTTTACATGACCCAAGGTACTTGTAGTCTTTATTTATTAATGCCCTTAAGGTAGATATCCTTAATTGGCAAGCCAATTTTTTTTTTTTTTTTTTGCATTTTATAAAATTCAGTGATAAATTATATTTACTTAAAAAGGTTTTAAAATGTATTTCAGATAGCTGATGCCTAAGCAATAAGGGAAATTACATGCTTTTTATTCTCTTGGGAATTTATTGTAGTTCCATCACTTTAAAGAATACTGACTGGTTCTTTATTTGGTAGAAGGCAAATGTTTAACTGGACTCATTGGAGTATGGGAACAGCTGCTAGAATAATAGCAGGTAAGTAATTGTGATGCCACTTATTCATATATAATTGAAAATTGTTTATACTGCAAGTTGTAATTTGGCTTAAATGATTTTTAGATACATTAGTAACTGGAGTAATTGGTTGTTGAGGAGAAATCAGTCTTAAGCATTGAAATCCAGAAAGCAATTTCTAGAGGTAACTATTTAAGCTATTATTTCAGTTTCAAGGTTTTAAAAATGACTTTAAAACCCTCCTTTTAAGACTTCTTTTTAGTGTTTGCCTTTGCCAGCAGAATAAGTTATGCTGATGACCAAATATATAAGCAGCTCAGCTTGAGAGTCTGTCATGGATTGGGCTGAATCAGGCTTGGGGACCCAGCCCTCTGTCACCAGGTTTTCTCCTTGGGAATGGTACCTTCCAGGGCAAGGTGTTTTTTAAACGTCAAGTATGATTTTGTAGTATTTTTTAAATGAATTAATTAATTTTAATGGAGGATAATTATTTTACAATATTATGATGGTTTTTACCATACATCAACATGAATTGGCCACTGGTATATATGTGTTCCCCCCCCCCATCCTGAACCCCTCTCCCAGGTCCCTCCCCACTCTATTCTTCTGGGTTGTCTCAGAGCACTGGCTTTGGGTACCCTGCTTCAGCCATCAAACTTGCTTGCACTGGCCATCTATTTTGCATATGACAATGTATATATTTTAATGCTATTCTCTCAAATCATCCCACCCTCCCCTTCTCCCACTGAGTCCAGAAGTCTGTTCTTTACATCTATGTCTCCTTGTGATGCTTTATGTGATAAATACCTAAGCTGATCTCCTGCCCTCACATTTCTATGTTCTATAGAAATCGTGGAAGAGGAGGTATAGTCAGAAGTGGCTTCCATACTTCTCCCCTCTCCTTCATTGTAGACTTAAAACTTTGGGCACCTCTTTCTTAACATTTGGTGGATTGTAATTATAATTTCCCATCTTAGCCTTTCTAGTCTTACAATAAAGACTAAATTAACTACTTGGTCTTAATTATTAATCTAATTCATCTCATAAACTCTTTTAGTATATTTCACTTGATATAATTCACACATGTATGCACACACATACATAGTTACCTCTTGAATTGTATTTTAACATGTGTATTTTCTTATAAATGTAGTGGCAGCAATGTTCCTGGGAATGGATTTGCCAGGACTGAATCTTCCTGGCCCATGGAAAACCTATGCAATGATTGGATTTGTAGCCTGGCATGTTGGGACAGAGATTATTCTGGAGATACATGCTTACCGACTCTCTAGAAAGGTAACCTGCTCAAAGAGCAGTGTTGTAGAATCACTTTTATACAAACTGTTGGAATATAATTAGTTTCTCAACACTAATGGTTGACTCTTACATAGTATCTTACTAAAAATTTATTTCCATCATTCAGTCTATGATAAAAATAGTGGAAATTTTCTGCCTTTGTTTTTTATATTCATTAGTATTAGAATTTGTGAGTAAAATGCAAGGAAAAGATGGAAGCTTTTAGGGAAGATGCCTTCTTTGTAAGTACTTTTTTACTTTGCATGCTGCTCTGACGTGGGGCTAGAATGAACTGAGAGCCCTAAATAACTGGAGCTGAGAGATCCCTGAGATGGAGGAGGATGAGATGCTCATCCATAGTCAACACAGGGCAAAGCTGCAGATGAATTTTACCTATTCAACAGACTTCCTGAGTGCTATCACTTAAGTTGCCATCTGCATTATATATAGCTAGCTAACCAGCGTGCTACATGAGAAGGACTTAATACTTTGCCAGTGCTCTCTAGTGGCAAGGTCCATTTTGGCCCCAGTGCCAGGCAGGGTAAGATACCTGTAGCCATTAGTAGTGGAGAGATTAGCAGAGAATCAGTGACATGTTAGCCTGGTTTCTAGGCTAACTTCCTCTGTGTCCTAAGGTGGCCTCCTAAAAACAAAACCTCTTTGTTGTCTAGTGTGTGTGCTCAGCAGCTTTCTTGGAACTGAGTAGTAAAAACTGTCCTACCGTTTTCTGGGTCTTGATAGGGTAACATACATAGGATTTGAGTCCTTTTTTTTTTTTTTTTTTTGATTGGTATAGTTGATTTACAATGTTGTGTAGGGTTTGACCCCTAAAGGGACTTTTGATAACCACTAGATTATGGCTTGCTATTTAAAAAATATATATGTATTTAACACTTGGATTGTTAGAACTCTGACTAGAAAAAAGTCCTTTCACATGTATGCTGTAGCCAGCTTGACCTGATTTGTAAGAGCCTTAAATATGCAAGAAGTTTGCAACATTTGGTCACTTGAAATGCAAGAATGTACATCTTGGAAAATTGCCAATGCTCCAAATCAGAGCTTTCTTTGAGAATGAGTTTACCTGCATACCCACTGGCCTTACAAACTTTTGTTCTCATTCTTGACAGTTGAAATACTGGATGATGATAGAATTCAGATCCTCCAGTCGTTTACCGCAGCTGAAGCAGAAGTAAGTTCTTTCTTCTTGTTTATTGGCACAAACCTTAGTGATCGGAGTTTCCTTTTTTCATATCTCATTTTTTTTTCTTTTAGGGTTATGTTTTTAAAAAGGTGGTGTTAGCAATTTATGTTTGTGGGAATTTGACTTTTCTCACTATGTTCTTATCTGCAATCAATCGTCTATGAGTGAGTGAAGACCTTGGCTTTTGCAGACCAGGCGATAATCACCATCAAGCCAAAAAACGTGATGCCTGTCCTGACTGCCTGGAATGTATTCATGAATTCTAATTAGGGAAGATCAGATCATGTCTATAGAGAAATTCTGAAATCTGGTCTTTAGAGATCAACATTCAGTAGGGTCCCATGGACTATAAACTGATGTCAAGGTTTATATATTATTCTGAGTCTTAATGGGAAGGTTGTGTTTGAGGAGAAGTAACTCAAATATTTTTTATGCTGAAATTTTAAGAATGTTAGCATTTAAGAAAAGAACTGTTTTAGAAAAACAAAAGGATGTCATTAGGACAAAATGGAGACTGTATTAAGGTAAATATCTTTTGGACTTAATGGTGCTGTTGTACTTTAAAGAAAACATTTATTTTTTACTAGTTTCTATGAATGGTCTTTCTTAGGACTTTTTCCCTTTCCCCTTTCCTTAAGAATTTTTGAGAAACATATTTTTCAGTCCAGTTTTTTAGACATGTCCTTTGTTTCATGTATTTTGTTACTTCCCTGATAAAGGTAAAAGTGGGGTTAACACCATTTCATTAACATTTGAATATATTATTAATATTATAATTTCTTTCTTAGCAGTGAAATGCACGTGTGCATCTTTTGATTGCGTGTCTTCATATATTTAGCTACATAGCTAAAATGACATTTTATATGTTAATTGTTTTGACTATGAGATAAAGTCTTAGTATTTGGAGATTGTAGACTGGCATTTCAAAATTAATAAAATTCTTGTTAGCATTTTAAGAGTTACTCTCTTTCTTTGTGCTACTAAAATAATACGGATGATTCTGTTTTGTTAGAAGTTTCTGATACTAACCATGAATTAGAATCATCAATATTATTTTCCTTCCTATTTCAATAATTTCTCTTTTATGATTGGCTCTCATATTTGCTATGGGGATTTCTAGCCAGTGGGTGGCACCGTAACACTACTGCTTTGTTCCTGTTTCCTTGTGCTGATTCATTTTCAGTACTTAATATCTCGGGGTGGCATACCCCTTAAAATTCACTAGCTTTTAATATTTATTTGAAAAATTTCTTCCTTTGAGGGAATGATCACAGTTATAGGTTAGAATTGAAATTAGGGACCAATGTTGTTATTTTCTGGTTCTAATTTGTTTTCTAACCATGTTATTTAATAAACCATTGTTTGATACTTCTGTTTACATTTCTGTGACCTGGTAACAAATGAACACAACTATGTTAGATAGATAAAACAAGCAAAACTCTATATTCTTAAAATAAAAAGTTTAGGGAAGCATAGTTTAAACTTTTTTATGTTAAAAAAAAAATACGATTGGTCCAAGGACCTAAATTCTATCTGGTATAAATAATAGCCTCAGTGATGTATCTTACACCTTTTTCTGGGTAAAATGATATGTTTTTGTCCTTTATGTAGGTGTTTATCATAAGTAGCTTAGGGTTTGAGATGTGATGTTTATGTATTCATGTTCTATAAGTGCCAGGCTACTTACAGTCTACGCTTTCTTTTTGAATGTCTTTATATAAAAGCATAGGGCTTCCCAGGTGGCTCAGTGGTAAAGAATCTGCATGCAGTGCAGGAGATGCAAGAGACTTGCATCTGATCCCTGGGTTGGAAGATCCCCTGGAGTTAAAAAAAAATGGCAATCCACTCCAGTATTCTTGCCTAGAGAATTCCGTGGTCAGAAGAGCCTGGTGGACTACAGTCCATGGAACCGCAAAGAGTTGGACACGAGTGAGTGAGCATCCCTTTTTATTGGCTCAGTGGTAAAGAATTCGCCTGTAATGCAGGAGACTTAGGTTCGATTCCTGGGTCAGGAAGATCCTCAGGAGGAGGTATGGCAACCCACTCCAATATTCTTGTCTGGGAAATCCCATGGACAGAAGAGCCTGGTGGGCTACTGTCCCTATGGTTGCAGAATTGGACATGACTAAAGTGACTGAACACGCATGCATACACATTTAAAGCATTTAAAAAAATATATAGATCACAGAGTTGGACACGACTGAGCAACTGAGCACACACACATAGAAATTTAAATGTATACTAAAATGTTTTTCTCTAATTTTCAATTATGAGGGGCTTAAAGGTTAATAAATTACATTTGACAAGGAAAGATTTAAGGAAAAGATGAACCTTGGTGTGTTTGGTTTTCAACTACATAATCTTACTGGATTTCCATTGCTGAGGCTAACCTGTTTTACTTTTCTTTTTACTAATTTTGTCTGTTGACACTGGAGATATCAATTGACAAACAGAGTTGTCCAAAGAAGTCTTTACCATTTAATTTTAGTAGACCAACAAACCTTTTCATTAATATCAAATTTATGATTCTTCTGCTTATGAATGGTTGATCTCTACAAATCGAAAATGCCTATTTTTTTTTTTTTTTTAAAGTAAGTATGGCATCTCTGTGCTCCAATAGTCTAATACATATTATTTTTTATTTATTTATTTATTTGGCTGCACAGGGTCTTTGTTGTAGCACACAGGATTTTCGATCTTCATTTGTGGAATGAGGGACTTTTTTTTTTTTAGTTGTGGCATGAGGGATATAGCTCCCTGACCAGGGATTGAACCTGGGGCCCCTGCTTCAGGAGCATAAAGTCTTAGCCACCAAGGAAGTCTCCAAAATGCCTAATCTTTACTCCTCTCAATTTTCCTTCATGTTTTTGTAATAAACAACCTATTTTTTGAAAAAAGGTATCTTTTAATAGGAGTGATTATTAAACTAAATGCCTTTATATTTTAAACCATGTTGCCCCTAATAGCAAAGCCATGGATTTTGTTCTTCAAGATGGATTCTTCTATAAGATAAAAATAAGTTTTTTTCTGGAATTGAGCTGTAGGAGTTGCTTGTATATTTTTGAGATTAGTTGTTTGTCAGTTGCTTCATTTGCTATTATTTTCTCCCATTCTGAAGGCTGCCTTTTCACCTTGCTTATAGTTTCCTTTGTTGTGCAGAAGCTTTTAAGTTTAATTAGGTCCCATTTGTTTATTTTTTGCTTTTATTTCCAATATTCTGGGAGGTGGGTCATAGAGGATCCTGCTGTGATGTATGTCGGAGAGTGTTTTGCCTATGTTCTCCTCTAGGAGTTTTATAGTTTCTGGTCTTACGTTTAGATCTTTAATCCATTTTGAGTTTATTTTTGTGTATGGTGTTAGAAAGTGTTCTAGTTTCATTCTTTTACAAGTGGTTGACCAGTTTTCCCAGCACCACTTGTTAAAGAGATTGTCTTTTCTCCATTGTATATTCTTGCCTCCTTTGTCAAAGATAAGGTGTCCATATGTGCGTGGATTTATCTCTGGGCTTTCTATTTTGTTCCATTGATCAATATTTCTGTCTTTGTGCCAGTACCATACTGTCTTGATGACTGTGGCTTTGTAGTAGAGCCTGAAGTCAGGCAGGTTGATTCCTCCAAAATGACCCAATCAAAAAATGAGCCAAAGAACTAAATAGACATTTCTCCAAAGAAGACATACAAATGGCTAACAAACACATGAAAAGATGCTCAACATCACTCATTATCAGAGAAATGCAAATCAAAACCACTATGAGGTACCATTTCACACCAGTCAGAATGGCTGCGATCCAAAAGTCTACAAGCAATGAATGCTGGGGAGGGTGTGGAGAAAAGGGAACCCTCTTACACTGTTGGTGGGAATGCAAACTAGTACAGCCACTGTGGAGAACAGTGTGGAGATTCCTTAAAAAACTGGAAATAGAACTGCCTTATGACCCAGCAATCCCACTGCTGGGCATACACACTGAGGAAACCAGAAGGGAAAGAGACACGTGTACCCCAATGTTCATCGCAGCACTGTTTATAATAGCCAGGCCATGGAAGCAACCTAGATGTCCATTAGCAGATGAATGGATAAGAAAGCTATGGTACATATACACAATGGAGTATTACTCAGCCATTAAAAAGAATACATTTGAATCAGTCCTAATGAGGTGGATGAAACTGGAGCCTATTATACAGAGTGAAGTAAGCCAGAAAGAAAAACACCAATACAGTATACTAACGCATATATATGAAATTTAGAAAGATGGTAACAATAACCCTGTATATGAGACAGCAAAAGAGACACTGATGTATAGAACAGTCTTTTGGACTCTGTGGGAGAGGGAGAAGGTGGGTTGATTTGGGAGAATGGCATTGAAACATGTATAATATCATATATGAAACGAGTCGCCAGTCCAGGTTCGATAAACGATACTGGATGCTTGGGGCTGGTGCATTGGGATGACCCAGTGGGATGGTATGGGGAGGGAGGAGGGAGGAGGGTTCAGGATGGGGAACACATGTATACCTGTGGCGGATTCATTTTGATATAAGGCAAAACCAATACAATATTGTAAAGTTAAAAAATAAAATAAAATAAAAATAAAAAAAAATAAGTTTTTTTTTTAAGAAACAAATTCTGGAATGTTGTGGTTGGGATAACATTCATAACTGATGCTATTTTTGTTTTTGTTGTTTTACTATCTTTGGAAATTATTCTTGGGGACATAGGTAACCTATGGCATAAGTTATTGAATAAATGACTCAAACTCACTTTAATTCCTACTTGGTTATCCAGATTTTGGCTCAAACATGTGTTAAGTAATATTCATCCCACCCACCTCCTGCCCCAGTACAGGCTGCAATGGGAGAAGACAGATGCAGCAGATGCCAACTAGGAAGCCCTAGGGGCACATGTAAATTTTGACTAAAGTTCTATTTATCTGTATATTCTGGTAAAGCAAGAAAAAACAAAACAAAACAAAGGTCCTTGTTTAAGATAATCCATTGTAGATGGGAATGAAATAAAGATTTCTTCTAAACTCTTTTCAAATCAGATTAGGCTACATCCTGTCACTCTGTATATCCTGTTTCTCTCCTTGCCCAATACCCACCAGGCTAATCTCTGCACCCAGGTCAGATGGTCACCTGCCTGGAATGCCCCTTCTGTTCCCCTCTTCCTAGAAAAAACGAATTTATTAAGTTCTGGCTCAAAATGTTTCTTGTTTTTGGAGCGTTCTTGACTGTTTCTTCTACATAGGTCTCTGCTGACCATCCTTATAAAGGGTGGGTTGGAAGGCAGCTAATCCTGTAACTACAAAGGACTGGGAGTTCGGGAGTGGAATTGGAAGACCTGAATATATACGTTTGGTTTATGAGACTCATGTTGTTGAGCAAGTCACTCATCTCTGAGCCTCATGCCTTCATCTGTAAAGCCCATCTCACAGGGAAGTTGTGAGGAAGAAATGAAGTGGTGCCAGCAAAAGATACTTTGAACAGGTTGTTGATGATGTCATTGCTTTTGATTACAGTGTTAAACTTTGGTAGCTTTTAAGCTATGAAATGTGTAGTTGTTATTTGGTAAAAGATTTGATGTTTACCTTGAAAGCATGATGCTAAGTGAAATAGCCAGACAAGAAAGGACAGCTATTATGTAATATTTACTTGGAATATCCAGAATAATCATATTCATAGAGATATAAAGCAGAATGGTGACTGCCAGGGGCTGGTTTGTGGGGAGGGAGGAAAGGGGACTTATTGTTTAATGGATACAGATTTTCTGTTGATGATGAAGTTGTTTTGGAGATTTACGGTGGTGATGCTTACTTGTGATGATGACATTGTGAAATGTATCCATGCAAGTAGTTAAAATGGAAAATTTTGTGTTACATATATATTTTATCACAATAAAAAATTGATGTTTATAGGAATACTATTCATAATTGTCAATTGATAGAAACAGCCCATCTGCAGATAAATGAATAAGAAAGTTGTGATACATACATTCGATGAAATAGTATTTGGCCATAAAAAATGTATGAAATACTGATATGTTCTGTCACATGGATGAACCTTCAAAACATATGCTTCTCCATGGCTACCAGAGACATTGAAGGACTAGAATAAGAGGAACAACAAACAAACAACAAAAAACTATTATGCTAAGTGAATCAGACACAAAATGTCACATATGATGATTATGAAATATCCAAAATAGGTAAATGCATGGAGACAGCAGAGTAGTGATTGCCAGGGCCTTGAGGGGAGGGAATAGAGGAGGGAGTGAGAGTAAATGCCTAGTGGATATAAGGTTTTATTTTGGGGTGAGGAAAATGTTTTGGAGATAGATAGAGGTGGTGGTCATACAACATTGTGAATATAAGAAATGCTACTTTAAAATGCTTACTCTATCTTTTGTGAATTTCTCCCTAGTAAAACAAATAATTTATCTAATTACAACTCTTGGATTATGCCTTTTGCTGGCCTTAAATTTGTTATCAGCTTAATTTCTTATTTCATTATCAAATAAGTTAATGTAATTTTATATTGTGCCTGGTTATGTAGCTTTAGTTTAAAGGAGAGGTAGTTCCTAGAACATATCTTTAGAAGTATATTGTCTTCATATGATATTCTTATTCACATGTAAAATAAATTCATATTACATTCACATGTAAAAGAATTCACATTACTATGTCTTCTTATTCACATATAAAAGAAATTGTACTGTACTCTGGGTTTCTGAGTTGGTGATGGACAGGGAGGCCTGGTGGGCTGCAGTCCATGGGGTCGCAAAGAGTCGGACACGACTGAGCAACTGAACTGAACTGAACTGGATTTCTTGCAAGAACCTAAAGAAATTTTTTGATTCCCAGTCAGATGCTAAGACATAGTAATCAAGTTCTGGGAATAAGAATTTCCTGAACCCACACATTCTAAATATGTGATTTCTACTGCCAGTAATGGCTAAGATCCTGCAAAATAGACTTTCCTTCAGAAAACTAGGATAAACTTCAAAAAGCAGCTATCTAAAAGAATAAGGAAAAATTTCGGAAAGAGAAATGACCAGAATCCCAAGGCCTGTTAATGATAGCATCTTCAGTATTATCTCAGGAGAGGAGGAACTAAGTTAATAATGACTGGAAAATCCCCAAATTTACTAAAGGCCTAACTTTACTGATTTATGATGCAGGAAAACAACTCAAGCAGGAGAATGTCGACAGTCATGCTTATACAAATCATTGTCAAACTCTTGAAAGCAAAAATTACAGAGCAAGTCTTGAAAGCAGAAAGAGAAAAATTAAGCATTCCAGACAGGGGAACAATGATTTGGTTAACATTTGACTTCCCTGGTGCTCAGACGGTAAAGAATCTTCCTGCAGTGCAGGAGACCGGGGCTCAATCCCTGGGTTGGGAAGATCCCCTGGAGGAGAGCCTGGCAACCCACTCCAGTATTCTTGCCTGGAGAATCCATGGACAGAAATGGGCTACAGTCCGTGGGGTCACAAAGAGCTGGACACAACTGAGCAACTGAGCACAAGCACAGCACAGGGATCTTATGGAGCCCAGACAGAGTGGAATCACATCCAAAAGAGAAAAAAAGTCAATAAGAATTCTAGTTGCAGAAGAAATATCCTTCAAGAACGAAACAGAAATGAGAGGACATTTAAGAGAATTTGTTAGCACGTATGCACTACAAAATGCAAAAGGTTCTTCAGACTGAAGAGAAATGACAGCTGGACCCTGGGAAAGACATGAAGAAAACTCAAAATGATAAACAATTAGTAAATAAAAAATCCCTCTTGGACTTTTATGACCTAAGTTCTTTATAACAAATATGCCTGATTAAAGCAAAAAACAGTCTACATTTTTTTGTGGGGTTTATAATGTATGCAGATATAATGCATATAACAAGTTAGCATAAGGGATGGCAAGAGATAATGGACTCATACAGTTGAAAGGTGTCTGCATTTTATATGAAGTTATACAATGTTAGTTCTAAGTGAAAAGTTCAAGATGTATATTGTAATTCTTACAGAAATAAAAAATAAGACATATATAAGAAGCCAGTGGAAAAAATGATATAAAATCTCAAAATTATTTGCTGCTGCTAAGTCACTTCAGTCTTGTCTGACTATGTGCAACCCCAGAGACGGTAGCCTGCCAGGCTCCTCCGTCCCTGGGATTCTCCAGGCAAGAACACTGGAGTGGGTTGCCATTTCCTTCTCCAGTGCATGAGAGTGAAAAGTGAAAGTGAAGTCCCTCAGTTGTGTCCGACTCTTCGTGACCCCATGGACTGCAGCCCACCAGGTTCCTCCGTCCATGGGCTTTTCCAGTCAAGAGTACTGGAGTGGATTGCCATTTCCTTCTCCATAAGATAATTTAATTTAAAGGCTAGAAAAGAAAAATACAGGAGCAAAAAAACAAAAACAAAACAAAACAAAAAAACACAGTGGGGATAAAGAGAGAACAAGTAATAATATTGTAGGCCAAAATTCAACCACATTAATAATTACATTAAATGTTAATGGGCTAAAAACTCCAATTAAAAGCAGAGAAGGTCAGATGGATAAAAAAGTAAAACCCATGATATGATTTATTAAAATATAAAGGGACAGATAGGTTGAAAGTAAATAAATGGAAAAAAGCATAGCATGAAATAATAAGCTTGAGAAGGAAAAATGTCTGTTTCCAGACAAAGAGTATCATCAGAGATAGACTCTACTTTTTATTTTTTGAGATAGACTCTTCTTAATTGATTATAGCATTAATATATTGAGAACTCAGTAAGTAACTCGAGTAGTGTAAACATCCATGAGCCCATACTGATTTAAATTAATGATTGAATAAATCAACAAATGAAGGATAATAGACAAATCTGTATAGAAGAATTTGAAATAATTGATACAGATACTCTGTCCTCAAGGAAAGTGAGCCTAACTTCCTATTACTTAAGTGTGGGCTGTGCGTAGTGACTTCCTGCCAATGCAGACAGCAAAAAGGAATGATTTTACAGTGAAGTAATCTGACTAAATTATATCAGCCAGTTTATCAAGGTCAACATTAACAGTGATAGATCATGTTGAAAGTATGTATCATTGACATGATCTGATAAAAATGGCACTTTACCTCTTTAGTCTTCCTTTCACAAACTTATGACCTCAGCTTAATCAGGAAAGTAATATCAGACAATTTGCAGTAGAGAGACATCTTACACAATACATGGATGGTAATTTTCAAAATTGTCAAACTTATCAAAAAAAAGGAAAGTCTGAAAAACAGTCATAGCCAAGTGGAGCCTAAGGAGACATGACAACTAAAAGTAATGTGGTTTTCCTTATATGATCTTGGAATTGAGAAAGTACATTAGGTAAAAACTATGGAAATCTGAATAAACTATGCTGCTGCTGCTCCTGCTAAGTCGCTTCAGTCGTGTCCGACTCTGTGCGACTCCATAGATGGCAGCCCACCAGGCTCCCCCATCCCTGGGATTCTCCAGGTCCTGGAGTGGGTTGCCATTTCCTTCTCCAATGCAGGAAAATGGAAAGTGAAAGTGAAGTCGCTCAGTCGTGTCTGACTCTTAGCAACCCCATGGACTGCAGCCTACCAGGCTCCTCCGTCCATGCGATTTTCCAGGCAAGAGTACTGGAGTGGGGTGCCATTGCCTCCTCCGGAATAAACTATGAGACCTTAATTAATAATAATGTATCATTTTTGATTCATTAATTATAACAAATGTACCATACGAATGTAGGATGTTAATAATAGGGGGAAACTGGGTGAGGAGTATATGGGAACTTTATATTATCCTCTGAATTTTTCTCTTAATCTAAAGCTGTTCTTTGAAATAATGTTGAATATAGTTGACTGTAGATAAAACAACTCTGGAGCATGTGTCTCCTCATCTCAGGGAGAAGGTGAGTTCTTTGTATAAAGGATAACTGTCTCTTATTAGATGAAAACATTGTCTTTTTAGTTGCTTGAATGGTTGAATATATGTAGAAGGATAAATATGGAAGCTGAGTAGAAAAATGACTGGACGGTGCCAGTTTAATGCCTCATCTTTATCTTCATCATTTAATGCCTCATCTCCATATCCACCTTCTTTGTCCTGTTTTGTTATGTAAGCATTTCTCCTTTGCCAGCTGAAGCAATTGTAGAAGGTGTGAAAGTGTTAGTCGCTCAGTCGTGTCTGACGCATTGCTACCCTATGGACTATAGCCCTCCAGGCCCTTCTGTCCAAGGGATTCTCTAGGCAAGAGCACTGGAGTAGGTTGCCGTTCCCTTCCCCAGGGGATCTTCCCAACCCAGGGATTGAACTTGAGTCTCCTGCATTGCAGGCAGATTCTTTGTTGTCTGAGCCACCAGGGCAGCCCATGTTACACTTTGTCAATAGAGAGTACTGGAGGGATGCTGCAAGGGCAAGAAAGCACCTCACTTCCATTTTCCAGTTTTCCCTCCTTTTCACTGAGTACAGGGACCAGTGGATGGGTGTGTGGATGGCCCAGTCTCACCTCAGCAGCTTTGACTGACCAGCTCCAGCTTTGCACTCAAGCCCCATCCTGCCTACCTGAAAGCCAGTTTCACAGCAACTCCAGCTTCATCCCCAGGCAAAAGGCAGCTCCTGCCTCCCACACCTTCTGGCTATGCTGGGCCACTTCTACATACAAGCCCTGGTCCATGACTCATGGTTAGTGGCTAGATGATCTGCCAGTCAGATTCTGGCTCATGTTGCCTAAGACCAACTGGTGTTACAAAGCCTCCCCTTGTAGATTACATCTTCCCCCTTCTGAACTGTTTACTGTATTCATTTGTTTGTTGACCACTTCCTTGGTGCTAAGCAGTGTTCTAGTAAATTTTTGTGTACAAAAGCAAAACCCAGTGATTTATTCACAAGCATGACAGAGCTACAAAAGAATGTGCAGATTTGACACGTCATTTATGCTAAAGCCAAAGGCATGAAGGGAAGGAATGGTACCCTTGGACCTGGGATAGGGGTGTTTCTGTGAAAGTGCTTCTGAAATTTGACCCTTCAGGTTTCCCAGAACATTTCAGGCCAGCTGAGGAGCTCTTTCCTCTTAGAGAAAAACTGCCCTTTGCAAACAAATCATCTGAGGTTGATGCTCCCCAGGTAAATTCTTGTCCTCATCAGGATCTGCTTCTTTTACTGCTCATTACCTCCACATCAGTAGCGAAGATAATTTCATCATGGACTTACCAGGGAAATTCAGTGTTTTCCCTGAGAGAGAAAAACAGACTATTCACTGAAAGACTTGGCAGGGCCTAGGTAATTTGCACTGGGGATCCAAGGAAAGATGTGTTTGAGTGGATTTTGGAGGCTTGTTGGATAGAAGACAGAATAAGAAGGTAGAGTAGGAGAGAACTGTTATGGGAGTATCCTTCAAATCATGATTTAACATCTTGGCAAAAAATACTTAGGAATTAAGTGTGGTACACTTTATTAGTAAGTTTTAGCATTAGGATTCTGACTTATTTGTAAGAACTGGTCGAACATTAGACCAGATTTGTGTTGAGAATTTGAGAAGTCCTCCATCCAACAGCCTTGGGCCATAATCAGTCTCTGTACCCTGGAATTCACATTGAAATGAATGAAAGAAGATATTTCAAGAAGAACGAACATATTGGTTATCAACTTTAAAGTCATGTACACTAATAATCTAAATCCAGTCCCCAAATAAGAGGATAATTATTGCATGCACCTTTGAAATGTATGCAAAGAGCTTTAAGTCTCAATTGAATTGTTCCTTGACAGGGGATGTAGTTGCCTGAGTCCTTGTTGCCTTGGGATGGCACATTTACTCGTCAGAGTTGAAGATGAATATTTCTGTGATAAGGCACAGTGACTTCCTATAATCTCTCAGTCTTTGTGTTAGCAAAATTACAATGTCAGTTAATAAAATATAGTTGGGCTATTTTAAATACCTTTATTTGTAAATTTAACAAGCTCTTATTAGAAATGCTTTGGTATCAATACAATAAAAATATGTTGGTTTCCCCTCCACTGAATTATATCAAGTAACTGGAAAAGTTAAGCATTTGTTCTCCCCAGCATTTTTTGGAATTTTTTCAAATAATGACTACTGCTTATCCACATGGCATAATATGGCTATAATTATAATTTTTTTGTATCTTAGGGAAAAGAAACAAAATATCCAGAAGAGAAATCTGCAAATGTTTCTTAGTTTCTTCTTCAATGGATGTTTATGTAGATGGTACACCTCTCAGATAACCTTTTTTCCCAGCTTTGCCATTCTCATCCTTAATGCTGTAAAATAAAGAAAAAAATAGAGAGTTATAAAAAGCTTTAATTTTCACTCTAAATGACCATTTCATAGATTGCAGGAAAGTTTGAAACATACCTCAGATGATTTTATCCAACAATGTGAGCATTGTTTTAGTAGCATAAAAAGATAGTAGAAATAATAAGCTATGGTTAACTTAGGGAAGAAGCAGGTTCAGAACTAGAAGGAACCTATTTCTACAAATATTAATAAAGCAAACACAGCATAAGTTGAGTAAATACAGGACTAGTGCACATTAACAGTATTAGCCATAGATAAATAGCTATGGGTCAACAACTGTGTTTTGTGCATATTTCTGAGCTATGTTCTACAAAAAGAAAAAGGCATTGATATAAGCCCTAATTCATAATGGTTGGGTTATTTTTTAACTCATCAAATCTAGTTGTCAAAAGGGGCTTCATCCTTAGGTATAGAATGGCAAGAACACATTTTTTAAATAATGAAACAATGTGAACTAGTAATTAGGAGTTGGAGTCATTATGAAATGTCTTTGTCAAGATAGAAGTACTTTCAAATGGCAAATTTATCTTTTTGAGAATATTTCACTCTTAATGATGTATTAGGTATAGAAACCATTTTTAAAATTTGATTTAAAATTCATAACACTGGTATCATGCTCTTAATAGTTAAGACCTGATTATAGCTGCCTCAGTCATGTTCCAAAAGTCAAGAGATGCTTTCAAGGCACCAATCATTGCATTTACGTGTAATATTGCCCAAGCACCAGCTATTTAGCTGTTTGAAAAATTTTGCTTAATAAAAAAAAAGCAAAAAGGAAATCATATTCTCTCATTTCACAGTTATATATTAGTTATGTATTGAAAAATGAAGTGACCCTATTTCTAAGAAGCTCTTTTTCACAAATACGGGAAAGTTTGGGATCCAACACTATAACAAGACCATGGTCAATTATGTTGTCACTATACTTATATGAAATGTTGTCATTTAAATGAAACCAAAGAGCTTTATTTGCCTGGAAACTTTAAGGGAAATGATTATTTTCAGTGGCAAGATCAAGAATATTTCCTTGAATTTAGGACCAGCTGAGATAATTTTCCTTTGCTCTGTAGCCAGGAAGAGGGTCCCAATTGCTGGGAGATGTTAGATGGTGAAACCTGATGATGGGAGTGTACCTCCACATCAAGAAGCAAACTGAAGGCAGAAGGCAAGTCTTTATAGTTTTTACTCTGAGTCTTTGGACCATTACCTTTCCTGTACCAAAATAAGAGCAGGGGCAAAGTCCATTTTAAGGGACTTTTTGAAGGTCTCTTTTAAGGCAAGGGCAAAGTCTCCTCCCTACAACTACTCCTCAACTTAGATTCAGTGAAGCAGGCCTACCCAGTTGCTATAGACCGTCAATGAGTTGTTACAGGACATCCTGGATGTCTGCATCCTCAGCAGTGAGGCAATCCAGTAGCTCACGGTCCCATTTCTTAAGGTAAAGAAAAAAGAATTCTAGATTGTTAGACTCTGCTATTTCTTTCTTTAGGCTTATGGTAAGTGAGTTCCAAGTAGCTGTGTGGGGACAGGCAATGAGAAAGCCCCTTGGTATAGCAGCTAAAAAAACCTGACTTATCACCTCTCTTTTTCCTTTTCCTTTCTATTCTTCTCTGATCTCTATTTCTCTCCCTATGGCAATCCAGACACAGTTTTGATTGTTTTTAACTTGACAGAAGAGAGCTTGCTTCCTTACTTTCAGTATCCCTTGGCTTCTAATGGTTGCCACAGGTTGGCAATTCTGGCACCAGTAGCTTGTGAATCCCCTGGAGCTGAGGTTCCCTACCTATTTATTCTGAAATACCACTGACATCTATAAGAGGGGAGAACAGAGCTAGAAGTACAAAAGTAGGTAGGTGAGGATTACCAAAGGGAGCCAATTGTTCAGTTGGTGGGGATAGTAATAAAGTCCCAGTAAAACATTACATGGCCACTCATTGGTGGATGTATTTGGCATTGAACCAGATATTTTAAACATGACCCTGTTATACTTACTTTAGCAAATGGATGTAACTTTGCCTAAATTTTCTTGTCATATCTCATCCTGTTCAAAGTTTTAACTAAATCTGGTCTTTAGGATCCCCAGGTTCCACTTTTCTCCATCTTTCTTTCTCCTTCATGCTCTTTTCCAAGTTAAAAATTGCTCTTAGATAAGACTTTGATAATAACATTTGCACAAATGAAAAGAGACTTATAGTTCTTAACTATTACTGTGCCTACTAGGAATGTTTATATTTAGTAGGATATCTATACCATAAATGAAGGAATTGAATTAAATGGTAGATTTCCAAGTGTCAATATGCATTTTGGGGGAAGGGGGATAGAGAGAAGCTTAACCTACTTGGTGCTTGTGAAATTAAAATGCATGGGTGGCTATAAATTCTATGTATATGGATGACCCTGAGGTCAATATGATATGCTTATTTTTAACACACATTTAAAAATATCAGTTCTGTAATCCACATGCTGAATTGGAAAACAAGAATGTAAAACAGTATTATGATAGAAAGCAAGGAATTTGGAGGATTCTGTTTATAAGATGCTTTGATTGATAGAACATAACTTTGTATTGTTACTTTGTCTGGAAAAGTCTTCCTGTTTTCATTATTTTAGCTCAATGGCATGATTAGTGTTGTCTGGAAACATTAGTCACTTCCTATATTTTTCTCTGTGGTAAATGTGTTGATACGAGTAGGGCAGAAGGAATAAGGGTGTTCAGGAGGAGTTGGCTAACATCCAAGTTAAAAAATAGGAGGTTTTATAGTGGGTAATGTCACTGCTCTTGACCATAAAGGGTGTGTTCCTCTTTTCTAAGTTTTCTATGTTGTTCTTTAAAAAATGGATTTAAGATGCAAAATGAGATCAATAAACAAAGCTCATTCTCAAAACAGAGGAACTTTTAGTAAGTTTCTTTTGTGGGGACACACCATTAAACTCTGATTTAGGTAGATAATGTAAGTGTACAGTTACTAATAGGTTAGAAATTCTTCAGATAATCAAATTTACAGTTGGTATGCCTAATTGAACTACTTAATAAAAAGGGAAGAGGTCCATTTTATTGTATCACTGGCAACCTAAGACTAGGTTGCTGGGTTACAGAGGAAAAATCCTTCCTGAATTGTGCTGCCAATTAGTTCCTACCACAGTTCTACAAGATTATCAGGTTCTTTGATTGCTGGATAAGCTGGGACTTAATAGTTACTGCTTTTTAATGAGAATTCTCTCATTAGAACATTTAAAATTACTATCCCTTTCACAGATCCAGTACTTATGTCTGGATAATTTATGTCTTTAGGAATTGTAAGTACAGCTATTATAATTAGTTTGATCATATTTTTATTTATTGTTCATAAATAAGTAGAATACAATATTCAAGTGATAATAAAGAATCTAAAATTGATGAGCTATCACTTTTGTAGAAAAAGTGTTATTTTCTATTCAATACTAAAAAAGCTAGATAGCTATAAAACTTTAAGGGAAGGAGAATGTATGGAATGCAAATATTTAGAAAATAAAAAAATAAAATGTCTAAGTTAGGGAAGATTATGTGACATAAATATTATAATGTAGAATAAACTGATACCTTTTGTAAAATGTAGAAAAATGAAGGACATAAAGTTAATAAAATTATAAAAGTGTAGAGAAACAAGATATAGCAAAGTAATAAAATATCACACTAAAAATAAAATTTGTTTTGTGTTTTTTCTTGCAAAATTAAGGCAATTTGTTAACTTAAGTAGGAAATCTAAACCACAAAGAGGCACAAAAAAAGGGCTGGCTTCATTTCTTCTGGGAAAAGATCTAATATTGATGACAATGTGATAGTGATTCAAACACATCCATACACAGTACCATACCATGGCAGAAGATGAATTTCAAGTTACTAAGGTCAATCAATGCAATGCCTAAATAAGGCAACAAATTTTTGTTTCACTTTCTCTTTTGAAGTGACTTAATCACTTCGCTTATGATAATAATAACTCGTATCAACATTGATAAAAAAATCTTAGCATTAGTTAGTCTATGAAGCGTCAGAAAAAGCTGAGAGCAAAAAGGCTTGGTAACAACGCAAAGAGAAGATTGTCACATGACTAAACAGCAGTGACAAGCCTTGTCATGTCTGTTACCTGTTAAGGATGGATCCTCAGTCCCATCGCCTGCTATCTGAACGTCCAGTGGAGAATGGTGGATGGGGCTCCCTAAGCTTTCTTCTTGTTCCTTCAGGGATATGGAGTTTTTATGGGGAGATTTATGGTTTGTGTTTTCATGGGGATTGACTTCTGCTCTCTTTCTTGGGAGCGGTGTTGGCTTGGCAGGCTGGAAAACCTGACTGTGGGGAGCTATGGGATGGTAGGCTGGTTTCTCAGCTTCCCCTTCACCCTCCTCCTCGTCGTCAATCACAACCAGCTCAGCATGGATGATCCCATCATACCCAGTCAGAAGCTTCTTTTCTTCCTCATTGTCTTCTGCCTGCTGATACCCCATGAATATCATTGTCACGGGCTCTTTCTCATCCAGGTTAGAAGGCAGGGAATGAACAATATTATATCTAATGTCTTTCTCATCCTCCTGGCAAGGGGGTGAAGAACTCTGGCGTTCTGACTTCTCAACTAGTGCTCTGCTGGGACTCAGTCCTGACTTTGGAGAGGGAGTATATTTGTCCTGCATTACATTTGGTTCTTCCCAAGGAGTCATCAGCCTCTTTTGTTGGATGTGGGGCATCTCCTCTGCTTGCTGAATCATTGATCGGGGATGAGGTATCGGCCGAGCTGGGCTGATGTGATTGACATTGTTACCTCTCTCCTCTGCAAGTCCATTGTCCATGTTGTGTATGGATCCATTCACATCGTTACCCAGTCCATTAGCTTTAATTTTTACCCTTTCTTGAAAGTTTGGTCCAGGAGTTACCTTCTCTCTCTGTGGAGTTGTAGGTCTGCAAAATGGATTGGCATATACAGGTTCGTGGTACTCTGTTGGGGATTTAGAATTTCTCTCTGAAGCCTGTCTTAAAAGTTCCTCCACTTCAACTGGTGCCAGGCCATCGGTGCCATTGTATGCTGCACTGTGATTAGAGCTTACTGCATAGACTGACTTTTGCCCATCATCATAAACTTTTATCCCTGTACCTTTAAAGTCATCTGATGGGAGAGGTATGGAAGACAGGACTGTACTTTCTCCGGTCTTCAAGTCTTTTTCAACTTTGATTTCCATGGCATACAAAGCTGTTGAGAGACAAATTTGATCTCCGATTTAGTCAGTTTTTCCTGTTGTAAAGTAACTTGCTTTCATAGTGTTTATGTCCAGTATACCTGTTGACATTCTTTTATGAGAAATCTTTTTAAAATTTCTGATTTATTCATTAAATATATAAAGACTAAAACTTTAATGACATGGGATTTTGTGCAAGGATGTATGAAATTACTAAAAAATGGGAAAGACTGAAGAAGGGAAGCTGATTGTTTCAAATGGTAAGGATTTTCACTAGGAGACCAAAAGATGTTCCCTTTCTAATGAGAAAATCTGACACAACAGATTTACATTCTTTTATATTGCTCAGTAGGAAGAATCAGAGTTTTCTTTTTAATAAGGAAGAATATGTTACTCTGTGCATTACTGTTGGTAAAGGCTGAGCAAGGTATATTTTATGCTACACCCTTGCTGCACAGCCCTGCAATGTGTTGAAATTAGAGAGGTGTGTTCTAAAGTTTTCATAGCTAAGAGGTGGTTAAATATTGAACTGGTGTTGAAGAGGGAGGAAGAAGGCTAGAATCACATGCTTCTCATTTTGCCTTATGTTTCTTTTCATTTTCACTCCCACTTTTAAGAAGAAGGGCTAAAAATAGAGCAGTATCAGCTGTATTAAAACAACGGAACGGAAATGGTTGATTTGGGGGAAGCTGAAATCTGTTTCATGGCCCTGGCATGATCTCGATGCATGTATGCATGCTCAGTCACTCAGTTGTGCTGACTTTCAGTGACTCCATGGACCGTAGCCCACCAGGCTCCTTTTCCATGGGATTATCCAGGCAAGATTACTAGAGCGGGTTGCCATTTCCTCCTTCAGGGAAGATCCTAATGGCCAGGATCATGACTGGCAGAGTAAAGCTAACGGGATCCTGGGCAGCATAACAATGTGGCACTGACTGTTTTTGTGTCCCCCATCTTCCTCTTTGGAGACATCTTGCATTTCATCTTTCCCTCACAGCCTGGTGGTTCTTGGCCTTCCCTGGCTACCCAACTAAAATTGTAATACACTCACCCACATGTGCCCTTTCCACCTTCTCTGCATTAGTCTTCCCTTTAGCATTTTTGCTTCCTAATATATTTCATTTATTTACCTAATTTTTAATCTATTGTCTCCCTTAGAATGTCAGCTTTTATTCTCCCTTAGAATGAGGGCAGAGATTTTTGCTGTTTTATTCACTACTGTGTTCCTAGTGTGAAAACTGAGCTTGGCATTGAGCTTGGCATTGAGTATTTGTTGAATGAATGAATGATTGCTCCCTGAAGGTAAAGCATCACTTCTCTTTCACTCTAAAATTCAAAGGTTCCCTCTCTGCCCCTATACAAGCCTTAATTTTCCCTAGGCCATTGACATTAGTTTCATGCAACCATTCCCACATAGGGGCAAATGCCTGACCTCAGGGAGAATACTTTTGTTCATTCATTTAATCTTATTCTAATGTCTACTACACAGAATATGTTGGGAGAGATATTTTTGAGCAAGGGAGCTTTGTTTCAAGAGCTTCTTGTCTCCTTTAGGTCTTTATCTTCCCTGTCCTTACCTAGTTTGCTGAGGAATAAAATGCATGAAAGAAATACTGTAACCCCATTGTTGCTACTTATACAAGTGACTTACCTCATGGAACTTTGTAAAATGGACCATTACTTAACCTGGAAGGATAGGATGTTACAGCAAGTTGCTAATATATGATATTGTAAAATATGAATTTGAGAACCTACCATTGAAGACAAAGTTTTCATATACCTTTTCTATTTTGTTCGTCATCTTCTATTCCTTCATTTCTTTCCTTCCTTAACCTGGAAGGTATGTAGGATTTTGGAAGGTCGGGGATATTAGCATAGATGTCTTCAACTGACTCTGTAAAATTCATATTAATTCAAAATACATTTAGAATATACTTACAATAGAGAAAAATTTCAGCAGGCTAATCAAAAAATATCTTAGCTCGACATAACATAGACTGCTCAAGACATACCTCCTGATGTTTCTTCCTTTTCCACCTTCACAGACTATAAGAGAAAAGAATTCTCCATGATTAATACAGTTTAAAAATAAATTCTAAATGTGAATATACTTTGAAGAATTATATACTATTTGTGGAATCATTTTGGGAGGGAGTCATAATTTTCAAATCGGCTAATGCTCACCCTTATTATGTCTTCTGTTGTCCTCTCAACTGATTTCAGTTTCTTTAAAATTGCTTCTTCATTGGTTGAGATTTGCAGTTCAGCCTTTTCAAGATCTTGGATCTCTTTCTCAAGTCTGAACAAAGATATATGTTATATTGTTTAAAACAATACAAATACAGAGCCCTCAACGATACAGTTCCCATATACCAGCTTTACTTGGAATACTGCATGTAAGTATCCAGATACCATATAAGAACTTAGCATCACACCAAACATTAAAGTAAGTACATAGAAGATACCCAATACCTGACTTTGACTTACTTTTCAAGTTGTGTGTTTTTGACAAGGGGGATTCTCAGGTAAAATATTTGACCCTTGGTCCCATTTTCTTCATTACAACTACTAATGTTACTTCCAAATGAAATTGAGAGATTTCTCTTACAAAGAGGCATAAGTTTAAAGTTGGACCAAAAGAAATGGTCCATCTGTCATTAATACTGTAGATTGCCAATTTTTCTTACCCAAGTTTTCATAGAAATTACTTGGAGAAATATTGTAATTTTATTTTCTAATAAGCAATACTTTATAATATAATTATTATATTTGACTTAAAAATCATAACTATTTAACTCTTAAAACCCCTGCATATCCCAACACTGAAAATGACACTTCATTTTCATTTTAGTTTTCTAAAAGTTGCTATATTATAGTGAGTAGTGTTCTATTACAGTGAGTGAAGAGGTGAGAAATGGACAAAATCTAGTACAGTGGCCTCAGTTGCTGTTGTTTATAGAGGCTACGTTTCCTAGATTAAAAAAAAAAATTATCACATGGTCTAACAAAGTGTAAGGGAACTCATAGGAACAGAAACAGACATTTGAAATTGGATTGTCACATCCTGAGCTGGTATCTTGACTAGTTTAGAGCTGCGTGTCAGATTCAAGTTAATTCCAGGGTGTGGCATCATGACCTCTATCCTGAACAAAAGCACACTACCACTGGCATTCACAAAGTTAGAAAAGCTGACCCTTGGCATCCATGAAACACACATAATTTCTCAGGCAAATACTCTGAGCTCTGAAATCAGCTGCCTCAATGGATGGCTGCTTAGACATAGTAGCTAGTTCAGGAGATGACAGCTGTGGGTATTAGTGTCAGCTGAGATAACTGTCAGTTTTCTTGACTTCTTTCTTTAAGATGATCATGCATCTGGCAGCTCAAAATCCCTGTGCTATTGTCACACCAATAAAAGTCCAAGATATGGTCAAGCAGATCATTCTACTTATTGCTTTCATTTCAAAGTTCTGACTTGCCTGCTGCCTATAACTGTTGGTAGTTGGCTGTTTATAGCTGAGGTGCTCTTGCACATCATAAAACTCCAAGTAAAATGCAGTACTTCTGGTTTCTTAGAAGTTAGTAATGTGTGATGTCAATCTCTTAAAATCCCTCCATATCCACAGTACTACAGTTGCCCTTCGGTAGAGTTGTGGGGCTATATGTTGGTTGGTAGAATGGAAAGTTGAATACTAAAAGGGGTAGATCTGGACTGTTCTGTTTCTGCTACTCACTACTTGTAAAAGCCAATTCTTTAAACTTTCCTGAAACTCAGTTTTGTAATAGATAAAATGAGGATGTAGTATACACCTTACCTGATGCAGAAACTTGGTAAAGCTAAGAAGAGGTGATGTCTTTGAAAGCACATTAAACATAGTTGAGGGACTTCCCTGATGGTCCAGTGGCTAAGACTCTGTGCTCCAGTCTGGAGTTCAATCCCTGCTCAGGGAACTAGATCCTGCATGCCGCAACTAAAGCTCTGGCATGCCATAATAAAGATGGAAGATCCCGCATGTCGCAGTGAAGTCCCACAGGCAAATAAATATTCAAAAGTAAATGTAATTGATATCAGATGTAAATGTTATTTTGGTGTAATTATCAAAGGTTTTCTGCAATACATCATGTCTCTCTTCCATTGTGTTATTCTGCAGGTTCCTTTACCTGATAGCATGTTCAGTTCAGTTCAGTTCAGTCGCTCAGATAGCATGTTAGAGATAATCTAAGGGGGAGCCTTTGGGTAGAAAACAAGAAGGCTCAAGTCATTGCTGCATAAAGCTCTCAGGATCCAGCTGTGGAATCAAGTGGACCTGGGCTTGAATCCTGGTTCATCTATCAAGTTCCTGGGTGACCCTGGACAAATCACAAGACCTCACTAAGGCTCATTGTTTTCATTCATTTAAAAATGTTTGTTTAGCATTTACTTTGTACCAGGCACTATCCTGCATGCTGAGATGTAATGGTGAACACAGCAGTTCCTGCCCTCCAGGACTACATTCTAGTGGATAGTGTATGAATACAGGAGCTGGCAACCTTTTCCTATAAAGGCCAGATAGTAAATACTTTAGGTTTTGCAGGCCACATATGGTTTATGTTGCTTATTCATCTTTATTTTTTTAATTTTTACAATATTTTAATAGTGTAAAAACCATTTCTAGCTCATGGCTATACAAAAAGTTGGCCATGGCTAAATTTGCCAACTCATTAAAATATATATATGTATGGTCCAGGATCACATCTAGCCCTGAACTTTATACACACACACACCCCCCTCATATATTTACTTATAAATACACATATACACATATATATACATAATAAACAAATGTGTATATATACATACATACATTTATTTATAAATACAAATATTTCCTTGAAAAAAGAAGCTAAGGGAAGAAGAATAGAGGAGACAGAGGGTGCCTAGGAAGGGTGTTCTATTTTAGATAGTGTGGTGATGGAGAATCTCTGACAAGGTGTCATTTGAGCAGAGACATAAAGGAAATGAGGGAGAGACACACAGGAGTGTTAAGGGGAGTGTACTTCATAGGGAGGAAAAATAACTTCAAAACTTGAAATAATAGCTGAGGGATTAAGGAGGCAAATGATGAGAAATGAAATCAGAAATGGGGTGGCCGCCAGATCATACAGGGCCTTCTGCATGGTAATGCCTTTGGGAATTCTGAGAAGAGGAAAAACCTGCCAGGACTTGAAATTTAAACAATTACATTGGCTGCTGTGTGGAGAATAAACGGGAACAAGCAAACACGGAGGTCTCAGTTGTAATAATTCAGATAAAGATGGCTTAATTCGGGGTCCTTGCTGGTTGACGAGTGAAAAGTAATTGGATTCTGGAAATATTTCAAAGAAAGAAACGCCAGGGTATGTTGATAGATTACATGTGAGATGTGAAAAAAGAGAAATGTCCAGAGTGATTTGAATGTTTGTGATCTAAACAATTAGAAAACTGTGAATACAAGTAGTCAAATAGTAATCTGGGAAGGAGAAGGAAGGAGATTGGTGGGGGATGTGTTAAATTTGAGACAGTCAAATGGTGACATGGAGAAGACAGATTTAAAAGTTGGGAGCTTAACTAAGCCTGGGTTTGAAGATATAAATTTAGGAGTTGGTATTTATAGCCATAGGAGTGGATAAAATTTTCTAGAAAGTCAGGGATTCTAAAGACTGAATCCTGGGGCAATTAAACATTTAGCAATCTGGGCAAAGTACTTCGTAGGGTTTGTGTGTGTGTGTGTTAGTCACTAAGTCGTGTCCGACTCTTTGTGACCCCATGGACTGTAGCCTACCAGACTGTTCTGTCCATGGGATTCTTTGGGCAAGAATATTAGAGTGGGTTGCCATGTCTTTTTCTAGGGGATCTTCCCAACCCAGGGATTGAACCTGGATCTCCTGCAGTGCAGGCAGATCTGTAGGGTTTAATAAGGAATAAAAGAAATAGTGAACACTTGGCTAATGCTGGTTTTCTCCTGTCTCTGTTCCTTTCTATTCCTGGGGTACAGAGATAGAGCTCTTGGTCTGCCTGTGCAGTTCCATCTCAGGGAAGTATGGAATGCACTGGTGTTTGTAGTTGCTTTCCTCTGTCAAGAGGCCCATGGATAATGTAATGTCAGGTAGTACTCATGAATATCTTTAGATTAATACGGTAAGAATATGAGGTTGAAAGCCTGTCAGCATCATCAGAATAGCTGCTAATGAATGTTTCTGGAGGTTTTCAAGTCTTTGGTAAAAACTGCTTTAATATGAGGCTGCTGTCAAATGACACATCATGATGCATGCGTGAAAACAAAGTAGATGCAAACACACACACTTTTCTCTCCTTTATCACTTAGTTACAACCAACTCTCTGTAAAATAGAATAATAAGGAAGCACCTTGGTGCTAATTACTTGGAATTGCAAAATTCTGTAGATGCTTACTTTTACAGAAAATTTCTTAAAATTCTCACTTTAATATTTTATTTTGATATGTTGATGTGATACTTCTGTATATTATTTGTGGACAACATAAATATAATTAAGGGATAAATGTTAGAGTTTTTTTTTTTTTCTTTTGAAAAAGCTTTCTAGAAGATTAGAATGTCAGTGGGAGTAATGGGAGGCCCAGGGTAGGGAATTGGTGTCTCTCCCATGGTTCTTCTCACAAGAGCAGAGCTCTGAGGGGCAGGTGCTACAGTAGCCCAGCAGTAGAAGAGGAGGTCTCACAAGCGCTATAGCAGATAATGGATCAAGCTCTTGAGGAATGAGGATTTTAAAGGAATATATAAATTACAACTGGTAGGTAGGTGCTATTTTGTATAGCCAGTACAGTGGGTCTCAACTGAGGGCGATTTCTTCCCTGAGGTCATTTGGCAATGTCTGGAGATATTTTTGGTTCTAACAACTTAAGAAGTGCTACTGGCATCCAGTGAGTAGAGGCTGGGGATGCTGCTGAACATCCTATAATGCAGGGCACAGGCCCCACAACAGGACTTATCTCATTCCGATTGTCAGTAGTGTTGAGGTAGACAAGCCTGCGACACCTAATACACTGCCTAGTCTAGTATAGGCACTTGACACATGCTTTATAACGGATGTTTAAGTATTTGTCTTTGGGATATTTTTACTTTTTCCTCATTATTTTTCTCTTCCACTTAGCCATAACATAGGATCCAAATTTATTACTTGTTGAAAAGAATTTGATCATCCTATTTTTATTTAAAATTATTAATTGGGTTAACTTGCTTTTCAAGTCTCTTTCTGTCTATATATATAAATCAGTCTGTGTGTGTGCTCAGTCGTGTCTGACTTTTTGCAGCCCCACAGACTGTAGCCTGCCAGGCTCCTCTGCCCTCTAGGCTGCTCTGTCCATGGAATTTTCCAGGCAAGAATACTGGAGTGGGTTGGCATTTCCTACTCCATATATATATATAAAAATTTATGTACATGTAAATATATATTTATTTATTTCCTGACTCAGTGACTATTCATAATTAAGTGGATACTTAACTCTGATTTGAAGCTCCAAAAATGCAGGGCTTACATTAGGGCCTCATATCTAATACTTTTCCAAAGATTTTGGTGGAGAGAAAATTTAACAAGTATAAGTGAAGAAGTGGAGTAATATATATGTCTATATCTGTATGTGTGTATAGTACATTTGTATATGCACATTTATGTGTACATCTATTTTTTATGTGTGCATAACATTTTAGTTTTACATGTAAATATAAATCTATGGTGTATACACATGTATATGTAAAACTAATTTTTTTTAACTTGGAAAGCTTTGGGTAGATCACAGGGGATAATTCTCTAACCTTCACTTGCTTTTCTTTCAGCTGATGGGCTAGAATTTCCATAAGTGCCTGCCATTCCCATGTTTAGAAGGTATCACTTTTCTCAATGGGAACTGAGTTCCTAGAAATGCTGATTCAGTTTGGTGAGAAACAGGCAGCAGAAAAAGAGAAATGTCCTTCCTGGTGCCTCCTGGGCTGTTAGGTGGGGCCTGATGGATGAGTTAGTACCTCTCTCCCTCAGTTTCTGAGAGATGTTAAGCAGGTATCACATGCCAGTTTAGATAAGCAAACTACCCGAAAAAGGATTTGTAATGCTTTCCATTACTGGAATTTTTCCTCTCCTTATTTGTTGGAGAAAAATAGGGTTATTTTCAAGAGCTCCCTAGGTGAAAGCAGGTAGCTTTCATTTCATGCACTGTTCTAGTAGTAACTTCCCTTAATCATCGTGAGATAATGTCCCCAATCCAATTCCAATGTGCAATTTTTTTGTCTTAGAAAAAGGACAGCACAGAAATGCTAGATGCGCCAAGAAAGGGTTATTTCAGAGGGCAATTTTTTCTGCTGCTGAGGAGTCCATTTATCTCTTTCAGTTTTTGGTGGCATTAGCAAGGACTAACAACCACTCCAGTACTCTTGCCTGGAAAATCCCATGGATGGAGGAGTCTGGTAGGCTGCAGTACATGGGGTTGCTAAGAGTTGGACACGACTGAGCGACTTCACTTTCACTTTTCACTTTGATGCATTGGAGAAGGAAATGCAACCCACTTCAGTGTTCTTGCCTGGAGAATCCCAGGGACGGGGGAGCCTGGTAGGCTGCTGTCTATGGGGTCACACAGAGTCGGACACGACTGAAGCGACTTAGCAGCAGCAGCAACAACCTGATAGAGTTTGCTATTAGGGGCCAAAGGAGAATTCAGAGAAAAAAAAATTTTAAGAATCTATGCCCTACCTTACAGCACTTCACTTGTTAGCAATTATAATAACATTTAATATGTATTGAGTATTTACACTTTACTAGGCACTGGCCTACTTAGTCCTCATAACAGCCCCCATGAGTCCTGTTATTAGTTCCATTTGACAGATGAGCAAGCTGAGCCTCTAGAAAGGCAACTGATTTTTTTAGACAGCCTGTGGCAGGATGGAATTTGAAATCAAGTCTCTGCCAATAGAGCCTGAGCTCTTAACTCCTTGCTAATTAGCCACTGTGGGAACAAAACTTTTTAAAAAATGGATTCTTACGAACTTACAAACAACATTCATTTGCTAATCAGTATGAAAGGATTTTTTACTTTCCATAATAATAAAGTGAGGATTGAAATGCTAGCTGGAGTCTACCAACATGTAACAATGTTGACTCATTAACTCTAAAGGTAATATTTCTTTCCTGATCTTCATTAGAATGATTTTGCTGTGCTGAGAATGTCTCTGCTTAGTGGTCCAGTCAGTATGACCAGGATTAAAGTCCAGGCTTCATCATTTTTCTCTTTGGTTGCTTGAGTTTGGTTTTTGGTAGGAGTGCTTAGAATATACTTTTTCAAAGAGTCTGAGGTTTCATAAACTAGTGCTACTTTATAGAGACACTTCATTTGCTTGGTCATAAGATTATTGTTCAAAGTAATGGAAGCTTTAGCTCTTAAATATAAAACTGGTCATGCAATTTGATTACAATACCACAGTTTGAATGTAATCACCAATGCTACGTTTGAAATTAAATTTATGACTGGTTTTAGCTATTTACTTTGAAAGGACTGAGGAATTACCTGTGTCTTGGTATCACAAGCTCTAGTATTAAAGGTAGGACTATGCCCAAAGAGAGGTCCCAACTGACACTTCTCTGGGACGGCCTGAGCCAGCAGGTCTTAGATCCAGGCCAGGCCGCTACTGATTTACCTCTGAGAATAGTTGGTAGAGGTGCTAGGACCACCTCTCCAACCCCACCCCAAGCTGGATAAGGAAGAATCCAGTTTCTTTTGGGGCTCACAGGCTCTCAGAGAAGTTTGCCTCCAACAAGGTATTGAATTCAATGAGGAATGGTGAGCAATTTTACCCATTGACTCTTCCCCCATAGGTTCTTTCCTTTCCTCCGCACGGAATCTTGGGAGAATAGGAGGTGGCTGCTGGTTTATCTATGCTTTGGAGTTTTTTGTGTGTGAAAGTCCACTTTTTCTCTTCCAGCCCTACTCATGGAAATAGAAAGTGAGCTCTTATCAAAACCAACACACTTGGCTTAAATATTAAACCCCTTCAAGCTTCAGTTTCTTCATTTGGGGAATAATGATAGTGGTCATGTATGGACTATGAAGAAGGCTGAGCGCCGAAGAATTGATGCTTTCAAACTGTGGTGTTGGAGAAGACTCTTGAAAGTCCCTTGGACTGCAAGGAGATCCAACCAGTCCATTCTGAAGGAGATCAGCCCTGGGATTTCTTTGGAAGGAATGATGCTAAAGCTGAAACTCCAGTACTTTGGCCACCTCATGCAAAGAGTTGACTCATTGGAAAAGACTCTGATGCTGGGAGGGATTGGGGGCAGGAGGAGAAAGGGATGACAGAGTATGAGATGGCTGGATGGCATCACTGACTCGATGGATGTGAGTCTGAGTGAACTCCGGGAGTTGGTGATGGACAGGGAGGCCTGGCGAGCCGTTGTTCATGGGGTTGCAAAGAGTCAGACATGACTGAGTGACTGAACTGAACTGAATAGTATTCACAAAGGGTTGTCTTGAGGAGGTAAATGAGATAATGTTTGTAAGTTTTTAGCACAGGGCTTAGCATAGAGAAATTCGTCCATAGGGCCTCCCAGATGGTGCTTGTGGTAAAGAACCTGCCTGCCAATGCAGGAGATGCAAAAGATGCAGGATTGATCCCTGGGTGGGGAAGATCCCCTGGAAGAAGGCATGGCAACCTACTTCAGAATTCTTGTCTGGAGGATCCCACAGACAGAAGAGCCAGGCGGGAAATGGTCCATAGGTTCTCAAAGAGTCAGACATGACTGAAGTGACTTAGCAACAGCAGCAGCAGCAGCATAGGTTTGACATAGAGGAATTCCTCAATAAGGGTTAGTTACCCCTCTCTCCTCCTCAGTTTTCTAAGAAGAGGAGGGCCATCTCTGACAAATCTAGTGAAGAAGAAAATCTACAAGGTCCATTTTTAGATTTGATCTTCAACCTTAATATCAATGATTTTAGAGCAAGCATTGTGCTACTAGAGCTTCAGGGACATATCCATTCTTGAAAATACGGTTCTAGTCAGAAAACAATAACAGTGCTCCAGCATTATTAGAATATTCATGATATTTATGGGAATAGTGTCTGTTTAATAAATGATGTCTAATTTATGAAAGAATGTGCTAGTCTGCCTTGACAACCTGCTGATTCCGTACCCTCACCCCAAGTCCATTCCTTCTGTTCTTTTTAGTAATAGAACTCCCTGAGTTTTATTTGTCTTTCTGCTGCCCTGCTGCAGATTGTATTTCCCATTCTTTGCATTTAAATGATATCATGTGACTAAATTCTGGCCAATAAGATACTAGCAGGAGTGACCTCTGCAATTTTCAGGTCATATCCTTAAAATAGAGCTGTTTGCCCTCCATTTATCTTCCCCTTCCTAAGCTGAAATGCAGACGTGGTGAGGTCAGCGTCCTTTGATCTTGACCAAGGGCATCTCTTAGAGGGTAGCAAAGCAACAAGACAGAAAGAAACAGGGTTTCTTGATCATGTTACATAACGTTGCTGCTCCCTTCCCTTGAATTTCTCCCAGCTAGGATAGGTATGTGTAGGAGGAAAATGAACCTTTCTAATATTGTTTAAGCCACTGTTCTTCTAGAGTCTTTTAAGGCAATAAAACCAGTATGCAAATTATTACATAACCTTATGGAGGATGAATCTTGATGTGACAAATTTTATGAATTTTTTTCAACTTTTTTGTTGATTTGCAGAATTAGTCATTAGTATATTACACTTTAGGTAGTTCACCAGTGAAAATAGAAAATAAATCAGTTTTTGCTCCTAGTAGTAAAGAATTTACGTGTTTCTAAATGACACATCAAATCTGACGTGGTTTGTGTTGGCAATAACTAGTTAATACTGAAAGGCTAAGGTTTGCAATGAAAAAAGGAAATCTTATTTTATTGTATCTTTTAGTCATAACTGATCTAAAAATAGCTCAAATTGCAATGGATATGGTTGAGTATATACAGCTGATGACTTCAGTCAGATATTCTTGACTATAGTATGTTGATCACATGTCATGGGCAGCTACATTGTTATAATGGGTCAGAGATTATAGATATTTTATCTTTATAGATAATGTGGCCAATGAGAATGTCAAGCTGTATTTTCTCAATAAAATTAAAGGTATGTAATCCAGATGAATATAGGCTGTTTAATTTTTAAAGTTGAGGTCCAATAAATTTCGTCAAATATTTAACAAACTTTTAAATGTCAGGCACATTTTATTCACCAAGCTGAAACAAAAATAAATCGAAAAAGGTGGAGATTATCCCTCTGCATGGACATAGGAGAAGAATTGCCTTACAATCAGCCCCTGCTGAAGAGCATGGGTATAATAAGAAAGCTCTAACCCACCAGTGCAAATAATCACATGCCATGGGTAAGTCTGCCAGAGAATTAAAGGGCATTTGGCATACAGCAAACACTGTTTTCCCCAAGCCAGATCTACTGCCTCTAATCCTGAGCACTGAAGAACAGGACGAGCAAATACAGCACAGTAGCTTCAAGATAACTCCAAGCGGAGAGCGGGCCTGACAGTGACATTGAAACAAGTGTCAGTTTGCTCTGATAATTGGGAACAGAGTAGATATTTAGAAAAACTGAATAATTCATACTTACATGGGGGCAGCTTTTGCATGGGTGAATATCATCTCCTAATATAGCTCTATAAATGTTAACAATTATCTTATGGGCAGACAATACTCCCATGATTTGAAACTGCCTGCTGGGCAGGTAATGTCAAAAGAGAATGACTTAGCAGAAAAGCAAACCCTCTTACTCAGAATATATTGTAAATTAAGGGTTGCATGTGCCATGAAAAATAAGACACCAAACTGGTTTTCAGAGAATCAGGTGCTTTTATGTCCAAGTTACAAATGTAATTTTCAAATGAACGCGAATAAACCCACACCCTGGAGGTTGGTGTGATACAGCAAATTGGTTACTTTTGAGCTTCTCAAATGTTCTGCCAGACAGAAGCAGGGTGTGTGGTTTTAATTAGAGCCTGGAGAGAACCTTGCAGGACATGCCAAACACTTATTAAGAGCTGAATAACTGTAATAATAATTCAAATTGACCTCTACATAGGTGGCATGAATTTCCTGAGTGACCTTCAAATACTGTTGTAGCTAGGTCATGGGAAGTTAACTGCAGATACACTTATCCATGATTTTGGAAAGTTTTTTTCCTTAAAAAAATAAGTCATAAGGGAAAAATATTTTAGTAAATATGCTACTTGTTTATTATAAAATAACAAAACATATTCAATGATATATACAGCCAGTGACTGTCTCCATTCAGAAATAATTACTGGCTTTGTGTCTTGTAGCCCTTAACATTTATCTCTAAAAGTATTATAGAGAAGGCACTGTATTTTTCACTTCTACTCACTTCATTTTTACTTTGCTCCTAGTGTTAATTTTTCATATTTGATGCCAAGAACAGGACTCTTATTATTGGAACACCAAAAATATAAATCCCAACCTCAATATAACACAGAATAACCAACAAAGAGCAGTTAGCCTTGGGTGGTCTAAATGAACTAAGTGACATTTGCTTTATGTCAGACAAAAGAGGAATTGCAAGGGGGTGGTGTGGAAGTTTTCCGAGCTGTAAATTGTCTCTGGGGACTCTCCTGGGGAATGGGGAGGCCTAGGCCCCATGATAACATAGAGCCGCCTTTTCTCACATGAGCCTCTGCTTCTGAACCTTCTTTCCTCATGCCCACTACCTGGAAGATGGAGAACTGAAACAAATGCCCTTCCCACTTGCTGGATTGTTCAGTTGTTTCTTTGTTCTTTCTTTACTCACAGTCATACTTCTATGACATCCCTGATAATAGCCTTAAATTTGTGTCTCAAGTTACTGAATATTATTTTGAATGGGATAATTAATGTCAAAGTTCTTTGAAAAGTTAAAGAATGTAAAGAGAGGTAAACACAAATAAAAATTTGCTTTGAGGAGTTTATGATTCTTGAATTGCTTCTGAAAGAATAAAGACATATGTGGCAGGTTTTTAATAAATGCTCGTTATTTGTTAAATAAGAAATAAACAGCGTGAAACATGATGGACAAGGTCTGGAGTCAGAAAGATCTGTGTGTGACTTCTAGGTCATCTGATAAAAGGTTCATGGCTTTCTGTGCTTTAGTGAGCTTATGTGTAAAACAAGCCTAATTAGATTTCCCTCAAAGAATTGTCATTCTCAAAATAATGCTTATTATGTAATATGTACTCCATAAAGGATAGTTGTTATTGAATTGCAATCGGGTGATGGGAGCACTCTCAGAGGTGACTCTAATCTGCCTTTCAGCCTACCATTGTTGTGGGGGAGTGTTTATTTTAGGTGAACATTTAAATTCTTATTTCTACTAACATATAAATGAGATTGGCAGGTATGAGCAAAAGAGAATGCTGGGAAGTGAATATAAGAAAATAAAAAGGCACATTAAAAAGGGGGAAAGGTAAGAAGGTGAAATGATGACAAGATGGTAAAACATGCCATCAACAAGGGTCTCAAATCCAAGGACACTACAGCCACATAACTTTGCCCTTAACTCGAGATATGGATTTTTTTTAAATTCAAAGCTTTCCTTTTTAGTTTACTGATGTACAAGTTATTGTCTAATCTTGAGATGGCCTTCTCATATATGTAGTATTTTCAAGTCCATCCATCCATCCGTCATCCATCATTCATTCATTAAGCTATGTATTCATAGATATTCTTACTATGTGCTAGGAGTTGTACTTTTCTGTGGGGGAGATAGATTTTTTACCTCTTTTTTTTTTTTTTTTTTGCTGAAAATTTGGTTAATCGCTCCTTTTGTTAAATTTAAAAAGCTTCTGAGTTAAAAATAATCAGAATATCTGGGAAATTAAAAACAACAACAGATGAACTATTACAAATCTGTAAACCAGTTAGTCAAATATGCGGAATGAAAAACATGCTTGGAATGATTTCAACTGAAATATTTGCCTCAGAATAATTTCTTGAGTGTTTCCAGCCTACAGCAAATTTGAGAAGAAACAAATGGTGGGGAATTTTTTCCTCCCTTTTTGCCATTTTTTTCTCTTTATCTTTGCTCTTATGTTGTCACAGAAGAGCGGCTTGTCTGTCTCCCTGCAATGTGATGTTAGATGTGGCTGGCTGGGTCAGAGCAGGAAGGCAGAGATATTTAGCAGGCAATATATTCCATGTAGCATGTATCACTGTGTTGATGAGACATTCATTTCATTAAGGGGTAACTGGTTTGCAGAGGGAGACAAGAGCATTAGGTAGGGGTTAAATTTGGATAGAAATAATAATGAGCTGCTGCTGCTGCTGCTGCTAAATCACTTCATTGTGTCCGACTCTGTGTGATCCCATAGACGGCAGCCCACCAGGCTCCGCCATCCCTGGGATTCTCCAGGCAAGAACACTGGAGTGGGTTGCCATTTCCTTCTCCAATGCAGGAAAGTGAAAAGTAAAAAGTGAAAGTGAAATTGCTCAGTCATGTCCAACCCTCAGTGACCCCCTTGGACAGCAGCCTTCCAGGCTCCTCCGTCCATGGGATTTTCCAGGCAAGAGTACTGGAGTGGGAATAATGAGCTAAGCTTTGATAAACCATAACCAGCAACATTTGCACTCATCTCACACACTAGTAAAGTAATGCTCAAAATTCTCCAAGCCAGGCTTCAACAGTACGTGAACTATGAACTCCCAGATGTTCAAGCTGGTTTTAGAAAAGGCAGAGGAACCAGAGATCAAATTGCCAACATCTGCTGGATCATTGAAAAAGCAAGAGTTCCAGAAAAACATCTATTTCTGCTTTATTGACTATGTCAAAGCCTCTGACTGTGTGGACCACAACAAACTGTGGAAAATTCTGAAAGAGACGGAAATACCAGACCACCTGACCTGCCTCTTGAGAAATCTGTATACGGGTCAGGAAGCAACAGTTAGAACTGGACATGGAACAATAGACTGGTTCTAAATCGGGAAAGAAGTATGTCAAGGCTATATATTGTCACCCTGCTTATTTAACTTCTATGCAGAGTACATCATGAGAAACGCTGGGCTGGAAGAAGCACAAGCTGGAATCAAGATCGCCGGGAGAAATATCAATAACCTCAGATGTGCAGATGATACCAGCCTTATGGCAGAAAGTGAAGAAGAACTAACAAGCTTCTTGATGAAAGTGAAAGAGGAGAGTGAAAAAGTTGGCTTAAAGCTCAACATTCAGAAAACTAAGATCATGGCATCTGGTCCCATCACTTCATGGTAAATAGATGGGGAAACAATGGAAACAGTGACAGACTTTATTTTTGGGGGCTCCCAAATCACTGCAAATGGTGACTGCAGCCATGAAATGAAAAGACGCTTGTTCCTTGGAAGAAAAGTTATGACCAACCTAGACAGCATATTCAAAAGCAGAGACATTACTTTGCCATCAAAGGTCCATCTAGTCAAAGTTATGGTTTTTCCAGTAGTCATGTATGGATGTGAGAATTGGACCATAAAGAAAGCAGAGCGCCGAAGAATTGATGCTTTTGAACTGTAGTGTTGGAGAAGACTCTCAAGAGTCCCTTGGACTCCAAGGAGATCCAACCAGTCCATCCTAAAGGGAATCAGTCCTGAATATTCATTGGAAAGACTGATGCTGAGGCTGAAACTCCAATACTTTGGCCACTCCAATACTTTGAGTCAGATGTGAAGAACTGACTCTTTGGAAAAGACCCCAATGCTGGGAGAGGTTGAAGGCAGGAGGAGAAGGGGACGGCAGAGGATGAGATGGTTGGATGGCATCACCGACTCAGTGAACATGAGTTTGAGTAAACTTGGTGAGTTGGTGAGGGACAAGGAGGCCTGGTGAGCTGCAATCCATGGGATCGCAAAAAGTCGGACACAACTGAGTGACTGAACTGAACTGAATTGAACCAGTAACAAAGCCATTTAACTTACATACTGCATTAATGCTGGGGTTCCTTTCTGAAACTGAATCTCGCCTGCTATCTTTTGAGTTAACTGAGTAGATTATTGCTTTATATACTGTTGAGCAGAATGCATTTTCTACTATTGTGTCTCCACTTGTGGAAGAATTTTCCTTAAGTGATGTGGGATGCCTATAGCTACTGTAACAGCCTGCTTTCCAGGTTTTCTCATGATATACAATCCCATAGAAATCCAGTGCTTCACATGCACCTTCCTATCAGTACTATACATGGAAGGCAGTTTCTACCTCTTTGGAGACAAATGAAAGTGCATTAAGGAAAAGCAGAAGGTCAGAAGAGTACTTTGCAATATCAAAACAAAAATTCTTACTCGGGAACATTTAATCACAAGTAGATAATATTTCTCAAAGGGAATGCAATGTATTTGTATCATTTTCCTTGACAGTTAACCTTTTGCATTTTATGCTTATGACATTTCTGTCAGGCACTCTGTGTGCTCCAGTTGAAGTCAGGAGTCTTTGGACACAGTTCAGAAAATAGCTAGTGTCTGGTAGGGAGCTTGGTGCAAGGCAGTTTGGCAGAGGGAGTCATGGAGAACCTCAGGGTAGCTGGATAGCAAAGAAGAACCTGGCAAGTGAATGACATAGTTCCTTTGGACTCTTTTTTAGTGCTTGTGGTGTCTTTTGGCTGTAAGTATTTTATGGAGGAAAGCAACAGAAGCGACAGAACAGGATTTCTAAGCCACCAATAGTCTGTGCACACAGATGTTTGGATGAGAAGTCAGTGCCGGACTTGCACCTGTGCCTACAATCAGGAAGTAAATGGTTCAGTGGTCACCCAAGGGCTCATTTGGGAGGCAAATTGAAACCCTAATTTGAACAAAGTGATTCAGAAGATGTTCAATATAGTTTTTCTCCTGGGAACATTTCCTCCTGAGGTATTAATCAGGGCACCAGGCAGAATGCTCATGAATATTGTTCCAGAGCTGAAGTGTGACTCAGAAACAAAAACCATGGAAACCCACTTAGTTTCTGAAATGTTGCCTCTCTCTGAAAGGAAAAACAAGAGGATAAATGTGAAGACATACTTTACTTAAAGGTTATGTGTGAGTCAGGGAAACTATGAGTGTTTTTAATATGATAAAGAGTCAAAAAATCTCTCTATAAAATGATGCATATACAAGTGAAGTCATAGCATGGACTGGAAATTAAAAATTCTGTGCATGCGTACTAAATTGCTTCAGTCATGTCTTATTCTTTGCAACCTTGTGGACTGCAGCCTGCCAGGCTCCTTGTCCATGGGATTCTCCAGGCAGTAATACTGGAGTGGGTTGCTGTGCCCTTCTCCAGGGGATCTTCCTGACCCAGGGATTGAACCCGTGTCTCATTAGGTTTCCTGCATTGGCAGGCGGGCTCTTTACTACTACTAGCGTCACCTGAGAAGCCCAAAAATACTATAGAGAATAGCTTTTACAGGATTTAACTTTTGGAAAATTTCGCTGTTCATCCTGAACACAATTTGTTTTTATGATTAGGACTCTTAATTTGATTTTATATTCTGGCTCTTAAATTTTTAGCTGTATGACATGGGGCAAGCTAGCCTCTATAAATCTCATCTGTTAAATGTTATCTATCTCATAAGATGGTTGGGAGAATTCATGAAATAATATAAATGAAGTGCATAGTCCAGTGCCTAGTCTACAACAAATGTTCTGTAAAAATTATCTGATATTATTAACGTTTTAGTCTTCAAACCATAAAGAAAACCAATCATTTTCCAAATGGAAAGAATCATAGTTGGGGGATAACCTTAGACTACTCAAAGAGAAAGATTCTTTGTCTTAGCATAAAGAAAGGCGTGGGTTGCCATTTCCTTCTCCAGGGGATCTTCCTGACCCAGGGATTGAACCCAAGTCTCCTGCATTGCACTGGACCACCAGTGAAGTGCAAAGAAATAAGTCTTGGCTGTAAGATGAAAATCTCCAAAGCTCCAGGCACTGTCCTTATTTAAACTATTTTTGATTCCTAGTAAGAAATAGTATCTAATGTTTTTTGCACGCCTACCATGTATCAGGCACTCTTGAAGTTGCTTCACTCATCCCAGCCCTGTGAAGTGGCTTATGATGGTCTGCTATTACAGACAAGGAAAGTGAGGCCCGGAAGGATGAAAGAACATGGCCAGGCTTATGAACTATGGTTGGTAGAACAGGGATTTGAATGTCAAAGACCATGCTCTTTCAGTTGATCTCATGAAACCACGAAGTAAAAGAAATGCACACTTCATGGGTAGTTTGGCTTGGCTACAGACTCTGAGGTAATAGCAACATTTCTATTTTGATGTTCCTATTAAAATCTTATCCTGTAGCCGAGAGACCTGGCAGATGGCAAATGTTACCCTTAAGCAGGCACCTAAGTTAGTGATAAATCACATCCAGGGATGGAGATACCTCCTCTGCTTAGGGAAAGAAGACGGCTCTGCCTAGTTCAGCCTCATCAGTTGGTTGCCATTCAGAGCTTACAGGAAAATGTACTGTATTTAGCAGTAATAAAAGCTCCTTAAGTACTGTGGGTGGTTGTTTCTGAAAAAGAATGAATTTTAAAACATGCACCTAATTATTTAGCAGCTTTAGAAATATCTGTGAAGAAACTGTTCAGTTACCAGGTAAAGCTGCTTTGGAACGTGGTTTCTATAATGCTGGGCAGTAGCGAGGCTGCTTAATACTGTCAAAGCACAGATAGGTATTTTTTGTCTCTGTATGTTGCCTTAGAACGTTCTGTTCCCTGAAGATTTTAAATAAGATAGACATGCCTTTATGGGTCACAACGATGTAAATTCTTTACTAGATCTTTGCAAATACATCTTTTAAAGCCTATTCCTTAAACAATGCAGTCTGCTGTGAGGTGTTGTACTGCTTTCCGAGCATTTATTCTTACAGCTCCCTATTAATTTTGCAGCTGGAGAGCATTGAACCCGACTTGTTTTGAGACCCAAATCTATCCTCTACTGGTTCTGTGATCTTAAAGAAGTCCCTTATCCTCTCTGAGCCTATTTCCTCATCTATGATATGGAGGTGTTGATGCTTTCATTCTAGGATTGCTGTGGATATTAAATGACTTAATGGAAGTCCAAGTGCTTTATAAATTGCACAAGGCTATTTAAGAACCAACAATTACTGCTATTATTATTTATACTTGAGGATTAAAATCATCTGGTGATGGGTTAATGACATTCTAAAGATCTAAAATAAAGGCTCGATGAGATGCCAGAAATTGGATAATAAACAGACATTTAATTGGTAATTTAACAAAAGCATTAACTGGGTGCAGAAGAAGGTCCTGAGTGTTGTAAAGGCTTTGTAGAGAAAGGAGAACCAAGGGACATTACGTGCTGCAAAAACTTCCAATAAGATCACGCCTTTTCAGTTCATAGAGGTTGCTGTGTGCCATTATCTTATAGGCAGCACTGGATGGTTTCTTATTTTGCCACTTCCTAACAGTGTGAGTTCTTTATTCTCTCTTTAAAAAGTGAAGATTATAACACCTGCCTTACAGGGTTATGAGAATTAAATGGGATGATATATGCAAAGGGCCTGGTGCATAATACGACTCGGCAAATACATTTTCCTTCTCATGCCTCTCACTTCTCTCCTTCTTCCTTCTTTTTCTTATTCTTTCCTTCCTCCCTCCCTCTTCTTTCTCTCCACTTCCTTCCTTCCTTATTTGTTCACATAGGAGCTGTAACTAGGCAAGTCACTACCAAAACTACTAGAAGCTTATGTGCTTCTCAGAGCATTCAGGCAAGGCCTGAAAGCAATCAGGAGAGTCCTAGTAAATTCTCTGGGATTACTCAGAAGCAGCCAAACTTGTTAATGGAGTTGGAGTATATGTAACCACTTCAACTATCATCAGATGCAGAGAAAGTTGGAGGTGTTCAGTATGTGGAAAGACTTCAAAGAAGGGGCTCTGAGGGAAAGCAAGGAACTATCTGTGCAGGATGAGGGTTTACAGGGATTAAATTCAGGGTTCCTTCAGAGATAAGGATTGTGTATGGAGGAATGAGGAAAGCAATCATCAGCGAAACCAGACTATGTTAGAAAGCTTTTGCTAAGAGATGCTTTACGAATAATCAAGTTTTCCAAACTGTAGAATTCATTTATTGAATTACTTTTTGAAGTATAGTCTATCTGTCATTCAGAAGCAGATGTATCTTTGAACAAACAGCTAAGAGGTTTATAAACATTTCAGTGACAAAATATAACTTTAAAAGAATTTGTAATTTAAAAAACATCTGAACAAGAATGAACAGTAAATGATTTTAGCTATTAAATACACAAGTGTATGAAATTAAGCTAGTAAAATAAAACTCCGTTGAGAAAAAAAAGTTTTTTTCCATGTTTTCAATTTTAGGCCTAATGCAGTCTGATTGCACAGTGTGGTATGTTTGGACAAAAATTGGTTATAGCACAACAACTGGATATTTTTATTTTCTAGATCTTTCCTATGGTCCTCACTAAAGATAACAAATTTGTAGTGAGTAAGGTTTTGAAAGACGTCTAGGCTTTAAATTATTGTCATTATTATACCACAAAAAATTCCATCTTTTTTCTATGTGTGGGTTAAAAAATGATTTTTGACATTTCTCACATCTTTCTTCTATCTTATTTATATTTTGTAATAATATTAATAATCCCATCTTATATTTGAGCTCTCTAGTTTTTTTCATGTCCAACACCTCATTTTAAACCATGCCAATTTTATTTGCTATATCAGAAGTTGCTGATGCTTTACTACTGATAATTATAAATTATGGGCAGGGAAGGACATTGAGAAGTGAAGTCAACCCCCATGACCAACCAGGGAAGTAGAAGAGGGAAAACGGTAGTGAAGTAGTCCTGTAGTCTCTTCTCTTCCAAAGTAGCATGGTTGTGACTGGGGAGGGCCTGGGAAGAGGTGATAAGGGGAAGCGTGTGTGCACACACCCTTATAACCATCACCTATCCTAAGGTGAGAGAGAAGGTTGAGGCTGTGAAGAATTGTTTTTTGATCTCCTGCCAAGTTCAGGTAGCTGCTAATAGTTTAGCATATGCATTTTTCATCTGTTCAATAATTCTGAAAGATGGATGTCATTAACACCATTTTGTAGATGACAAAACGGGCTGAGAGCTATGAGTAAGTCACCCATATGTATTTTAAAAATAAGTTTCGTGGTGCTATGTGTTGGGGACATTTACAGCAAAATATATGCTGTTTCTTTGTGGTGTGTTTTCATAGTCTTTATCAGAATTTCAAATGGAAGATATGATTATGAGCCTAAAAAAGAAAATGGCTTTTATGCATTCAATCTGGGACAAAGTCAAGATAAATGTATTTGTGGAGAATCTCAGAGAGGGCCATACCTGAGGATACTTTGTTCTAGAACCTGGATCTGGTGCTGGTCTTGTTGATTTTGCTTCTTCATCTCTTCCTGCTCTTTTCCACTGCTGATTCCATCTAGAAGCCATTTCTCCCTCAAAGCCTTTTTCTGTTATCAGGAAACATAAAGAAATGTTCTTATATCAATCAAACATTCCAAAATCTCCAAAAGCAAATTCTAAATGCTTTCAAACTTATTATTTTTAAGAGTGGAAATATTAAAGAGAATTTTTTTCTCTCACTGCCTTGCCTGAATAAATCTGATAGTTTCCTACCTTGCACCCTTCTTGACCCTCTTATAAAGCCAGTGTTTATGTATCTAAGTCCTATGTATATTCTAAGGTCTAGCTCAGGTCCTATTTCTTTATGGAGATCTCTTTCCTACCCCTGCATCCCTCCCCCTCTGACAAACCCACTTCACCCTCAGAGAAATCTTTCTTCAGAGTCACACGCTGCTGCTGCTGCTGCTAAGTCGCTTCAGTCGTGTCCGACTCTGTGCTACCCCATAGACGGCAGCCCACCAGGCTCCCCCATCCCTAGGATTCTCCAGGCAAGAACACTGGAGTGGGTTGCCATTTCCTTCTCCAATGCAGGAAAGTGAAAAGTGAAAGTGAAGTTGCTCAGTCGTGTCCAACTCTTAGTGACCCCATGGACTGCAGCCCACCAGGCTCCTCCGTCCATGGGATTTTCCAGGCAAGAGTACTGGAGTGGGGTGCCATTGCCTTCTCCAATATTTACATCTACTATATGCTTACTATGTGTTTAACATTATATAGGAAACTTATCATGGTAGTGCCTTAATATTATTTGTTGGGTTGATAGATGCATATCTGATGTCAAAGTAACAAGTTCCTAGAAGCCATTTGCTATGTATCCCAGTGACAATACACAGTGACTGCTCAAAAAAAAAAAAAACAAAAAAACTTTTGTGGAATTAATTGAATTGGTGGGCAAAACAAGAGATGGCTTTGTGTCTTAAAAGGGCTCCCCTGGTGGCTCAAATGGTAAAGCATCTGCCTGCAATGCAGGAGACCTGGGTTCAATCCCTGGGTTGGGAAGATCTCCTGGAGAAGGAAATGGCAACCCACTCCAGTACTCTTGCCTGGAAAATTCCATGGATTGAGGAGCCTGGTAGGCTACAGTCCACGGGGTGGCAAACAGTCAGACACGACTGAGTGATTTCACTTTCCTTTCCTTTATTGTATCTTAAACTAATTCAGTGATAGAGTCTGTGGTTGACATTTATTGTTTTACCTACCCAGCACCCCCCCTACTTGTCCCAATAATATAATCCACAAAATTCATCAATCTGTTTAAATATTAGTGAGTTGAACTCCTGTCAACTTGAACAAAACAAAAAAGATTTATGTTTCATCAGATGGCAAAAAGTCTCCTTGAATTTGCATGGAAGAATTACATTCCTTGACTTGAGCTTCAGAAGACAAAGCAAATGAAGAAGACCTATACATTTCAGAGAAGTTTTAGTTAGCTTCTTGTCCATGTGTCAAGCAAAAACTGTTAAATATTATTTTCAAAGAGTTTCAATTTCTCTTTTTCTCCCTGAAGAAAAGTGCTGTCACTATATATCTAATCCACTTTAAAATTATTTGTTCAATGATTGTTCCCTGGGAACATACTGTGTCTAAAATGGTGAGGAGAGAAGAATGAGAATTTTCCTTATTATTTTGAGACTTCTTTATCTAACACCACTATTAGAATGAAAGCAAGTAAGAAGAATTTTTGTCTTCTTTTAAAAAAATGCTAGAATTAATACAACTGGATTACAAATATCTCTGAATTTAAAAGAAATTTAAACAAGTCGATTGGGTTAGATAGTTACCAAAGGACATTAAGAAATTACACTGATTACAAATACATATTATTTGGAATTACAACTTATAGAGTAGATGAAATGTGGTCTGTTCTAGTTGAAACAGTGAGAGGGCCTGGAAACCTATAGAGGTTATAATAGCCTATAGAGCCTATTATTAAGTCAATAATAACCTCACCCCAGATCATCATATTTGTGTTGGCTTTTTCAAAGTTTCAAGCAATTGCATGTGGACAACACACCCTGTAAGAGCAGTTTGTATTATTGCAATTTGTAGCCAGATTCTTTCTCCCAATGTTATCTTTTCCCTTAATTATAGTTGTTTAGTTGTTTATAAAAATATGTTCCCACAGACACAGTAAATATTATTAATAAAGTCAAGATTTATCACTTGATAATATGTGAAGAAAATCTGAGTATATAAGCACTTAAGAATTTACCTTGATTTTAGTTTATTTTTATTTGATGAAATATGATGATAGCTAATGCACAGCAAAGAAGATAGATGACAACCATCAAAGCAAATTACAGTTCTTACAAACTACCTACAAGGATAGTTTCAGTCAATTACCTCCACATCACTATAAGAAATACTCAGATGGGATGGTCTCATGATGCCAAGTTACAGAGGGTGGTGAATGGTTCCTGTGACATAATTAGGTTATCTTGGGCTACATTCATGGTTCTCAGTCTGGTTAGGACTAAAAGTAATTTTAATTTTACCCTTAAAAACTTCATTCATAATTCAGGAATTATCATTTAACTCTGGCAGAGAATTTTTTGCATCTAAATATAAAATATGTAATTTGGATGGGCAATCAACATGATATGGTACAAACTGTAGAAATCACAACAGTTATTTTGCTTTTATGTCACAATTTAGACTTACATTTCAGTCTGTGAGGATGATGAATAGAATAAAATCTATTTCACAGCAACGACATTCAGGATCAAAATCTATAGTAACTAAATGAAAATATAAGTGACATGCATGTAGTAGATCTTTTGGCAACTTTTCCCCAGCACTTCTATATTCTACATAGCAGTTACAGAGACTTTAGGAATAAATTAGTTTTTTATACCATGATTTAAATAGACTTCCAGATAAGAAAAGTTTTCTAGGTTAAGTATGCTTAGGTTAGTGTGTTTCTAGGTGGCATGAGATTGTGATCATGATACTAAGCAAGATGATACACAGTGGACAAGCCTCAGGAGTGTTTGAATGTGAGAATGCTGATAATGGCCCTGGAAAGTCCTTTCCAAGAATGTCATTGGTATGAATGTCAAGTTCCGGACCTATAGGATATTAGAGTGAATTTCCGCAACTATTTTGAAGTGTGTGTGTGCTGTTGATACAGAAGGAGCACTTTGAAAATATTTACATTTGTGTTTTTTAAAATGGGTTGCTGAACTCTAATGAAATAATTTGCAACCAGGAAAGTGCTGAGGATGGTCACGGGAATGGAGACAAGTAGATGAAGAAGAAAATGAAAGACTGGTAATTGCTGAAGCCAACAGAACTTTTTTGACTTGGTGAACATATTTTAGAATCGATTTTTTAAATACTTCTGCACATTTTTGAATCCTGTTGTGGAATTATGCCTAGTTGCTGTTTGGAATAGCCAACCATTTTCTGCAGAACTTGGAAGAATATGATTACTGGAACAGCCACTCTATGTTCCCTTTGCAGTTGATGCCTCAAATATAGTGTTCATCACAGTATAAGTTATAAATGTCATTATCAGTTCAGGTGTCTGTTACCATTTTAAGGGTACAGATCAAACATATTTTATATTCTTAATGCTCATCTTAGTGCTTTGCATGTAATAATAAGTGCTTATTTAATAAATGCTTATTGACCAAAAGACTTTCTATTTATCTGTTAAGACTCAGGTTAAATCCCACACCTTTAACAGAACATTTTTTGACCACCCCAGATTAAAAAATTGTTGTTTATACTTATGTTTAAATTAAAAAAAAACATAATTTAACTTGTCCTAATTATTTATTTAACCTTGAATTTCCCACTAAGTTGCAAGCAGAAGGGCTGAAACTCTCAGGGCCACTAATATTCTCTAAGGCATTAATATGCAAATTAGGAAATTAATATGCAAACCAGGAGAGCTCCCCGCTCCTACCCGGCCAGGTCAGTGCACAGCTTGGGAAGGTGGACTGCACTTTTGTGCAAAGAGAAACTTCGTCCAGACAGAAGCAGCCCTATGCTAGGGTGCACAGTTCCAATGAAGTATGGGCAGGATTTCAGCACCCCTCTCTCTCAAGTATCTTTACACAGTATACAATCTGCACAGCTGTGTACTGCAGTCCAAAGCATAAAACATGCTTTGATGACTGAATTATATTAGAGGAGATCTCCTGGGTTCCAGAAGGCAAACCTATAGAGAAGATTATATATTACTTTTCAGACTTTTTTTTTTTTGGTTAAGTATTGAGATGAAGCATCAGCTAAGAAATGGACTTCTCAGTATGTTAGAGTTTTCCTGTGTGAAATTTACTTCCTACAAGAACAGAGGAGATATATTAACCTTTTCTCCTAATGTGAACTCTTCTGATGTTTGGCTACCCATTCTGCAAGGATAGAAATTACTCAGAAACAGTAATTAGTTCACTGTGAGATCCAAAATATGTGTGTCTGTGTGCGTGTGTGTGTGTGTGTGTGTGTGTGTGATAGAGAGAGAGAGAGAGAGAAGAAAGAGGGAGAGAGAGAGAGGAAAAAAGATTTTGCAATTAGAAATTGCCTATCTAAAAATTTTTTGTATATATATTTTTGACTTCATTTGACTTGTACCAAGATAACTTGGTAAAATCTGTTACTTCATTGATTTTTCTGAGAGTACACATTGCATTTCTTGACTATATTTCCTACTCAGGTAAATTCAGTGTGATATACTGTAAGGATAGCAGGCTGACTATACTTTGAAATTATTCATCAAACATTGGAAATGTCAATTGTATAGGACTGACGAAGCAAATAGAATCCAGAGAAACGAAGCTAACTGGAATCTTAAATTGTATCTCTTCTCTCAAGAGGTGATTACTTGATCCATCAGAAAGATGGATTTAGCAGAATTCAACAAGTTTAGCAAAAGACTGTAGACCCCATGAATATGTGGCACTGTTTCACTGAGGGACTTATTATGTCCACTGATAGAAGTCCTGCCAGATAAATAGTTTCCTGCTTAGGCCTGTTCACAAGGAGCTCCTGTTTGTTATTGGGTTGCATCCTGTGACTAAGCTACATAATAAAATGTTGAGACTCAATGTGCTTTTATTACAAAATGACCACACCCATGAAAGATGTAAGGTCTGATTTTAAAAATGGAGGTTTATTTTTGGTTATGATCTCATGTTTTGTCAAAACAAAATAAATATTACCTTGAACCACACTCAGACAACACTGAGTCCTCTGCACTGAACTCTTAAATGTGAACATCCTTGAGCAGGCCAGACAGTTGTTCTTTACACCCCCTGGGTAAAGGCTGGCATTTCATTGATTTCAAAAGGAACTTCCCAGCTGGATCCACTCCCAATGGATAATAAGCAAGACTGTACTTAGGGCCAAAGTGTTAAGACTGAATTCTTAAGGTTACCAAGAAAATGAGGAAATGCAGTAATAAAGGATAAAAGTAATAAAACCATATTTTCAATTTTCCATGTTTGCCAGAGGTATTAGTCTCCTATGCAAATAATACTAGCTTGTTGTTTTCCCCTATGGTTTTTATGGTGTTAGTATAAGTCTGTTGGGATTTTTTTTCCTTCCTTAAAGCATCTTTACTATTGAAATTTGAGCACAATTAAAATATTTGAATCAGAATCACTGAAATGAAGTTAAAGTCATAAGTTACCTTCAAATGCTGGTGCTTTAATTTTTCTTCCTCTATTTTCAGACGCTTCTGTGAGATTTCTTCTTGTATTTTTCTTTTATCCTGAAATAAAAAATATTCCAGCATGATCAGTTTTTTTAATTTGCTTAAGTATGTTTCCTGGGGATGTTGTCATTATTGAATGGCTGGCTAGTGGTATGCTCTTGGCATTGGTATGAAGCTGCTTTGGAAACCCTTATTTCAAAGCAAAAGAGAGTGAAGTGGGATATGCAAAGCATCTTACTGACGGAAAATGATATAAAGAGCTTATTCAAAGAGAATTTAAAAATATTTTAATGACTTTCCTTACCCCCTCATCTTTTCTATCTTCCCCATTGAGTCTAGCAAGATTGAGCTACTGAATGATGCAATGGAAACTGTGAATTTTAAGGTGGGAGTTTTGAAATAAGCATGAGGAAATATTGTGAGGAGAGAGATTGTTCTTGGCGCAAGACTGAAGAAGCTGCTGGGTAAAAGGGCTGCTTATGTGTGAAAACAGGATAGCCTACAGAGCATTAGAACACTAGGGAGCTAGAAAATGTGACCGTTTCCTCCTGTAAATGTTGCTATGGGAAGAGAGAGAGAAAAAAAGATCAGATAATGCATGTTAACACTAAGAGGACTTCTAGCAGAGGTTAAAAAAATTCATGAAGAGATATAGTATCTTTCACCACATTTATTATTTTTAATTTTATTGGGTATAATTGATTTGCAGTGTTGTGTTAGTTTCATGTGTACAGCAAAGTGAATCTGTTTTATATATATATATATACCCACTCTTTTGATTTTTAGATTCTTTTCCTATGTAGACCATTACAGAGTATTCAACAGTTTCCTGTGCTACACAGTAGGTCCTTAGTAGGTATCTGTTTTATATATAGTTGTGTGTATGTGTCAATCCCAATCCCAAAGGAGAGTGTGTCCCTACTCCCTTATACCTGGTAACCATAAGATTATTTTCTACATTTGTACCTCTATTTGTGTTTTGTAGATAAGTTCATCTGTAGGCTCATTTTAGACTCCACATACAAGCACTATTGTATTTTTATTTCTCTTACTTCACTCAGCATAACAATTTCTAGATCCACCCATGTTGCAGCAAATGGCATTATAATGTTCCTTTTACTAGCTGAGTAATATTCCTTTGTATGTATGTACCACATCTTCTTTATCCATTTCTCTGTTGATGGACATTTAGGTTGCTTCTGTATCCTTGCTATTGTAAACGGTGCTGCAATGAACATTGGGTGCATGTATCTTTTTAAATTATGATTTTCTCCAGACACATGCCCAGGAATGACATTGCTGGGTCATATGGTAGCTCTATTTTTAGTTTTTTAAGGAACCTCCATACTGTTTTGGTGTATGGTGGCTGTACCAGTTTAGAACATACCCTAACATCATACACAAAATAAACTCAAAATGGATTAAAGACCTAAAGGTAAAACCATAAAAACTATTAGAGGAAAGCATAGGTAGAACTCTGTATAAATTGCAGCATGGTCTTTTTTGATCCACCTCCTAAAGTAATACAAATAAAACCAAACAACAGGACCTAATTAAACTTAAAAGCTTTTGCACAGCAAAGGAAATAAATAAAACAAATAGACAACCCTCAGAACTGGAGAAACTATTTGTAAACAAAGCAACCAACAAAGAATTAATCTCCAAAATATACAAAACAGCTCATGCAATATCAAAAAAACAAATAACCCAGCTGAAAAATGGGCAGATCTAAATAGATATTTCTCCAAAGAAGCCACACAGATGGTTAAAAAGCACATGAAAAGATACTCAACATCTCTAATTATTAGAGAAATGCAAATCACGTTTAAACTACAATACCTTAAAATCCCAGAGAGCAAAACTGTTGATACACAGAAGTTGTACTTTTTAAGAGCTATAGACTGCATACTAAGTAGAAAGCCTGGTTTCAGTTTCCGGCTCTGCTGTTTACTAGCTATGCATCCTGGGACAAAATCCTTAACTTAGTGTCTCATTACCTTTATCTGTAAAATGGAGGTGGTGAGGATACCTACGTCATAAGATATGAGCCTTAATGGAGCGAATATATGCAAAAGCTCGAGAACAATGCTTGACACATAGTGTTCTATAAGTATGTGTTTAATGAAATTAAGTAAATAAACACATAACCTATTAATCACACAGAAAGCAACACATTAACTCTGATAATGGTTCCACTGGTTTGAAATGCTTTAGAACTTTCCTGTCTGGAATTGTTTGAGACATTTTACAAGCCATGCAAAAAGGCCCTTATTTCCTTATTTTTTGACCAGAGGTGATATTATTCTCCATCTTACTTATAAAAATTGGTGCTAAATCTGCTTTCAAAATGGAAAACTCCCAAAGGTAAACATTTGTTGCCAATAAAGACCTCTAAAAGAATTTGAAACAGGCAGAGAAGGTAATTTAGAAAGAAGAGCTCCAAAAATATTTGGCAGCAATATGGAAACAAGTGCATGGCTTCCTGGTGTAACTCCTTTGAAGATAAAAACTCATTTTTGATGTATAAATTCAGGTACATTTATTGAATGTAACAGAAATCATTTGAACATTGCTGTTCAAATATATGCCATGTTTCTCTTTGTGTGTAAGAAGTGTATATGACCTTATCGGTGTTTTTTTTTTTTTTAGCTTCATGAGCAGTTCTTTTGGAGGAAAAAAAGAACTTGGCAACAAGCCTGGGTTTTCAGATTCACTTGTTTATTTGGATGAAATCTGGTTGTTTAGGAGTAAAAACTGTGAAGATCTCTTTGAGTCAATTCTTCACTATATCTTGAAACTGTTATTGAGCAAATCTTAGTAATATTTTAAACTTATTGTGCCAAACATTTGGGTAAGTATTTTTCAGGCACTATTTCACTTAATAGTCATAATAACAGAGATATAATAATATTACACTTAATAGTTATGATAACAAAGACATAGTGTAATAATTTTCATTTTATAGAAGAGGAAATGGAAGTTTCCAGAGATTAATTAACCAATCCAAGTTCTCACAGCTGGTGCCTGGTGGCTCAGTGGTAAAGAATCCGTCTGCCAATGCAGGAGATGCAGGTTTGATCCCTGGGTGGGGAAGATCCCCTGGAGAAGGAAATGGCAACCTACTACAGTATTTTTGCTGGGAAATCCCTTCCACAGAGGAAACTGGCAAGCTACAGTCCGTGCCATCACAAAGAGCTGGACATGACTTAATGACTAAAAACACCACCGTGGCAGAGCCAGGATTTGAACCCAGGCAAACAGAGTTCAGCCTCTTAGCTAATTCACTATATTATTTCCCTGAGTGGGAAATTAGTCAGCTTCCCCAGTTGTCCTGTCTACTGTGAACCACTGAGGTGTGTTGGCAGTGCCACGACAGCCAGTCCTGGAGGGGCTTCTCATTTGAAAGGCATACATACACTTTCAGTTCCCTGTGTGCTGGTGTGGAGCTGTCCACCTCTCTCCATGGACAGCCCTAGAGGAGAGCACACTATGTATGTGTGACCATGATTGCTGAACCCAGCAATGATTGCCCACCCCTGCTGGTAGCCAGTTTGTGCTGGTCGTTTCATCCTGGGTTAGTAATAACATAATGAAAGCTGTGTGTAGAGGCAGGGCATCTGAAGTGTTTTGGCAACAGGATGCTTATAGAAGGGTTGCACAGGATGCTTATAGAAGGGTTACTACTGCTGCTAAGTCGCTTCAGTCGTGTCAGACTCTGTGCGACCCCATAGACGGCAGCCCGCTAGGCTCCTCTGTCCCTGGGATTCTCCAGGCAAGAGTACTGGAGTGGGGTGCCATTTCCTTCTCCAATGCATGAAAGTGAAAAGTGAAAGTGAAGTCGCTCAGTCGTGTCCAACTCTTAGTGACCCCATGGACTGCAGCCTACCAGGCTCCTCTGTCCATGGGATTTTCCAGGCAAGAGTACTGGAGTGGGTTGCCATTTTCTTCTCTGAGAAGGGTTGCTAAGGAATCCCAATGTTTTGTGTTACTCAATGTTACTCAATGTTACTCAAAGGTAATGTAGTGCCTTTCTCATGTCAGTGTAGGTAGTTAAGAAGGTAATTTTCTAATATTATAGGCATGACTCTTTTAAGATATGAGTACATTTTCTTCATAAGATATTCATCAACTGCAAATTGTTGCCCTTTTGCCAAATTTCATGAAGATCTATAAGCATTACTGAAAACTAATATGGCAACAGTTTAGTTTCATTATGGCAGGGTGAACTATAATACCAGACCATCCGACCTGCCTCTTGAGAAACCTGTATGCAGGTCAGGAAGCAACAGTTAGAACTGGACATGGAACAACTGATTGGTTTCAAATAGGAAAAGGAGTACATTAAAGCTGTATATTGTCAATCTGTTATTTAACTTATATGCAGAGTACATCATGAAATGCTGGGCTGGATGAAGCACAGCTGGAATCAAGATTGCCAGAAGAAATATCAATAACCTCAGATATGCAGATGACACCACCCTTATGGCAGAAAGTGAAGAGGAACTCAAAAGCCTCTTGATGAAAGTGAAAGAGGAGAGTGAAAAAGTTGGCTTAAAAGTCAACATTCAGAAAACAAAGGTCATGGCATCTGGTCCCATCACTTCATGGGAAATAGAAGGGGAAACAGTGGAAACAGTGGCTGACTTTATTTTTTGGGGCTCGCAAATCACTGCAGATGGTGACTGCAGCCATGAAATTAAAAGATGCATACTCCTTGGAAGGAAAGTTATAACCAACCTAGACAGCATATTAAAAAGCAGAGACATTACTTTACCAACAAAGGTCCGTCTAGTCAAGGCTATGGTTTTTCCAGTAGTCATGTATAGATGTGAGAGTTGGACTATGAAGAAAGCTGAGTGCAGAAGAATTGATGCTTTTGAACTGTGGTGTTGGAGAAGACTCTTGAGAGTTCCTTGGACTGCAAGGAGATCCAACCAGTCCATCCTAAAGGAGATCAGTCCTGGGTGTTCATTGGAAGGACTGATGCTAAAGCTGAAACCCCAGTACTTTGGCCACCTCATGTGAAGAGGTGACTCATTTGGAAAGACCCTGATGCTGGGAAAGATTGAGGGCAGGAAGAGAAGGGGACGATAGAGGATGAGATGGCTGGATGGCATCACCGACTTGATGGACATGAGTTTGAGTGAACTCCGGGAGATGATGGACAGGGAGGCCTGGCGTGCTGCGATTCATGGGGTCGTACAGAGTTGAACACGACTGAGTTCAGTGAACTGAACTGAAACTATAAGTTAAGCTTAAGATGTCATGTAGTTTTATTGTTAGTATACCAAAAGTTATTACAGTCAACTAATTGCTTCTCAGATTATCATGGAACAAATATTAATAGATGTGAAATGCCACTTGCTTCCAAGAATTTCCTCAGAAACTTAAGCATCTCTATATACACCTATCATAATCCAACACATCAGATATTTATTGATGTTAACCAATATGAATAACTTAATTACTGTTTTCTTCTCCAGTGTTCAACTAATAAAGACATTTGTTCAATGAATTGCCTAGATGTTCAGCTGTCTAAATTGGAGTATTTTAGCAGCTGACACCCACAATTTCAATTCTGTAAAAACCTACATCTTAACTGTTTTGAAAATTTATTTAGCTTGTACAGCTACACAGCTGTTGCAACCATTTATGATGCATTGACATTATTGCAATCACATACTTGATAAAAGTATCCTGATACATAAGAGTATGAGTATTTTAGATGTGTTACTGATTAACAATTAGCTAATATTCTAAAATGCTTGAATCTGTCAAGATGGCAGGATTAGTCCTGAGTTATTTAATTTTTAATTTATTCAATAGTTAGTGACTTCCGTACAAATGCTTTTGTCAAGACAACGCTGAGTTGTTCGATGTTTGAAGATTACTCAGAAGTAAGTACTTTCACCAAGGAAGTTACATGTCTTAAAGAAGGAAAATCACTTGTGCAGGGACCTATAAGAAATAAAGTGATAAATGTCATCACTAAGGCACAAGTGAGGTATGGTGAGAGTTGAGGTGAGACAAGAAGCGATGATATCTTGATCATGATATGGTTAGGAGAGGCTTTGAAGAAGCATCCAAGTAAAATAATACTTTGGGTAGTTGCTAGGGACTGGAGGGTGGGGAGAAAAGGCATTCAAGCTCATTGTGAGCAAAGGCCTGATGTAGAAAATTGGGACATTATTCGGAATAAAAAGTCTGGAATCTAAATTGCTGAAAAGAGAGTAGTGGGAAATGAAATAAGAAAATGAAATGAGGCTAAATCCTCAATAGAAAATGCTGAAAGGCAGGGCATGAAGTTTAGAATTAATTTACATGTTGAGATAGAGAGTAATGAAAGGTTTTCAGAGGGAGAGGAATAATAGAGTTTAAATCACATTTTAAGAAGTTTAAAATAGCTTGATTGTGTAGATATTGAAGGAGGACCACTTGAACGGGATGATCATTTACAACTCATACATAAAATCGAGAGAGCTGGAACAAGAGGTAACAGGAGGTGTGGATTTCAGAAATACCAAGGAGTTAAAATTAGCAGGACTTGGCAACTGACAATGTATGGATGCAGGAGAGGAAGAGGTCAAATTGGAGTACAAGTCTTTGATGTCCAGGTAACTGAGAGGAGAGCAGAATCATTAATTGAAATAGGTACTTCAGGAAAAGAGAGTTTGGGAGGAAAGATGGTGATTCACACCAAGTTTGAGGTGTCTTTGGGAAAACCAGATGGAGTAATCTGGCTGGTAGCTGAAATACTAGATGAAGAGAGATCAGAAGTGAGAAATAGAGATAAATATGCCAGAGTTTTGGAAGGGATAGCTGAGACCAGGAGACTATGTCAAAGCATGACAAGAGATGTATTTATGAAAAGTAAGGGACAGCTAAAGACAGAACCTTATGAAGCATCTACATTTAGGGGTATTGGAGGAATGGAATCCGTATGGAAGTTTATTTGGGGACCAATGAGATATTATTGATAATAGAACTTGGTAAATTGGGCTAATTCAGTTAGGCAAATGGTTTCAGATTCATTCTGGTAGCAGTATCTTATAATCATGACTATCTTTGCTGATATTTTCATTATTTAAGGTCTCAAAAGAACAATAATAGAAGCTAATTGTTTGGATTTGAATACTATCAACAATGCAGAACTTACTGGTGAAGTGCAGATAATAGTAACCTTGAAGGAAAGGGATGCCCTAACCCAATATTCACAGAAAAGAATACTGAGCATAGTTACAGGTTTACTACACTTCAGTGAAAGTAGATTTTTTAAATTCTTGAAAAAAATTCTTGAAAAATTGTTGTAAAGATTTGTTGAAAAAGAGTCAAACATTTCAGGCGGGACCATAGATCATGAAGCATAGGCAATTTACAAATGGAAATATTGATACACAATTAAAAATGATCTCAAGTAAAAAGAAAACTAAACAAAACCAAACTAAATACTTTTTTTTACTGGGAGCTTCCCCAAAGTTCATGAAACCAAGAATACAGATGAACCGGTGGTTACCCATTTGTAACAGTGTAAATAAGATACAGATGCAGGGTGATGAGAAGATGTGAAGCATGTGGGAAACACTAAGGGTACAAAAAGCATGTGTGTAAAAATGAATTATATAAAAAGTTATGTTGAGAGCAAAAAGACTACTGCTGAGATACACAGTGTAATATTAGCAAGATGGAGATAAACTAGAACAACTTTACTCCTGTTGCTGCTGCTAAGTTGCTTCAGTCGTGTCCAACTCTGTGCAACCCCATAGACAGCAGCCCACCAGGCTCCGCCGTCCCTGGGATTCTCCAGGCAAGAACACTGGAGTGGGTTGCCATTGCCTTCTCCAATGCATCAAAGTGAAAAGTGAAAGTGAAGTCGCTCAGTCGTGTCCGACTCTTTGCGACCCCGTGGACTGCAGCCTACCAGGCTCCTCTGTCCATGGGATTTTCCAGGCAAGAGTACTGGAGTGGGGTGCCATTGCCTTCACTCCTATTTTACTACAATTTTTTTTTTGACTAAGGAGAATAACTTTAATCCTGGAAATCGTAGAATAAATATGCTTAAAGGAAACTCAAAGCCCAAGAGGAAATAAACCACTGAAGACACAGCTGCTCAGACTCTGATGGGTTTCAATTCAGGGAGCAGAAACATTTCTAGACACAACAGGAAAATGTCAAATAGTCTTGGAATCTTAGGTGAAGTGAAGAGACATCAGAAGGCTGAAGGTGGCGTATGACCTATTTTTTTCCCCAAACTTATTTACTTTTAATTGAAGGAAAATTGCATCACAATATTATGCTGGCTTCTGCCATACATCAACATGAGTTAGTCATAGGTATACATAACTCAGTTTTTTGAACAGAGACAAAGGTGAATTAGGAATATTTAAAGACTGTTAAATGTATTGATTAATCCTTTTTCAAAGTTGTAGAATGAATTATTAAACAGTCTTGTTTTTAGACAAGGAACATCTAAAAGATAATATTTGATTATGAAAAAAATTTAAAAGTATTTCTTTAGCTTAAATTTTTAAGATCTGCAGATGATGATTAGCTGTTTATTGAGCTTTAAGCCAGCTTTTTCACTCTCCTCTTTCACTTTCATCAGGAGACTCTTTAGTTCTTCCTCATTTTCTGCCATAAGGGTGGTGTCATCTGCATATCAGAGGTTATTGATATTTCTCCCAGCAATCTTGATTCCAGCTTGTGCTTCCTTCAGCTCAGCGTTTGTCATGATGTACTGTGCATATAAGTTAAATAAGCAGGGTGACAGAAAGTGAAGAAGAACTAAAGAGCTTCTTGATGAAAGTGAAAGAGGAGAGTGAAAAAGTTGTCTTAAAGTTCAACATTCAGAAAGCTAAGATCATGGCATCCAGTCCCATCACTTCATGCCAATACATGGGGAAACAGTGGAAACAGTGGCTGACTTTATTTTGGTGGACTCCAAAATCACTGAAGATGGTGATTGCAGCCATGAAATTAAAAGACGCTTACTCCTTGGAAGGAAAGTTATGACCAACCTAGACAATATATTGAAAAGCAGAGAGATTACTTTGTCAACAAAGGTCTACCTAGTTAAGGCTATGGTTTTTCCAGTGGTCACGTATGGATGTGAGAGTTGGACTGTGAAGAAAGCTGAGTGCTGAAGAATTGATGCTTTTGAACTGTGGTGTTGGAGAAGATTCTTGAGAGTCCCTTGGACTGCAAGGAGATCCAACCAGTCCATCCTAAAGGAGATCAGTCTTGGGTGTTCATTGAAAGGACTGATGTTGAAGCTGAAACTCCAATACTTTGCCCACTTGATGCGAAGAGGTGACTCATTTGAAAAGACTCTGATGCTGAGAAAGATTGAGGGCAGGAGGAAAAGGGGACGACAGAGGACGAGATGGCTGGATGGCATCACCGACTCGATGGACATAGGTTTGGGTAAACTCCAGGAGTTGGTGATGCACAGGGAGGCCTGGTGTCCTGCGGTTCATGGGGTTGCAAAGAGTCGGACACAACTGAGTGACTGAACTGAACTGAACTGATTGAGTGCTTTATGCGTTGGGAATACTTAATGAACTTAAATATATCAATTACTTAATTTTCCCCAAGTTGCCAGGAAGTAGGGATCATGTTTATTCCTGTTATGCAGGTAAAGCAACTGAGGAGCATAGGTATCTAGATCATGAGAATTTATAAGTATATCTTGGTTTCAGCATGATTTTTGACAAAATTTCTTATTTTTTTCTTTGCTAAAATTGCGTAAATGTGAACAGAGAGGAATACTTATTTGAAAGTAATTGTCCTAACATTTTTTTTAAACTATAGAGATAGAAAAACAAAACCAAGCCCAATAAGCAAGTAAACATAAACGTGTTGAGCTAATTCTTTGAGCCAGAGATTTCAAGGGTGAAGTCGGGGTGCACTGGATGACTTGTTGCTAAAAACTGCTCCAGATGACTTTAATGAACAGACAGGTTTGGGAAGCAATGAAATAAAAGATGACCAAGGCAAGATTTCAAACATCTTGTCTGTTAGGAACGAGGAATCCAAATTAATGATTAATTTTATTATTAATAAGGGTGAACTATGAAACTTATAGGATGTTAATTGCATGTTTGAATGTTTGAAAAATCTAGACAACTTTAAAGAAAAATATAAAAATCTCCCATAATCCCACTACTTTAGAAATAACTATTATCTACGTTTTCATACATTTTATTCCAATATTTTTTCAAAATGTTTAAAACAGATAATTATGTTTATAAAAACACATGCACAAACCACACAAGAGGCCCCTATGCAGTTTTTTTTTTTACCTTTTGCACCTAATTCTGTGTCATGAACATTTGTCATGTAATTGAATTTTATCAATAAAATAACTCAACTTTATTCAGAAGAGCATAACTTGCTTAATCAGTTTCCCTTTTTCTGCCCATTAGGTTGTTTTTAATCTTTTGCTGTTATAAGTAGCTGTATGATGAAATCCCTTGTTTATAAAATTTCAACAAGTTTTGTCTAGGTATTTCCTCAGAATAGGTCCCTAGAATGTAGTTACCTAGTCAAGGGGCATGGATGTTTCCAGATTGGTAAAAAGCTTCAGTGACAAGTTATTTTAACTTACATTTCTGTAAAGCAGTGTATATTACCTCACTCTTTTTAAGTAGGAATATTATATGTGAAAGATCCTTAAGCAGTATAAATAGAGCAAAATTAGTCTAATTTTGATCTCTTAATGAGATTTATAGGATTACTGTGGTCAAATATTATATTGTGTATAATTTTCTTGGCTATTTGTATTAATTATGTAAAAACTTTTTGTGATGACTATCTGACGGTGATGGTTTAGTTGCTAAGTCATGTCTGACTCTTTTGCAACCCCAGGGACTATAGCCCACGAGGTTCCTCTGTCTGAGGGATATCCTAAGGAAGAATACTGGAGTGGATTGCCGTTTCCTTCTCCAGGGGATCATTTTGACCCAGGGATCAAACCCACATTTCTCACATTGCAGGCTGATTCTTTCCACCAGGGAAGCAGTGATGTCCACCTTTTTGGTAAAGGTGATGTCCACTTTTTTGGTAAAGTGAAAGTGAAAGTCACTCAGTTGTGTCGGACTCTTTGCAACCCCATGGATAGTCCATGGAATTCTCCAAGCCAGAGTACTGGAGTGGATAGCCATTCCCTTCTCCAGGAGATCTTCCCAACCCAGGGATCGAACCTAGGTGTCCCACATTGCAGGCGGATTCTTTACCAACTAAGCCACCAGGGAAGCCCAAGAATACTTCTCCAGGGATCTTCCTGACCCAGGAATCTAACTGGAGTCTCCTACATTGGAAGCGGGTTCTCTACCAGCTGAGCTACTAGGAAAGTCCTTTTTTTTTTTTGTAAAGCCTATTAATTTTTTAATTAACAATTTGAAAGAGTTCTTTGGAAGAAGGAAAAGGCAACCCAACCCAATATTCTTGCCTGGAGAATCCTATGGACAGAGGAGCTTAGCAGGCTACAGTCCATAGCATCACAAAGAGTCTGAAGTGACTGAACACACACATATACACACACAAGCACACATACATGGGTTCTTTGAATTAAGAATAGCAGCCTTTTGTTTGCCATCTCTTGGCTCTCCTGCATTGGCAAGCAGATTCTTTACCACTGGTACCACCTGGGAAGCCTCCTTTGTTTGCCATACTTGGTTGTAAATAATGTCACCTAGTTTCCTTTAATTTTTAAAAAATCTATGTTGTTTCTAGAAGCACTGAAAGTTATTTTTCCTATGTGCTGTGCTGTGCTAAGTCATTTCAGTCCTGTCCGACTCTTTGTGACCCTATGCACCGTAGCCTGCCAGGCTCCTCTGTCCATGCGGATTCTCCAGGCAAGAATACTGGAGTGTGTTGCCATGCCCCTCTCCAAGGGATCTTCCTGAGCCAGGGATGAACCCTTGTCCCTATGTGTCCTTCATTGGCAGGCGGGTACTTTATCAGTAGTGCCACCTGGGAAGCTCCCCCCCTTTTTTTTTGCTTTTATATTTTTAGTATCTTTTACTTTTTGAGATACAGTAATTATTCATCTATATTTTCTTCTAGTTTTCTAAAGAGTTTTTTAAACACTCTTAAATCCAGCTGAATTAATTTTGACTTATGGTAAATGCTGAGGGTCTTAATTTTGACTTATGGTAAATGCTGAGGGTCTAATTATTTCCCCCCAAATTTTAACTACATTTGAAACTTGATCAAACAATTCTTTCTTATTGGTTTACTTTTTTTATTTACTAATTTTATCATTTACGTTTAAAAATTGTACACTAGGGTCTGGCTCCAGTTTATCTGTGTGTGTCTTTAGTTATAGATTTTTGTACTAATACTATGTACCACCAATGAGATAAATTGACATTTTATTGGGCAAGTTTTCCTTCGTTGCTTTCCTCTAAAATATCTTGATTAGCAGCAGTACTTTATTTTTCCCATTGAATTTTGCAATCATTTTATTTAATTCCGATAGAAACTAAATGGAAAATTCAGCCTGTTCCTTATGCTTCATCACTGTCTACTAAACCAAAATTACCAACCAACAAACCAGCCAACCAAACAAACAGCCAAAGAAGCAGATAAAAACTCACGTACACTGGTAGAATTTTAAAAGTTACTCCTAATAATAATTATCACTATCCAGAGATAATCAGAGATTGATACTGTTATATATGATTTAAATCTGCATGATATGTTATACCTCATATAAAGCTGGAATTGTTTGTTACACATTTTGTAATCTTATTTCTCTTAATATATCATGAAATGATGATATACCACGTCGTTAGTCTTCTAAATTATTTTTAATGGAAACTTATTATTCCATTATATATATATATATGTACATATTTGCAAGTATATTTACAAACCTGTATATGTGCACTGTATTTATTCAGCTAATCCCTACTTTTGGACATTGAATTGGATTCTGCTTTTTACTAAAAACTCTGAGGAATGATTTTGCTATCTTATGAACGTCTTAAGAATACATCTTGTATGCATCTCTTATTTTTGTTTAGTATTTGTTTACTTGTTAATAACATTCTTGGTCAAATGGTAAAACAGTTTCTGAGTTTTCTTGTACTGATTGCAGAATTATCCTGTTTTAACAATTTCATTGTGCCACCAGAAGTGAATAAGAATGCTTCCTTAGAGATTTTGATTGGAATTGCATTTGAAAATATGTAAGAACATTTTTTGTCTTCAGACTTTACCTCAAGAAACAGTGTGTCTCTCTAGACATATATATCACTTAGTAAAATTTCATTATATATATCCTGTGCAGTTCCTTAGTAGGTATAAAACATAAAGATTTCTTCATATAAATTCTTCACATTTCCTAAATAAAATTATTTTTAGGCTTTAACTGTTTTTTTTTTTTTCCTAAATGTAGCTATCAGGAATGGATTACTTTCACATTACATCATGCATGGTTGGTCATGTCTCACTTTTTTACATTACAATTTCTGACTGTTGTTTTTCAGGAAGCTTTTGATTTTTGTATATTCACTGTATATTTGAATATTGAGTTTTCAATTTAATTGTTATTAGTTTTAGAGACACTGATGTGAGGACCAGAGAGTTTATCAGCATCCCCAAATCATAAGGTTGGTCTAGTGTTGGAATTGGTATCGAGCCTAATTTTCTATAAATTCCAAAGATAATGCTTTTTATACCACCCCGTATCACTTCCCAAATATATCTGTAGAAATTCAATTCGCCAAACAAGGGAGATTATATACAGCATTAAACACTTTGTACAGGTCAGTGTTCTATTCAACTCTCAGCACCAAATTTTAAGAGTGACATGGACATTAAAAGCTGGTAAAGAATCTGCCTGCAATGTGGGGGAATTGGGTTTGATCCCTGGGTTGGGAAGATCCCCTGGAGAAGGGAAAAGCTCTCCCACTCCAGTATTCTGGCCTGGAGAATTCCATGGACTATACAGACCATGGGGTCGCAAAGAGCTGGACACGACTGAGCAACATTCACTTTCACTTTCTAGAATGAGCCTGTAATATGAGGAATGATTGAAATCAAGAAAATGAAGGTATACAGCTTCAGTGACTAGAGTCAAGATGACTGGGAAGAAGTTAAAGGAAACTGGATTCTGGCACATTATGTCAGAACACAGCACAGAGAGTTTTTCTTAAATGGAATAGGGTATTTTGAGAGATATTAATCCACCTGATTTTGGAAGTGCTCAAGGAGAAGCTGGATGAGCATCTCTTGAGCCTGTTGTAATGGGGATGGGAATGTGGACCAAGAAATCCCCAAGTCTTCTCCTGGTCCTGTGATTATTTCTGAATTTACCTTTGAAAAACCCTAATTCTTATGTTAGCCATGGGATTTGGATGTAGTTATCATTACTACTTATGTGGTGAGTTAAAAAGCACAAAATTTCTAAACCTCATTTTATTTAGTAATCTTATTCTTGTTTCCTGGCTTTACAACAAATTTTGACAGATCTCTAAATAGAATCCAGTTAAAGTTCTACTCTTTTATTCCTTTGTCTATCTTTTCCTGTTTATTCTAATGAATAGTGACAAAATAAAATAAGAATACACAACAAACACAAAATAAGCCCCTGAATAATCAAAGGGTGATGCTAAGCTGTGACCATGTCTTCAATAAAAAAAATGTGTTAGCTGGGCAAGCAATCATTAGGTTTCTCCCCCGCTTTCAGCTTGACAATCTTTATTCACTCACTTATGCATTCATGATGGTTTTTTGTGATTCAACTAGTGTTGAGGGGCTATGAGAGATGCAACAGTGTCTTTGCCTTAAGAAATCCTGGTTGGAAGGGAAGAGACTATGTCACAACAGTGGGGTGGGGAGAAAGTAACAGAGGCTTAGAATATGAGGTACTCTGAAAAGTGGTTCTTCAAGTGATAACAAATGCTTCTGAAATGGCATTACATTCTTTCCTTTCCCACTTCTACTTCTAACAGTTTGGGGATGAGGATAAGAGACTGTAGGATTGGGTTAAAAAATGTGATTAAGTGAAGAAAGTTTGGGTTAGAAAATGTGATTGAATGAAGAAGAACCTCCAAAGATTCTTCTCTTTGCTCCATTTTAAACTTTTATTAAGAGTGAAAAACAGAGGAAGTTCTGAACAAGGGTGAAGATTGTAGTTTTAGTGTTTTTTAGAATTTATTGTGATGTTATGAGCAGAGACTGCTATCTTCCACTATTTAACTAATTCCTTTCCTCGATCTTAGATTCTTCAACTATAAAATGGAAATGGTAACATCTACTTTTGAAAACACTCATAGGACTGTTTGGACAAATAAGATAATGAATACGAATGTTTTATTTTTATTTTTTAAGCCTAAATGGTATGCCAAGAATAGGTGCTGCTATTGTTATTTTATCTTTTTAAAATTTAAGTATACTTAATTAACAATGTTGTGTTAGTTTCAAGTATACAGCAAAGTGATTCAATTATATACATATATATGTTATGCATATAAAGTTATATATATACATATACATGTATATGTATATATATATATTTTCATATTCTTTCCCATTATAGGTTATTACAAGGTATGGAGTATAGTTCTTTGTGCTATACAGTAGGTCTTTGTTATTTATCTATTTTATATATAGTAGTTCAGTTCAGTTGCTCAGTCGTGTCTGACTCTTTGAGACCCCATGAGTTGCAGCACGCCAGGCCTCCCTGTCCATCACCAACTCCTGGAGTTCATTCAAACTCATGTCCATTGCATTGGTAATGCCATCCAGCCATCTCATCCTCTGTCGTCCCCTTTTCCTCCTGCCCCCAATCCCTCCCAGCATCAGAGTCTTTTCCAATGAGTCAACTCTTCGCATGAGGTGGCCAAAGTACTGGAGTTTCAGCTTTAGCATCATTCCTTCCAAAGAACACCCAGGGCTGATCTCCTTTAGAATGGACTGGTTGGACCTCCTTGCAGTCCAAGGGACTCTCAAGAGTCTTCTCCAACATCACAGTTCAAAAGCATCAATTCTTCGGTGCTCAGTTTTCTTCACAGTCCAACTCTCACATCCATACATGACCACTGGAAAAACCATAGCCTTGACTAGATGGACCTTTGTTGGTAAAAATATGCTATCTAGGTTGATCATAACTTTCCTTCCAAGGAGTAAGTGTCTTTTAATTTCATGGCTGCAGTCACCATCTGCAGTGATTTTGGAGCCCTAAAAAATAAAGTCTGACACTGTTTCCACTGTCTCCCCATCTATTTGCCATGAAGTGATATAGTAGTATGCATATATTAATCCCCAAAGTTATTATGAAGTATAGTTGATTTGCAAAGTTGTGTTAATTTCTTTTTTTTTTTTTTTCTGATGGGACATAATCTTCTTTGGTTCTACTTTAATCTAGGGCTTTCTCCTACCTTGTATGGATGCACTTGCTCTATCTTTTTACTTCTTTTTGTATCAGAATTCTTTTTTTTTCTTTTGGTGAATTTTATTTTATTTATTTATTTTTAAATTTTATTTTATTTTTAAACTTTACAATATTGTATTGGTTTTGCCAAATATCGAAAGAATATTTTTAAAATGTATAATGTACATATAACTGAATCTCTTTGCTGTGCAGTTGTGTTAATTTCTGATGTACAGCAAAGAGATTCAGTTATACATACATGTATACATTTTATAAATATTCTTTTCTATCTCAGGATATTGAATATCCTGAGAATATCAATATCAATATCTCAGGATATTGAATATCAATATCTCAATATCAATATCTCAGGAATTGAATATCAATATCTCAGGATATTGAATATCCTGAGAATATCAATATCTCAGGATATTGAATACAATACTCTGTGCTATACAGTAAGACCTTGTTGCTTATCCACTCTATATGCAATTGTTTTCATCTACTAACCCCAAACTCCCCAAACTATATAATCCAGAAGATAAAAAAATAAAAAGATACATGCACCCCATGTTCATTGTTGTTTAGTCAATGTCATTCTGACTCTCTTTTATGACCCATTATGGATTGTAGCCTTCCAGGCACCTCTGTCCATGAGATTTCCCCAGGCAAGAATACTGGAGTGGGTTGCCATTTCCTTCTCCAGGGGATCTTCCTGACCCAGGAATTGAACCAGCGTCTCCTGCATTGGCAGGTGGATTATTTACCACTGAGCCACCAGAAAAGCCCATGTTCAGAGCACCACTATTCACAATAGCCAAGACATGGAAGCAACCTAAACGGCCATTGACAGATGAAAGGATAAAGAAATGTGGTATATACAGATACTTAGCTGTAAAAAGAATGAAATAATGCCCTTTGCAGCAACATGGATATACCTAGAGATTATCATACTAAGTGAAGTAAGTCAGAAAGAGAAAGACAAATACCATATGGTACCACTTATTTGCAGAATCTAAAATATGACAGAAGTGAACCCATCTACAAAACAGAAATAGGCTCACAGAGATAGAAAACAGACTTGTGGTTGCCAAGAGGGGTGGGGTAGAGAAGAGATGGACTCGGAGTTTGGTGTTATTATTTTTAATTGCAGAATTCTTGTCCTTGAGATGTCTTTATATCTAGATTTGGTAGTATAGATCGATTTTGAGTAGCCGTTATGTCTCCTTTTAACATGTTGTATCACTCCATGTCAATTATTGATGCAGTTACACATTGAAAACTTCATGCTTAAGACAGAAGCTAGAGGTTCAGAAAATTGCCTGGCTGTATGTCTAAAATGGTTTGAGTGAATCTCACTCAGTCACTGGGGTTTTACATAAAAACTGTAAGTATGGATCTCACTCAAATTATTCCTATGGTGTTTTAGGAAAGTTGACATGTCACAGGGCTCCTGGTGAGGAAGCTTCTTGAGTTTCCCAGAATGACACCACTGCCATTTAAATAAGTTGAATAAATTAAAATATTCTGATCGTGTTTTTAGAGAAGCTAGGTAGTTTCAGTCTGTAGATTAGGAAGTGGAAACTCTGCTTTGGTTCTAGCCTGAACTACACTGTATTGTTTAGACTCTTGTTAGATTTAGTCACTTAGTCTGTGGCTTGTTTTAATCACAGTTTTCTAAAGAAGCAGCTTTTCCTTTTCACCATCTAGTAATGTTGAGGAAGTTCATGGGGATCCTTGTCAGTAGAGGGCTTGGCAGAGTAGCATTATCACTCCATAGCACACTGGAAAAACCATCCCTGATTATCAAAAAGTAGTTTCCTTAACAAGGCATCAAAATTATTGTACCTCATCACATGGTCTCCTTTGTGGGTGGGCTATTATGTTTGGCAAAGAAATGTGGCATAGCACTTTTGTTTTAAGAAACCTTTCCCTCTCTGGAAGAAACATGTAATCTTAGCATAGCATTGTGGAAAATTGTGCAGAGGCTTTATTGTTTGAGTATACTGGCACAGGACATCTTTGCTTAGGAGATTCCTACATCTCCACGTACCATCTTTCTGTGGATGTCTTGGGACGGTCATGACAAATTGGGAGTTCTTTCCATAACTGTCTTAACCATGAGGTGCAGTGAAACAATGGTTCACTATGCTTCCTTTTAGTCATTATTATTTTAAGGTGTCCTTAGAATTCTAAACAACACAATGATCCAAATACATGTTAGGGTCTAACTTCTGTTGACATACAGCCTGGTTTGCACTTGTTTTCATGCTCTCATTTGTACAGAAGGAATGAATAGGAAAGAGATGGACTGGGCTTCTTGGACATATGACCTGGGAAGTCATACATGGCAGCACCACTCTCAGAGGGGCCCAGAGCTTCATTTGAATGTTTTTAAACTTTTGCTGTTACCACCTTGAAATTCTGAATACTTTTTGAACAAGGGTCCCCACATGTTCATTTTGTATTGGGCCTCACATATTATGTAGCAGATCCTGCTTTGAGGTCATTAACTGTCATATGAACTGTTAGAAAATACCGGGTATTGGGAAAAAGGTGAATGAGATGAGGTGGAGTGTCCAGTGAGAGGAGGCATGTGCTAAAGAAGTAACTAGAGGGACTTCCCTGGTGGTCCAGTGGTTAAGAATCTGCCTGCCATGCAGGGGACACAGGCTTGATCCCTGAGCTGGAAGGATCCCACATGCCAAGGACTAACTAAGCCCGTGTGCCACAACTACTGAGCCTAAGCTCTATAGTCAAGAGCCTGAACACTAAGCCCACGTGCTGCAACTAGAGAAAGTCCGAAGGTAGCAACGAAGACCCAGCACAGCCAGAAACAGAATTAATGAATTAAAAAAGAGAAGTAACTAGGATCTATGTGTATTTATCTTACTGTTTTAATAGTGGTCTTTGTATTGACTCTTGGAGAAGGAAATGGCAACCCACTCCAGTACTCTTGCCTAGAAAATCCCATGGACGGAGGAGTCTGGTGTCCATGGGGTCACAAAGAGTCGGACATGACTGAGCGACTTCACTTTCACTTGTATTGACTAGATTTCTGTTTTATTCAAAGAACTTTCTGCCTCCTACATTCCTATGTTTACAAGTCTAGAAAAAATTCCTTGGGAGTGGAACCAAATAGGGAGTGGATCTGGGGAAATGTAGAGCTCTTGATTATTTTGCGTCATGAGCAGCTTTGGCTGGCAAATCTGGCTCTGTTGCTCAAATTCCAGTGTCAGGGCTTTATATGGCTCATTACCAAATGGAGTCAGTCCTAGGCAGGTGCTTGTTCTTGTGATTACTGCCATTGTCTAACTTTTGACAAGCTCACCTCCTTCATCCATGTTCAAATGTCACCCTTTCCTTGAGGCCCTTCCTGACCATTTTACTACAAATTGCAACCTATCCCATCCCACTTCTTACACTCCTGAAAGTGAAAGTGCAAATTGCTCATTCGTGTCCAACTTTTTGTGACCCCATAGACTATACACTCCATGGAATTCTCCAGGCCAGAATACTGGAGTGCGTAGCCTTTCCCTTCTACAGGGGATCTTCCTGACCCAGGAATCGAACCGGGGTCTCCTGCATTGCAGGGGGATTCTTTACCAACTCAGCTATCAGGGAAGCCCCTCTGACACTCCTAATTCCTCTTATTTCACTTCTTTTCATTTAAAAACATGAGATGTAAATAAATATTGTGTGTTGTTGAGGGTTTTCCAGGTGGCTCAGTGGTAAAGAATCCCGCCTGCCAATGCAAGAGCCACAAGAGATGTAGGTTTGATAAATGGGTTGGGAAGATCCCCTGAAGATGAAATATTCATGCTGAGATAATCCCACAGACGGAGGAGTCTGGCGGGCTCCAGTTCATGGGGTTGCAAAGAGTCAGACATGGCTAAGAGACTGAGTACATATATTGTTGAAGTGAAAAATGAATGAGGTTTGGCACTTAGTAAATGCTCAATAACCTTTAATTGAAAGACGGAATGAGAGAATGAGTGGATAATGTGCATTTCTAACAGCTAAAAGTTAAACCTGAATGAAGTAAAAATGTCAGCTTTATTCTTACCCATTTTCTCCTCAGCTGGGTTTGTTCTCTATACATTGATTCTAGTTCTCAGGATTTTTTTGAGCTCACTAACTGTCCCCTAACCCCGGCCCCAAAGTACTACTTTTGTGCACTTCTATGATCTCCTGCAGTTTAAGATCTATGAGTTTTCCAGCCTGAGTATCCCCTGTTATTTAGTAACAATATTTTCCTAATGCCACCATGGGAATGGAAATAAGAAAATGTGTTGCTTGGGAAGGAGGGTAGGAACGGTATATAGGATATTACTGATTATCAGAAGATATTTCTGTTTTTGTGGGAAATTCCACTTGGGCCATTTCATCATTCTTCGAGGTGTACCATGTCTACTTCCAGAGAGGAACTCTGAAGAGATAACTCAGTCCTTCATGTCATTCTTTCAGAGAACACTGGAGACATTGGTAGCCTCAGTTCTGATAATATTTAAAGTGCATGTCTACTTTCTAGCCTTCTTTAATAGTTCTCCTTTAGTATAAAAATCAGCTATTTGTTAAAATACTGTCTTCTAACTTAAGCCTCAAGAGACTTTTTAATCAATATAATATTTACTTAGTTTGAAGTATTCTGTTTTACATTTATAATTGAAAACTTAAACTCTTTGGCTAAGAGATACTTAGAGATTAATTAATTTATTAATTTAGTAAGTTAAAAGTTGGCACAGATGTACCCCGTTTTATTGTGCTTCACTTTTATTTCGCTAGATATATAGTATTTATTTCCATAGATACTGCTTTTTAAAAACAGTTTGAAAGTTTGTGACAACTCTGTAGAGAGTGTCTATTGGCACCATTTTTTTTTAACAGCTTTTGATCACTTTTACATTTTGGTAATTCTTGCCATATTTCAAACTTTTTCATTATTATATTTGTTATGGTGATGTATGATAAGTGATCTTTGTTCTTGTTTTTTTCCCTTTGTGAGCAGTCTTTTTTTTTTTTAATTGAGGAAAGGCAATGGCACCCCACTCTAGTACTCTTGCCTGGAAAATTCCATGGATGGAGGAGCCTGGTGGGCTGCAGTCCATGGGGTTGCTAGGAGTCAGACACAGCTGAGCGACTTCACTTTCACTTTTCATTTCCCTGCATTGGAGAAGGAAATGGCAACCCACTCCAGTGTTCTTGCCTGGAGAATCCCAGGGACGGGGGAGCCTTGTGGGCTGCCGTCTATGGGGTCACACAGAGTTGGACATGACTGAAGAGACTTAGCAGCAGCAGCAGGAGCAGCATAGTGACTTGAGGGCTGTCCTGGTCGCTCAGTGATAAAGAATTCTGCCTGATAATGCAGGAGACGCATTTTCAATCCCTGATCTGGGAAGATATCCTGGAGAAGGAAATGGCAATCCACTCCAGTGTTCTTGCCTGGGAAATCCCATGGATAGAGAAGCCTGGTGGGCTAGGTCAATGGGTCACAAAAGAGTTGGATATGGATTAATGACTAAACAACAACAACATAGTTAGCCTACAATATTATATTAGTTTCAGGTGTACAACCTAGCAATTCAATATTTTTATAGATTGTACTCATACAAAGGTATATAAAATATTGACTAATTCCTTGTGTTGTACATTATGTCCTTATAACATTATTTTTTAGCTAATAGTTTGTACCTTTAATCCCCGTTACCCACTTTGCCCCTACCCAACCCCTTTCCCTATTCTGGTAACCACTAGTTTTTTCTCTGTATCTGTGAATCCGCTTCTGCTTTGTTATAATTGTTCATTTGCTTTATTTTTTTAGGTTTCACATACAAGTGAAAACATACACTGTTTGTCTTTGTAATCAGTGATCTTTGATGCTACTACTGCAAAAAGATTACAACTCTCAGAAGACTCAGATGATGGTTAGCATTTTTTAGCAGTATTTTTTAAATTGAGGACTTCCCAGCTGGCGCTAGTGGTAAGGAACCTGCCTCCCAATGCAGGAAGCTTAAGAGATGTGGATTCTATCCCTGGGTCAGGAAGATCTCCTAGAGGAGGGGATGGCAATCCACTCCAGTATTCTTGCCTGGAGAATCCTGTGGACAGAGGAGCCTGGAGTTAAGCGTCGTAGAGGAGAGTCGGACACGACGGAAGAAACTTAGCACTCACGCATGTGTGTTAGTTTTTAGACATAGTAATATTGCATTATGTTACATAGTTGAAACATAACTTTTGTCTGCACTGGGAACTGAAAAATTCATGTGACTCACTTTATTGTGATATTTGCTTTATCAAAGTGATCTAGAACCAAATCTGCAGTATCTCCGAGGTATGCCTGTACCTGGATAAGGTAATGAAGGAGAAACATGAGAGTGAGTATACAAAATAGAATCCATACTTGGTATACCCAAATGAAATGCATGTTCAGTTGCTCAGTTGTGTCTGATTTTTTGTGACCTCCCCGGACTTTAGCTCTCCAAGCTTCTCTGTCCATGAAATTTTCTAGAAAAAATACTGGACTGGGTTGCTCTTTCCTTCTCCAACCAAATAAAGTACCCTGTGTAAGCAATTGTTTCTGTGTACTTTCATAATTTTTTCTTTTATTCCCTTTAAGCCTTGGGAAGCCTTCTAAACAATCTAAAATTCAACTTACTGGTATGAGAAATAAAGGCACCATCACAGTGATTTAGTTTTCAATTTGAAAGCCTGATGTCACATTCCACATACTTGCTGTGTTCAATCTGTTTCTTTTCAAAAGAGGAACAAGAAGACTGGCACTTGATTCTATCAAGTTTCAGGCATATACATTTATTTTTCAAATTTCTTACAGCAGAAATAATGACTTTTTGGACCCTCAAAATCACGTGGAATAAATATTGCAGTGAAAATTATTTCATTTCTCAGCTAAGAATTAGAGGACTAAATTTTAGTATGAAAATCAAATAGATCTTAGAATGTTGAAAATTTTGTTTTCTAATAAAGTGAAGTCTGAATTGCTGTGTTTGGTTCCATTGGGCAACTGTCTTTTGATTTTGTTCTTAAAGTACAAAATTCTGTTCTTAAAATATAAAATATATTTCAGTGTAGGGAAATAGAATTAAAACAGTTAAGATGAGATTATTGTCTCTGAATTTTAGTCTAGGTCTGAGAGTCTGAAGATTTTAAGTGCTTCTAAAAGCGAGACAATCCCTGAAAACTCTCTGGACACTGTGTTTTCATTTCCCTAGGGGGAAGGGGAATAGCTGAGGTGGCTTCCTGGGTAAGGCAAGGGTGGAGAGAGCTGGCATTTCCCAGGGTGTCCGGGAGGGAGATGAGTGGATGTGTTGTTTCCATGGACACACCAGTGCTCCATTTGTTCATCTTCAGTGCTGACCTATGTGACTGGACTTGGTCCAGTGAGGTATAGACTAGGGGAAATTTGTCCCCATAAACTTTTCTCAATTTTTTCTCTACAATTTTATACAAGTGTTTTACTTCCAAAATATAATTATTTTGTAATTTTGCTTTCTAGATATGCTTATTCTTTCTAATGGGATATGGTTAAGCTAACGAAATAATCCAAAAACTAGTTGTTATTATTATTGTTTTTTAATCATCATAAAAGTACACACCAGTATATTCAGGAATCTATTTACTCTCTGGTCTGCTTGTAAGATATTTAAAGCATTATGACTTTTGTCCTAGTTTTATTTGAAGTTGGAACCCTCCGTGAAAATTCCTAGTTTTCCTGAGTGCGGTCTTAACCTTAGAACATGCGCTGCTTCAGTAGGAGTTGTAAAGTGCAGCGGGCGTAATAAGGGCTGAAGTAAGGGTAGGCTGCGATTCAAAAAGGAAAATGTGGAAGAAGGAGCTACGGGTGGATTTCATCGGATATATGATTTAATTTAGTTAATTAGAAGATAGAAGGGTCAGGAAAAGCAGAGCTTGTGCCCACACAACTCACACAGTCTGATAAAGTAACCTTTAGACAACAGCTGTAATGTAAAAGGCCCACGCCAAAAACAACAGAGCAGGGCCCAGTTCCTGTCCCTTAAAGCAAGACAGCTGAAACAGTGGCTGAGTTTAACAACAAAAAGAACAAAGCAAAACAAACAATAATCCAAACCAAGGTTTTCTGAAGAAAGGAAAATGAACTAATTAGGAGTTGGACATTTTGAGAGCACTGCCTTATGGAAAAGTGCCAACTTTATCTGTGGACTTTTGGTTCCTAAACCATTGGCTGAGAAAATATTTCAAGTTACTGAATGCTTTCTGAGGGGAACTGAAACTTTGTATCTGTTTAATAAAAATTCTAAATTGGGCTTAGCATAATAATAATTTATGCTATGAGAATTTGAAGAGCAAAGAATAATACCTTTCTATTCACTCTAATTTTGCATCAGTTTTCTTTTCACAAGACAGGAAAGAGTTATTTTTATAGATAGTAATGTCCAATATACATTTAAATTAATAAACCCACATCTGTGATATTATGCATCAGTTTTTGAACAGTACTCTGACAGCTAATTTCAGTGTCAGAAAATGCTGAAAAAATGGAATGTTGATTTCTAAAGTGTTTTTTCTTTAAAAAATTATATAATAAATTGTAGCCAATGATAAATGATTGTGCCAGAGATTTGCAGGTGACTGCCAAATAGAAGACTTTGTAAAATTGAAAAAAAGCTGGATCACTTAAGGAAAGTAATTCATTTCATACTTTGACTCTTTCCCAGAACAAACATAAAAAATGCACTCACTATTCTCCTTCCTGGTATTAACAAAATATTTTCCAAATCCATTGCATTGCATGCATTACATTCCTTTATCAGGATTTTATTCAGTTTGTGACTCTGCTGGAAACTGATATCTTAGAATTAATCTGATACATGCTTTTACCTACTTTTCTCTTGTTTAATCCTTAGCTAAAGTACAACTACATTCGTTTGAATTCTGTGAGGCTTTGTGGAACACACCACCACAACTACAAATAAAAAGCATCAAGTTGTTTTCTTAATTTCTTTTTTCTTCTCCTTTTAAAAGATTTTCACTTTTTGGTGAATTAATTGTTCTAAAAAGTTTCCAAGTTGAAGATCAGTTTCTTGATCTAGTATTTGTCAAATATAAATGTAAGGAAAATCTGTTTTTCAGGTACACGATAGTGTAGCCAAAGTGCCTTAAAAGCTTCTGACTGCTATTTAAAACATAGGTACGGTTTTTGTGAAAATCAAGAACATTTGCTCTCTACTTAGGTTCGGAAGCCCAAGAGTTACAGAGGGTCATCAGGGTTAAGAGAGCGGCAGAGACTTGCCCGTGAAAGGTGACAGTTCTGTTTTTTCACTAATGGGGCTCAGCAGCAGGGGCAGCAAGCAACGTGTCTGTCGTCCCTGTAAGCAAGCGCCTCTGTGAGTTATAACTAGGCAGACTTACTGTGATGGCCTGGAGTCTCTCCTTCACCAGCTCGGCTTCTTCCATTCTAGAAGTCGGGGACAGGCAGCCAGTGAGGGAAGTCCAAAGCTACCATAAAGCAGGAGCCTCCTTGGGGAGAGGAGTGGAGGTGACAGAAGAGAAGCCAGGAGAGACCCACTCCTGCACCAGTGGAGAAAAGCAGAAATCCCCGACTCGGCAGGAGCGCCTCTGAGCAGATGTACAGATCAGCCCAGACAGACACATGTAATGAGGGTGTGCCGGGGAGGCAGACGCTGAGGCTGCTGGCACAGGCTGACTGACAAGTTTGAACGGCAGCGGCACAAGCCCTTTTCCTTCAGGAGCTGCCAGCTCTTTGTTGCAACGTGCACAGTGAGCAAGGCACAGTTTCTTATTAACTGTTCCTTTCCCAATTCATTCTTCTCTAGGAGTAGCACCAGGAGCCCACGCTCTGTGTTTCATCAGCCTCTGCTCTAGCCACACACAACCAGACCTCTGCATGTGTGGGTTTGTACAAAGTTGGTGACCCCTACTCTCTCTACCAGACGGAGCCTTACCTTGACTGGGCCAAGTCACTTGCTTGCTTTTCTTCCTTTGATTGCTTTCAGATACTAATACAAAATTCTGGAGCAACTTTAGAATTTAATCTAGTGGTAAATTTACATCAGGCTGTCCTCACCTCTTCCTTCTCCTCCTATTCCAGCAGTGTGTTTCAAAGTTTGGAATCTTTAGGTCATGGAGAAATTAAAGACAGTGACGTGACTCTGTTAAGAACTTGGTCCATCAGCCGTGTTCAGTGCGGTTTAAATGTCAAGACCACTCTCTGTTATTTCTGTCTTGGACTTCTGTGGGATGGATTTCTTTCTTGCACCTTGTTCAGCAATGACACTCAGGAAGGTGGCCATTTTGACCTCACCAGTTACACAGGAGAAAGGAGTGTGGAGACTTTGAAAGTGTGATGAGACATTCTGTAACTCATGTAGTCTGACACCATGTGAGAATTCCTTGGCCCTTTGGCAAAAAGAAGTCAAGCCCAGTGAAACTCTTAGCTCGAAGCAGTCTTGGAAGCTTTATGATTGGCTTTGTCTGTTTTCTTTCCCCTACCCTTTCTTTAATTAAATTTTGATGCAATAAATCCTAATTACCATCTACCTCATTGTTATATGTGTAGATGCTGTCAAGCACTTTTATATCAACATTCAGCTACAGAAGTTAAAAGGATAACCCAAACATCGAACAAATGGTTTACTTTCCTTTGCATTATCAATATCAGTAATAATAATGGCTAATATTTCTTGAGTACCCTCTAAAGGCAAATTCTTTACGTTAGATTTATCTTACAAGAGGCTGGAAGATTTTAGCCCTATTTTAAAAATGAGGGAGCTGAGGATCAGAGAGGTCATTTGCCATACAGATAATAAACAGCAAAGCCAGGACTGGAACCTGGATTTTCTAACAGTCATTCATCAGGTCTGCCCAAGATAGGCTGAAGATTACATCCACCTTTGTGAGAAAGAGTTGGGCCCCCAGCTTCCTCCTCCATCTAGCTTCCAGAACACTTAGAGCTGGGCTTAAACCCCTTAGTTGGAACCCTGTAGGAATCTCCTTAAGTAAGCTTAGTGGCCCCAGTGAGAAAAGACTTCCCCATACTGTCATTTAAAGCCATCCCACCACAGAACCCTGTTTCCAGAATCTGGAGTTATATTTGAGAATAGTTTGTCCTTACTCGTCCATCCTCAAGAGACATTTAGGGAGACTAGAGAATGGGAGAATTGATCAGGTATGCACCAAGTTTGATTGCTATTGGATGAATATTTAACCATCAAAAATTTCAGTTTTGTTTATCTGCAGATCCTGGCTGACATTAAAGACAAGAGAATGATAGTGATAAATATCTCAGTCAAAATTGCATATTGGCTGCCCAGAACAGATGGCAGTCATCCAATTATTAACCTGGATCTTTTCCTAAAAAAATTTACCTCTCAAATCTCATTTCTGTAATGGGGAAACCCAAGTATTTTCTAGTGTAAGGGAAGGGCTAGATTAGATAAGAGAATCAGGGAACTGAGGAGGGAGCAAAGCTGTGATAACTGATTGGGATCATCATGTGTTTATTCAGTTATTTCATTGATAATATGAATTTGCTAATTTGCTAATTGTAAGCCTTTGCTGTCCATTTATTCTGCACAAATTTGTTGAGCACCAACAATGTACTAGGCATTCTACTAGATGTTTGACATACATGGATAAACAAAATTCCTGCTCTGCTGGAACTTACATTCTAATGGGCAGTAAAACATAAAATATAATAAACAAGCAAAACACAGGATGTGAGAAGATGACTATGTTGGTCTGAGTCCAAGATGGATTAAATATGTTTGATTTTATTAGGAGACTGACAGTGTGAGAGAGAATGGAGAGGTAGACAGCAAAGGCTGGAGATGGGGAGGTCTGGGAGAGTGGTCAGAACATGGTGCAAATCTGACTAGAGTGAAGGAAAATCGGGTGGAAACAGCCCAATTTATTGTGCAGTTCAAGGAAGATTGGCAAGTCTATCAGAGAGCACTGGAGCCAAAGTCAGCCACCAAGATGTCCTGTGTCTCCCAGGAATAAGCCTACTTTAGCATTCTTGCTAGATTCAATCAATGGCTGGGAGTAACTCTTAAGAGGCATGAAGTGATGTCGTTCAGTCGTGTCCAACTCTTTGCGACCCCATGGACTGTAGCCCACTAGGCTCCTCCATCCATGGAATTTTCCAGGCAAGAGTACTGGAGTGGGTTGCCATTTCCTTCTCCATAAGAGGCATGGTCTTAGAGCAAATACAGGCATGGATTTCAGAGTACAACAGCTGGGACCCTGTGGTCAATTATTTTCCAATAGTTGGATGTCTGAGAGGCACATTCTCATGATAGCCACTGTGATAAATGCTGTGGAAAGCAAATAGAGCAAAAGAGGAGAATAAAGATCTCTAAAGGCTGACACCAAATCCTTTGACTGTGTGGATCACAACAAACAGTGGAAAATTCTGAAAGAGATGGGAATACCAGACCACCTGACCTGTCCCCTGAGAAATCTGTATGCAGATCAAGAAGCAAGAGTTAGAACTGGACATGGAACAACAGACTGGTTCCAAATAGGGAAAGGAGTACGTCAAGGCTGTATATTGTCACCCTGCTTATTTAACTTATATGCAGAGTATATCATGTGAAATGCCAGGCTGGATGAAGGACAAGCTGGAATCAAGATTGCTGGGAGAAATATCAATAACCTCAGATATGCAGATGACACCATCCTTATGGAAGAAAGTGAAGGAGAACTAAAGAGGCTTTTGATGAAAGTGAAAGAGGAGAGTGAAAAAGTTGACATAAAACTCAGCATTCAGAAAACTAAGGTCATGGCATCCGGTCCCATCACTTCATGGCAAATAGATGAGAAACAATGGAAACAGTGTCAGACTTTATTTTTGGGGGCTCCAAAATCACTGCAGATGGTGACTGCAGCCTTGAAATTAGAAGACACTTTCTCCTTGGAAGAAAATCTAAGACCAACCTAGACAGCGTATTAAAAAGCAGTGACATTACTTTGCCAGCAAGAGTCTGTCTAGTCAAAGCTCTGGTTTTTCCAGTAGTCATGTATGGATGTGAGAGTTGGACTATAAAGAAAGCTGAGCACCAAAGAATTGATGCTTTTGAACTGTGGTGTTGGAGAAGACTCTTGAGAGTCCCTTGGACTGCAAGGAGATCCAACCAGTCCATCCTAAAGGAAATCAGTCCTGAAGGAAGGACTGATGTTGAAGCTGAAACTCCAATACTTTGACCACCTGATGCAAAGAACTGACTCATTGGAAAAGACCCCGACATGGACAAAGATTGAAGGTGGGAGGAGAAGGGGACGACAGAAGATGAGATCATTGGATGGAATCACTGACTTGATTCCATGCATTTGAGTACACTCTGGGAGTTGGTGATGGACAGGAAAGCCTGGCCTGCTGCAGTCCATGGGGTCGCAAAGAGTTGGACACAACTGATCAACTGAACTGGACTGATCTCCAAACTGCTGTTTGAAAACTCTTTATTTCTGATAGAATCATTAAGAGCATCTCGGCCCTCAGATTTATTATGTGATCAGTTCAGTTCAGTTCAGTTACTCAGTTGTGTCCGACTCTTTGTGACCCCATGGACCAGTCCATTTCTATTCTTCTTGCTCTTGACTCTTACTCTCCCGTATCTCTGGACCATGTGAGTATTTTCACATCCTTTTGGTCTCTAGTATGGGGTGGGATTTAACTGCTATACACAAGTAAGAAGCAGGTATGTATTAATAAAGGCTTCCCAAGTGGTGCTAGTGGTAAAGAACCTGCCTGCCAATGCAGAAGATGTGAGAGATGTGATTTGATCCCTGGGTCAGGAAGATCTCCTGGAGGAGGGAATGGCAACCCACTCCAGTATTCTTGCCTGGAGAATCCCATGTTCAGAGAAGCCTAGTGGGCCACAGTCCATGGGACCACAAAGAGTCGGACACTACAGAAATGACTTAGCACACACATGTGTTAATAAATGGGGTGATCACATAAATTCCAAGAGATTCCGGATACTGCTTTATAGTCATGCTAGGATTTTCTATATAGTTGACTTGACAATATGCCTATTTCTTTGTTAGGTAATTTGAGCTTTATGATTTAGAGGCTGAGTGAGGGAAATACAATAGGCTTTAAGACCATCTAAAGGGTAGATGTTCATCTTACCTGAACTATTCACTGCATTGGGCAGAGTTGATTCCTCTTTCTGTCTTTCTTCACTGGGGCTCCAGGATATGCGCTCTCTTGATTTTACTCCTACCTTACTAGTCTCTCCTTCCTAGCCTTCTTTGCTGATTCCTTCTCTTTTCCCCAACCTGAACACCAGGGTTCTGTTGTTGGTGCTTTTTCCTTTTCTATTATTCTCTACTCACTCCCTAGGGATCTCATTTCATCTCATTCTAATGCCATTTATACGCCAAGACTGCATTTATTTATTGGGCTTCCCAGGTGGCTCAGTGGGTAAAGAATCTGCCTGCCAATGCAGGAGACACAGGAGATGCAAGTTCCATCCCTGGGTTGGAAAGAGCCCCTGGAGGAGGGCATGGCCATCTACTCCAGTGTTCCGGCCTGGAGAATCCCATGGACACCTAGAGGAGCCTAATGGGCTACAGTCCATAGGGTCACAAAGAGTCAGACATGACTAAAGTGACTGAGCATGCATGCATGCATTTATTTGTATCTACAGCTTAGACTCTCCCCTTCTGCCCTAGGCTCTTAGGAACTCACTTACTCCAAATACCTGTATGGCTCATTCTCTCACCTTCTTTTAAGTCTTTGCCAAGATATCACCTTCTCCATGAGGTCTCCCCTGACCACACTATAGAAAACCACAAACCTCTCTCTCTCTCATTCTAGCAGTCCCCCTCACCTTGCTCTATTTTTTGCCATGTATTTGTTGCTCAGTCGTGTTCAACTCTTTGTGACTCCATGGACTGTTGTCCTCTAGGCCTCTCTGTCCATGGGATCTAGGCATGAATACTGGAATGGATTGCCATTTCCTTCTCTAGGATTTTTTGCCATAACCCTTATCATTTTTACAATACTATATAATGCACACTTTTTGACTGTTGCTTGGTTGGATTATTGTCTTCTTTCACAAGAGGTGCAACTCCTACATAGTGAAGGGTTTTGTCTGTATTTGGACATCAACACTTGAAAAGATTCAGTAACCTATCAGGGAATCACATATTCAGTGCACAGTGAGACCAGGATTTAAATTTGGGCTTGTCTAGACCCAAAGTTCCACCCCAGCCCATTACATCATCCTACCTCTATTTTCCCTCAGTTGTAATGAGACACCACGACACCACGTTTAACTACATATATTAATACATGCCTAGAATAGCATACTATGCATGACAAGCCAAGTCAATCATTTTGGTAATTTGTGGAACTGAGTTTTTAAAACTGCTCACAATCTATAACTATTTTTCCTTAGGAATTTGTTTAAAGATTACAACTTTTCTGTAAGTGAAGTATTCAGAGGTATCAGTTCAGTTCAGTCGCTCAGTCATGTCCGACTCTTTGTGACCCCATGAATCGAAGCACGCCAGAAGTATACTAGTCCCAAAATTCTACTAGTGGATATTCGAAGAGTGTGTGTAGTTAAGCATTCTGTTTTATCTTTGAACAACTTAAAGTTCTTTCACGCTGAGTTTCTTAGAATTAAAATAGCTACTTAATTTAGTGAGAAAGAATATTTAGAATAATTGTTGGACTTTTTGGAGATGAAGAAAACATCCATTTTCTGAGCTCAGCTTCAGTTATCTAATAGCCTGTCCAAAATAGCCACAGGAAAACAAACAAATCTATTAACAAATGAAACATACATAGCACAATAATTCCCCAAGCACCCATCAAACAAAATTCGAGTGTTCCATAATTTCTTTTCTCATGTGCACATAAAATGAGAAGTTAATATTTAACACATTTATAATCTTATATTTTAGTTTCCTTTGACTCAGTTTACAAATAGACATGAATATAATTAGCATGGTAAAAAAGTGTTAGCAGTGATTTAAATCATAGAAAAGCAAAAGTCTAGAGTCTACAATTACTGTTCCACCATGATCACGGGCTATCGGTGTCTCAACAAAGTAAATTCAATTCGCCACTCGCACATCCAGACCTCGTGGCTTTCATAATCGTGTACACTGTGCACCATAGAGAGGATAAAAGGACCATCTGAGTTGAACTCGAAGTGTATTGTTTTGAGTCAGAGCTTTTGGTGAGGACGTTCACCTTATTCATTTTCCTGCCTTTGTTAGCAGTGTAAGGAAGCTGCCCTTCCCTTGGCATTGTTTTCGGGTTTGGGTGTTTTCAAAAGTGCTGTTCCACTGTGATACCTTCGCTTGAGGCTTTCATTTTCAGTCAGTCAATGCAAGACAATATTTAAAATATTTGGATCAAGAATGTTCTTGAAGTCATAAGTATTTTGAATGGTGTTCACAATACGTGATACTACACAGACTGAACTGGGTACTGAAACTGTCTGGTTTGCCTCTGTGTGGACTTAGCTGCTCTTTTAATTTGAAAAGTTTGAACTTTTTTTGTGTTGAAAAATTATTTTGTATTTTTTCCTCAAATTTGTGATTTTAGTTTAGAGAGTGATTGCAAGTTTTAACATTTGTGTAGTTAGAAGTTTTTGTTCTAGATTTGCACAAAGAAATATTGAGTGGGGACCCTTTAAAGGAGTGGGTAGCCATTCTCTTCTCCAAGGGATCTTCCTGATCCAAGTACTAAACCCTGGTCTCCTGCACTGCAGGCAGATTCTTCACCATCTGAGCCACCAGGGAAGCTATCATCTGGCCCCAGAATTTTTGTATTATCTTCTTACTTTCTCTTTAAGTTTGAATCTCAGGTTTTGTTGGTATAGCAAAATGAATAGCCTTATATCTATATTAGGGTCATAATGACAAATGGAGAAATTGAAATTGATCATTGAGGAACTATCTTCCCCATAAAGTAGTCACTGATTCCATCATTCTGCTAGACTGTTGAATTCAGACACTGGAATTCCTGGTTTTCATATTTAAATCTTAAATACCTGTATTCCCTAAAAGTTTCAAAGATCAGTTTGGCTTTCACAGGAATCGGTTATGGAACTGGATATGAAATTGTAAAGGGGTGTCACTGCTACATGGAAGCCCAAGTACCCTGAGTTCTGATCATTTGTTCATTCTCCTCTCCATACATCACACATTGGTTAAACATCTACTGACTATGTAACTAACTTCATGCTATTTGCTAGAGTCAGAGATGAATAAGACAATGAACTCTTTTCAGTGGAGAAGACAGGAGGTAAACAAAAGACAAGAAAACACTGTGTGAAAAGTGCTAGGTCACCAAAGTCAGACACTGGACAGAGGGGAGACCAGAGTTCAGCCAAGTCGTCCTAGCAAAAGTGAGAGCTGAGCTAAATGTTTGAATCTTTTAGATTTGGACAATTAGGAATTAATTAATCAAGAGAATGTGTCAGGTTGGAGGGTGGGAAGGCAAAAGGGAAGTTGTACAGTAAACAGTCCTTGATTTTCTAGATCATCATAGACAAACTGAATATTCTCCCCAGATATAGATTCCTTAGCAGATGATGGAATGACTTACTTCCCAAATTGTCCACATACAGGCTTATAAGACCCCAGTTTATTATGTAAGGTATGTGGTATTCAAAGGCTATGCATATTTATACACATATTATAAATATGTTTGTTTACATAGATACACACATATTATAAATATTAGGGCTTCCCTGGTAGGTCAGATGGTAAAGAATTTGCCAGCAATGCAGGAGACCTGGATTCAGTCCCTGGGTTGGGAAGATCCCCTGGAGAAGGGAATGGCTACCCACTCCCAATATTCTTGCCTGGAGAATTCCATGGACAGAGGAGCCTGGGCGGGCTACAGTCCATGGGGTCACAAAGAGTCAGACTCAACGGTTTGACTAACACTTTCACTTTCATTATAAATATTAATGATCCTTAACTAATTCATATACATCAAACTCTTGATATCCTCATTAGAAAGTTAATGTAGGTGGTTTAGGAATCAGAGAGACTTGGGCTTATTTTCCAACTTTTCTACTTACTAGATGAGTGAACCTGGAAAAATCACTATCTCAGAGAGTCTATTCCTTCAGGTGTAAACTGATGGTAATAATAGTTCTCATAAATTTTTTTATCAAGGTTAAATGAATATTTAGTTAATCATGGAGCATAATAGTTGTTTAACAAATGGCAACTGTTAGTCTTAATTTCTTATTGTTCAAGTCAGTTTCTTAGAAAGGTTTTTAAATCTTACAGGCACCGTATTATTTCTTTCAGTGCTTTCACATAACTGCATCTTTCTCAACACATAACCTAACACTGTGATTGACTTGCTCAGGAGAAAGACCAGAGACTCATCCTTCTCTGTGAGCCAAGAAGTTATCAGATGGGTTCATTTCTAACATGGGGAAACTGAGGCTTAGATGGACTGACTAATTTGAGCAGGGAGCCAGTTCACTAAATGGTAGCACTATCTGTCCAATAGTCTTTCCATTAGACTGTCTATGGAAATCTTGGAGGTCTTGGTCTGATTCTTTGTTATAATGGAAATATGCTATAAGCTTATCCAATTAGATTGGCTACTAGGCAGAGCCATCACTTTGAAAGCTAGGGTGCAAGCCAGTTATGTTAAAGAGGATTTGCATGGCAAAGCAAGAAAGGAGCCGCTGTCAATGTGTTTACCCATCAGCCCATTTTGCTATTAAGAGTGAAGGCTCTGAGGTTTTTACTGACATATTGGATTCCAGACAATGGTAATTCTAGCCTGAAGATTTTTGGAAATAAATGTTTTGAAAGATGCCAACTGAAAGTTTACTTCTAAAATATTTAATGGGTCTCTCTTTGGAGAGATGGATGTTATGTAAGGGCCAGTGATTACTGCATGCTTTAGACAGGCCTTTAAAAAAGAACCTGAACAAAACCAAACCAAAAAATCCCCAAACCTTTTCATTTAGGAGGTTTACTCTATTTTAGCACAGTATGAAGAATCGCTGTTTTGTGATTAGACCTGTTATCATTAGATTTTCTCCTCTCATCTCCCTTCTCCTCTTTCCCTCTCTCGACTTCTCTCTGGTGAGATTCTAACTGTAGGAGTTAGATTGCTTAATGCCCGCCCAGGGCAAAGACTGAAAGAATTGCGGTATGCAGTCATGCAGTGGTGTGGGTGGGGTGAGAATTTAAGAGAACATTAGGTTCCAAGAAATATAGTTGCCACAAACAGATTTGTAGGACCTCCCTTAGAGCTGGTTAATTAGAATCCTTATTTCCTATGAAATTTGAAGTTCTAAGAATCTAGTCCAAATAGTGACAGAGATAGCTGCCACGTTATACCTACACCAGTTGTCCAACAGCCACTTTTTTTTTTTAAAAGATCTAAGCAACAAAAATATCCCTCTGTATATATCTGATTTTATTTTAAAATGTATTTGATTGAAGTGTAGTTGACAACAATATATATCATTTAGTTTTAATCTTATTCTATAAAAATTATTTTCAGAAGAGAAATTTAAAAACAAATTACATAAAAATTTTCCTTCAAAGTGAAGTCCCAAAGAGCAGTTCACTCTGTTCCTGAGACTGGAATTCTTAAAAATGAAACTCTAAGCCATTATGGTACCACAATAGCAACCAGCCCTCTGAAGGCAGCCCCTGAATAGAGGAAGAATAGTAATTCAGTTGGGAAAGAAAGGTCAAGCCAGATGACTATCTCTAGTTAACTTTGTCCAAGGCTTTATTAACTTACTATGGTTTGCCCATTTGACATTTGATTTTTTATCAAGTTATATTCTTATCTGCCTCTTTTATTTCCATATCTTTTTTTGGAAATGGATATAAATGAAATAAAAATCACATCCTTTTGGGGTATGGGGCAGAGCCATTTTCCTTTGTTTGAATTTACCAAATCTCCCTGTGTGAAGAAGACAGAAATGCATTTTATGATGGTTTAATGAAATAAGTATTATGTTTCCTGGAGCTAGTAGTCAGCTCACTTCCAACTGTGAGATGTAAACACTTTCAATTTTGTGTCAGGCTTTGGGTGATTGCTGGTCTTCTCTCTCTTCCCACAAATCTCCCAAGTGCAAATGCACATGCTGATGAATGGAATGCAGAGAAATGGTATGCCATGGGTACACAGTGGGTGAGAGGTACAGAGAAGCACTAAGGGAGTTACAAATAGTAGCCCCCAGTGGCAAGTTATTGACTTCCTAACATAGGGCTCAAAATAAAGACGGGCTTGTCCACAAAAAAGAATGTGGTGATTCAGTTCTGTGCATTTGTTTACTGATGATCACTTTTTCCCCTTACGTCTTGACATTCCACCAAAGCAAATTGCATGATCTTCCCTTTGGGAACTAATCCAGAGCTTAGCTTTATTTAAAAGTTTCATTATACTAAAAAGCAAAATGTTCTCGCTGATTGAATAGATATCATGTCGCAGCCCACTAATTTCTCTATTTGGGAGAAATATTTGACTCCTATAGAGAAGTCCTGAATGTTTAGCTGATTCACAGTTAGTTTTGTTTTTATACTTACCGCAGCCCAGATCAGATCAGATCAGATCAGTTGCTAAGTCGTGTCCGACTCTTTGCGACCCCATGAATCGCAGCACGCCAGGCCTCCCTATCCATCACCAACTCCCGGAGTTCACTGAGACTCACGTCCATCGAGTCAGTGATGCCATCCAGCCATCTCATCCTCTGTTGTCCCCTTCTCCTCCTGCCCCCAATCCCCCCCAGCAGCAGAGTCTTTTCCAATGAGTCAACTCTTCGCATGAGGTGGCCAAAGTACTGGAGTTTCAGCTTTAGTATCATTCCTTCCAAAGAAATCCCAGGGCTGATCTCCTTCAGAATGGACTGCAGCCCAAACCACTACATTTCCTTCCTTTCTTCCTCTCTCTCTCCTTCCATCCCTTCCTCCCTCCCTTCTTTCCTTCCCTTCTTCTTTTTCTTTTCTTTCTCTCTCTCTCCCTTCCTTCCTTCTTTTCTTTCTTTTCAGTTTTGTGTTTCATACTTCAGGGATCCAAGAGGATGAGAAGGATTTTGACTTTAGGGAGTGGAGTGACATCACAGGCTGGAAGTTCCAGTGTCAAAAATCATTGCAATGCATACTATATCCTTGATAGTCGCCCTGGCTCTCTAGGACAGATGTGGCCTGGGGAAGATCTTTTAGCACACAATGGTTACTCCAGTATTAAAATGTAAATTCAACACTCTACAGAAAAAACATTTTTGAAAAGAGGCTAGGATTTTTCCAAAGTCACTTTGATAAGGTATTACAATACTAGTTGAGAATCCTTGCTTCTCACAACACTTTTACTGCAGCTTTTATTCCTGCTTCTGTCAATAGCCCTTGGTTCATTCCACCAAACCAGTGCTAGCTCATTTGAAGCTTATAGCCAACATTGTGATTCAAGCAGCATGTGGAATTAATCTCACAGCATGGCCAGAATTACTTTCTCTCTCTCATCCAAGTGTGCACAGAACTCTTGATTACTACCTGTATCCTCACTACTCAAAGTCCATCTGTCCCTCTCTCTTTCTCCTTTCTCCCTTTTAACCATAGCATTGTTATTCATAGGTAAAACATAACTAAATGGGCCTAGGTAGTGTTTAGGTCAATCTGAATGATGTATTTAAGGATGAAAACACTTCCCATAGTCTAAAAGGAATGAGAGCTTAAGCATTCATGTTTTACTGAGTGCTCAACTCATGTACAGAAAGAAGTAATCCTTCCCCTAAGAAACTCGCTGGACATCAGTAGGACCTTCGTGTGAATTACAGCCTGCATATCACCTGTGTGTGTCAGCTGGTGTTGTATCAGTGCCTCTGTGGTGAGCTGGAAAGATGAATCACTTGGAATGACAAATAAAATCTTGGTTCAAACATGTTGATGGAAATCAAATGATGACTAAAAACCTTTTGAGTTTTAAAAGTCTGTTCGAGTGTGAACCTTTTCAATGCTATGCACCTTGGGGAAATGACTGTTGTGGCATGGTTAAATTCATGTGCTCAGCCAGTATTTGTTGTGTATTTGCCATGACTTGGGCACTGTACATGTGGCTGGCAAGAGGGTTCTAAGTAGCACTGACGCCGTCTCTGCTCTCTTAAGCCTTACATTTCAGTGGTGAAAACAGACATGAGAAAAGTCAACGCACTTTACTTTTATCTAAAAGCACAGTTTTAGATTGTGGCAAGTGCTATAGAGAAAACAGCGCAGGGCTTTTGGTGAAGTTCCTGGTTGGGGTTAGCAGCAATGGTAGGTGTATCTGACTTTGCGGTCCCACGGCCTGTAGCCCCCAAGGTTCCTCTGTCCATGAGCTTTCCCAGGTAAGAATACTGGAGTGGGTTGCCAGTTCCTTCTCCAGGGGATCTTCCCAACCCAAGGATCGAACCCCTCTCTCGTGCCTCCTGCATTGGCAAGCAGGTTCTTAAGGCGAAGTCATAGGGTATTTATCTAATTTAGACCGAGCTGTCAAGCAAGGCCTCTCTGAGAAGATAATATTTAAATTGTCTTAAGTTGAAAACTCAGGGATCTTTTTGAATTAGATCCCTCTCCTCATAGTTCTGGATCAATGATGCCTTACCTTGTTGGCAGGTCAACTGCTATTCTCAAGGTCCTTCCTATGATGTTTCAGAAGACATCCATTAGGGATAAGCTATGAGTTTATTTCCACTAGAGGCTTGCTCTGGAGGTCACCCAGTTCTGATCCTTCTCCTTAATGAATTAAATAAAAATATAGGTCTAAAACACAATTTTAGAAACACTTTCAAAAGTTTATAAAAGATAGTATTTGAATGAGACACAGGTGTATAATTGTATGGCTCAATTATGACTCATTCTTTCCCAGATATTTATAGAGAGGGAGCCTGAGTAGGCAGGGGGAACAGATTGTGATACAGGTCTGCCACCTGTGAAAGGAGATGGGCAAGGAAAGGATTGTGTAGAAAGACTTCAGAGCTCACTGCAATTTTGAAAGAGTCTTGCATAGGCTGATGGGGAGTTCCTGGGTCAAGGGAGTCCCATGTCAAAATAGCCTGCATTTGATTATTCAGTCCATGTCTCTGCTGGGGGGCCCCAAGGTGGAGACAGAGCTGATTTAAGAGAGCTCCATGGTGTATGACAGAGAAGGCAATGGCACGCCACTCCAGCACTCTTGCCTGGAAAATCCCATGGATGGAGGAGCCTGGTGGGCTGCAGTCCATGGGATCGCTACGAGTCGGACACGACCGGGCGACTTCACTTTCACTTTACACTTTCATGCATTGGAGAAGGACATGGCAACCCACTCCAGTGTTATTGCCTGGAGAGTCCCAGGGACGGGGAGCCTGGTGGGCTGCCGTCTCTGGGGTCGCACAGAGTCGGACATGACTGAAGCGACTTAGCAGCAGCAGCAGCCTTGTGTATGACAGGCTTCCCAGGTGGTGCAGTGCTAAAGAATCTGCCTGCCAATGCAGGAGGCCCAGAAACTCGGGTTCCATTCCTGGATTGGAAAGATCCCCTGGAGAATGAAATGGCAACCTACTTTAGTATTCTTGCCTGGAAAATTTCATGGATAGAGAAGCCTGGCAGGCTACATGTAGTCCAGGGGGTTGCAAAGCCCACCAAAACTTATTTTAAATTTCTTTTTTTCTAAAATGACTTTATGGAGATATGTCACATATCATATAATTTACCCATTAAAGAGAATTTTTAGTATATTCACCTTTGTTTATCCATCACCACAATCAATTTTAGAACATATTTATTACTTCAAAAAGAAACCCATGCCCTTTATCCATCACCCTCAGTCTTCTTGTATGTGTAGCACTGATACAATTTCTGTCTCTATAGATTTGCCTGTTCTGGACATTTCCTATAAATGGAAGTATGAAATATATGGCCTTTTGTTTCTGACTTTTATTTAGAAAAATGTTTTTAAGTTTATTCATGTTGTAGCATCTATCAGGACTTCATATATTTTTGTGGCCAAATAATATTCCATTGTGTGAACACATCATATTTTATTTATTCATCAGTTGATGGATATTTCAGTTGTTTCCACTTTTGGTTATTAAAAATAATGCTGGTGTGAATATCTCTCAAAATTTCTACTCCATCTTTCCATTTTTCTACCCAGAGCTGCTTCTTCCTCATATCTAAGTCCAGAGATAGGAAAGCATGAGAATAGTCTAACAATTACAATGCATACTCAGGGGTAGATAACTGAGGCACTAGATGCATTTTAAAAGAGGAGCATTTATGACTCAAGTAAATTTTGAATTAAAGAGGTAGGTGCAGATAGTTCTTTTTGAGAAATGAAACCTTCCTAGTGCCCCTTTCTCACAGTGTCTGCCACCTGTCACTGTTCTCTCCTCACCCACAAAATTTCCAAAGCAGTTTAGCAGTCATTTCTGAAAAGCTGCAGATTCTTTCAACAGTTCTGTTTAATCCTTTCTTATTTTCTTCTCGTCACATCCTAATTTTCTTCTCTATAGTAATTTTTTCTGGGTGAATAAAAAGATTATTATTCTGAATCTGATCATTACCCATAATTGTAATGTTTTCATCATCTCTTCCCCCTCTATGACCATTACTTCCTATCGTCTACCTCCCTTCTTCTGGAACTGTGATTCCAGCAATTTGATTTTACCTAGACCTGCAATCCATGGATGTCACTTACCTTTTCACTGTCACCCTGTCTATGATCTCTCTTCACTCTTGATCAAGCTTGAATTCCATTTGCAAACAGGATATCACACCTGTGTATATTTCCCTGCCTGTTTTGACTTCAGTGTTCTTCCTCATAAAAGCCTCTAAATCCATTTGTCTCCTACATACTTACACCAATGAATCAACAGGACAAGAGGAGAAAAAAATACCTTGTCTCCCTATATAATTTGCACTGATTTGTCCCACTGCAAATTGACTACTTCACGTGGGCCTCTGATGCTTGATATTTCCTGGAAATGGAATGATTCCTGGAAATGGTTTTCCTAGTCTACTGGCTTTCCCAGTTTTCTAGCTAATTTTTTTTCATATCTCTCCTCAAACCTCAAATACCTCCCCCATCATCCTCAGTCACATCCGAAGGAAAGTTCTCCAGCCTCTAACCCCCAGTATATCTGTCTGCAGCATCTGCATCCTTTAGCTTGACCTATACATGTGTTTCTATTGTTTCTCCTTAGACAGAAAGCTAGTCTTCCCACTTGTGTGATGGATCCCACAATGTGATGGATCTTTTTTTCCGGCCAAAGATCATTTTGTTATTGTTGTTCAGTCACCAATTCATGTCCGACTCTTTGAGACCCCATGGACTGCAGCACGCCAAAGATCATAGTCCCAACAATTCTTCCCTCTCTCTGCTTCCTCAGTTTTCCACTTTCTTAGAACATTGTTACCAATATACAAATACACTATTTATTATATTTTGTATCTTAAAACAAATAATGAAAACCAAAGCTTTCTACTCAGTCCACTCTTCTTGCTAGTTACCACTCCATTTCTTTGGTTTCTTTTGCAGCAAAACTCTTTGAAATAGTTGCCTCTATTTGCTGCCTTCTTGAAATCTCCACTCAAAGAGCTAATCAATATCACAAAGAGTATATCCAAAATTGAGTATCTGGTCTTCACTCCTGCAATACTTCTTTTCCATTTGTCTCCTTCTCAGTCGATGGAAACATCACTGTTTTAACTGCTCAGAACTTGGTTAAAAGGGATACCCTTGATCTTTTTCTCTCTTGCCCTATATCCAGTCAGTTGGAAAATCTCGTTTGCCCTACGTTTAATCTTTATGCTTTATCTGACCAATTATCATCATCTCTATCATTGGCACCCCAGTACAAGCCCTCTGTTGTCTCTCTCCCCGCATTGGTCTCCCCATTTCCATCCTTGCTTCTTACCATTTGTTCCAACAAGGATTGATCCTTGTAAAGCATAAGGCAAATCGTCACTTTTCTGCATATAACCTTCAGTGTAAAAGCCAAAATACTAACAACAGCCTACACAGCCCTACATGAATTGAGCCTCTAATAATCTCTGACCTCATCTTCTCCTTTTTCCCTCCCACTTACACAGCTGATGTGCTCTACTTCAGGGCCTTTATACAGGCCTCTGCCTGGAATTCTCTTTCTCTAGAAATCCACATGGCCAGCTCTTTCACTTCTGGGAGCCTTTCAAACATCACTTTCTCAATTATGTACACCTAAGTTCCTCTATTTAAAATTGTAAAGCATCTCCACCCGGACTGTCTCACCCTGTTCTATTTTTACATAGTGTTTGCCACCTTCTAATATACTATATACTTCTATATATTATATCATTTCACTGTTTTTAATTTAATTACTTGATTTAAAACACTTTTAATTATTATTTTTGTCTGTGTTGTGTGTAGCACTCAGGATCTTAGTTTCCCACCTAGGGATTGAGACTGTGCCCCCTGCATTGGGAGCATGGAGTCTTAACAGTGGATTGGCAGGGAAGTCCTCAAATGGTTGTTTTTTAATGTTCTTGTCGTTGTTTTTTTTTTAATTGTCTGTCTTTTTCTACTAGCATGTAAACTCCATGAAGTCTGGAATTTTTGACTGCTTTATTCATAAGCATTTAGATGCTCAATTACTATTGGATCAATATTTGATCATAAATTACTCTGGGAAGTTGAGAAATTTAGTATAGCCTATTAAATTTAATGATCAAATTGCTCTATTATGTGAAATATCAATTTTTCCTTGAAAGTTTGGTGCAAGAATTACATATTAAATCTGAAGCTTATTTTTAAAAGATATATATAAATATACATATTATATTTATCACCTACATTGTCATAAGCTTTCATTGAAATGTTTGCTGTTTTCAGTTTGCTATAGAAAAATATTTGTTTTAACTTACATTATATTTAAAAGCAGCATTCGTTTGATAACTAAGACCTAAAATCATGCATTTGTTTTAAAAAGAGAAGTTTAAAACAGTGGTATTAGCTTTGTGTCCTGGAATTTGGCATTGAGGACTCCCTGGAATTCTCCAACTGCTGAGACCTAGCTGAGAGCTAAGAATAGTGCAGAGCATAAACTTCTATAGAGGCAACTGTGAAAGGAATTTTTAGAAGCAGTGTGAGACTGTAGCCTTGTCAAAGAGTTTGGAAAATGGCAGACTTTGATTGTCAAATAGAACATATTTTTAGTTTTATATTTTACAGTCCTAAATTTGTAAGGAAATTTGTGAAAAGCTTGTAGAACCCTGCCTCCCAGTTTTATTAATTCTCTATTCATTCACATTTTATTGAACATTATTATGAGGGAACATAGGGCCAAATCTATATTTGGCAAAAGGCATATACTTATTGCCACATTTTACGGAGTACCTTCGAGGTTCCCCAGAAATGCATGTGGCAATTTTGTTTGACATTGGATTATAGCTTGTTGAATTCACTTTAGACCTGGGATCCTCATTTTTGTTTGTTACCTTCCAGGCTAGATTCAAGGAACGTCTGGCAGAATCTGGGAAATGAAATGATACTGATTTGGTGTCCTTCCATCTGCCCTTGCACTGTTCTTATTTTCTCTTTCAGCGTCTTGATCCCTGTGGCCAGTTTCATCATGAGAGAATCCCACAAAGCTCTGCTCTCCCCAGAAAATGTTTGTGTCCTGGTCCTACTTGCCTCTTTCCCCTTCAGTGGAAATCTTTTCTTCTTCTTCTTTCTTTTTTTAATAATGTATTTCATTTTTGGTTGCTCTGGGTCTTCGTTGCTGGAGCGGGCTTTCTCTAGTTACCATGAGCAGGGGCTGCTCTTCGCTGTGGTTCATGGGTGTCTCATTGCAGTGGCTGCTCTGTTGCAGAGCACAGGCTCTAGGCACACATGCTCAATCGTTACAAGCATGGGCTTTACTTGCTCTGGGACGTAGAATCTTCCCAGACCAGGGATCAAACCTGTTTTTGCTGCATTGGCAGGAGGATTTCTATCTACTGTATACCACCAGGGAAGTCCAGAAATGTGTTCTTAATGGGCTGATAGTTGGTGGGGGGCGGGGAATGGGGAGTTAGTCTACATTTTTATTTTGGTAAAATAAGGAAATTGGTCTAGATGCTAACCAAAACCCCTTCCTGCTCTAAAACCCTGTGACTCTGTGATCCTTTCTTTTCCGTTCACAGTGAAAACTACTGATAATAAACTTTCCTGAGAAAACTGCCATTTTCACCATGTTTGTGAAATTATCCTTTTTGTTTTGTTGATCTCTCTCTCTCAGGAATATTATTTGGATCTAAAAGAGTATTCTGCTGATAGCACATTTCATAGAAGACTGGTCAGTCGCAGGCCTGGTTTCTAGGTGTTTGGATTTCAAGCTCATAATGGGACTGCTGGGCAGTTTGGTGCATTTCTCACTCTTGGTAAAGGTTCTGATTTAAAGCCACTCTGCATATGCTTCTCCATTTTTAGACTTAGCATGGACGACTGAGTGATCTATAGAATCTTTTATTAGAAGGTGCAATATTGCTGCTACTATGATGGCTTACTCCTTGGAAGGAAAGTTATGAACAATCTAGATAGCATATTGAAAAGCAGAGACATTACTTTGCCAACAAAGGTCCGTCTAGTCAAGGCTATGGTTTTTCCAGTGGTCATGTATGGATGTGAGTGTTGGACTGTGAAGAAAGCTGAGCACCAAAGACTTGATGTTTTTGAACTGTGGTGTTGGAGAAGACTCTTGAGAGTCCCTTGGACTGCAAGGAGATCCAACCAGTCCATTCTGAAGGAGATCAGCCCTGGGATTTCTTTGGAAGGAATGATGCTAAAGCTGAAACTCCAGTACTTTGGCCACCTCATGCAAAGAGTTGACTCATTGGAAAAGACTCTGATGCTGGGAGGGATTGGGGGCAGGAGGAGAAGGGGACGACAGAGGATGAGATGGCTGGATGGCGTCTCTGACTCGATGGACATGAGTCTCAGTGAACTCCGGGAGTTGGTGATGGACAGGGAGGCCTGGCGTGCTGTGGTTCATGGGATCACAAAGAGGAGGACACGACTGAGCAACTGAACTGAACTAATGATGGTTTTCTAGGCTTGGTTCCTGCAAGCAGTTCACGTGAGTGCACACCATAGACTGCTGCTGCTGCTAAGTCACTTCAGTCGTGTCCGACTCTGTGTGACCCCATAGACGGCAGCCCACCAGGCTCCCCCGCCCCTGAGATTCTCCAGACAAGAGTACTGGAGTAGGGTGTCATTGCCTTCTCCCCACATATGCTGCTGCTACTGCTGCTAAGTCGCTTCAGTCGTGTCCGACTCTGTGCGACCCCATAGACGGCAGCCCACCAGGCTCCCCCATCCCTTTGATTCTCCAGGCAAGAACACTGGAGTGGGTTGCCATTTCCTTCTCCAATGCAGGAAAGTGAAAAGTGAAAGCGAAGTCTCCCAGTAGTGTCCAACTCTTCGCCACCCCATGGACTGCAGCCTACCAGGCTCCTCTGTCCATGGGATTTTTCCAGGCAGGAGTACAGGAGTAGAAAGAAGTAAATGAGAAGCATTGTCCGTGCTGAAACTCATAGGCCTCTGCTGAGATTAATTGTCGGCAAACTCCCCTTAAGATCTGTGAATATAAAGTACTCTAGGGAGTGCAAAAGATTATAGTCATTACCCCGATGAAAAGCTGAGCTAATTTTGCCTGGTTCTGCTCCTCCGGTTTCAGGGAGTCTAGCTATTCCAAACCTGTTACTTAGATGACACACCATGATGACGACATCCAGAGTGTGATCAGCTGCTCATCAGATGCTGGGCCCCCCAGCATTTCCTTTCCAGCTCACAGATATTCCTATGGAATTTAAAACACCTTCTGAAACAGGGACCTTCCATCTCTTGTCAGTCATCCCTGCTTTGTAGCTGGTCAGTTGCTGTCCCCAGAGGGTGGAAAGACATACAGTCTCAGACACATGAATCCACAGTGAGCCCTGTGGAGCTGCAGGGGGAGAGGAAAGAGCAACAGGTGCTGGGACCCAGGGCACAGGCAGAAATGTGCTATCACAGTGAGGGATTGGGGGTATGCAGGCAAACTACCTGCCGAGCAAACTCATTAAGTTTCATGTTCTTTTCCAGAGCTTTCTTCTTTTGTTTCTGTATGACTGGCAGACACCCACAGTCTCGCTTGATTGTAGTATTACTTTCTTCGTTACCAAGGCAGCTTTATTACCGAAACCCAGTGAAATATTATAAAGAAAATAAAGAGCCCCAATGAAGGAAAATAAATTCTTAATAAAAGAGAGGTGATGATTTAGATAAAGGTTTCTTAACACTGGATACTGCTGTCTTTGGGATACAGCATGAAATTGGAAGGCAGTGGGGAAAGGATTTGGAATACAATGTTTTAGTTAAACTATTGTTTCAGTGCAAGGATAAAAGTGGGGAGTTGAGGTTAACCAGAACTTAAATGACTGGCAGTATTCACTTAGGTAATACCTGTTAAAGGGACTGGCATTTCCTGAAGAGGAGGAGGAGAAAAAGGGCTAATAGTTCCTAAAATCCTCCCCGCCTCCGAATGGTTAATCCTCAGGAAGCAGCTTCCTTGGGTCATCACTGCGGTGAGTGAGAGGGTAATTTACAAATAATGAAGGTCCGGTTCAAAGGCAGAGTGTATAGCACTGCACGGTAGCCCTGAGTGCCCACCCATCAAGATTTCTTTGAGGAAACTTGCCCTATCCGAGTCCTGTTCATGGTTCTTAATGGCAGAGATACTTGGTGTATTCTTTGAGGAGTTTAGTTTCACTGGTGTACACTAATGTGCAGAACTTGAGTGAAGTTTGGAAGACGAGATAAGAAAAGGGACTTATATGTTCAAGTATCAGCACAGAAAATCCATATAGTATATTAATTGTGTTTTATTCTTTATAAAGTGATTCCATCCTTCACTCTACAACTTTTTTTTTTTTTAAACACAATTCTTTTTCTTAACTAAAATTGCCTTGCTGTGACTTGCTCACTCCATTAGAGAAAGCCTATTTATAACACATATTGCTTAGTGTGGATTGGAAATTCTGACTCATCCATTCTCATTTTTAGTGATTACCTAGACTGAATATTTGCCTACTGGCAGCGCTCAGTCTTTGCTATGGAAAAGGGACAGTGACCAAATTTTGGTTCTAAGGCGCTAATAAGAGCTAGAAATCATTTTGAAAACAATATTATGCTTAGCTTGTATCTCTAAGATGTTTTCCACCCTCTTGAGATGTAGTCTTGAATGTAATAATAGTGATAATAACATTCAGTGAGAACTTGCTTTGTACCAGATGGTGTAAATTCTTTACATATGTTGACACACTTAATTTTCAGAACAACCCAGTGAGCTAAGTCTTATTAGAAAGACCTCAAGGGAAGGGCTGAATGGCTATTGCTCTGGGTTTAATAGATGAATCAAGTGTTAAAGGAGGGCAGATTGATGCTGAATGTCAGGTGGTGGATGCCTTTTCAGATCTAGTTGCCCTGGCACAAGGTTCTGTTCTTGGGACAATGGCTAAGCATGTGAGGATTAAAGAGGTATAATACTGAGATGCAAGTGTGGGGAAACACTGTGGCCATGACTGAAATTTGGTCCAGTGTGGATGTCACTGATCCCACATTAATTAATTAATAAAATAAAATAAATAAAATGCTCACCACACTGATATTTGTCTTTTATTTTATTTGTTTTAATTTTCTTGGCTGCCCCACACAGCATGTGGGAACTTGGTTCCCAGACCAGGGATCAAACCCAAACCCCTTCCATTGGAAGGTCAGAATCTTCACCACTGGCCTGCCAGGGAAGTCCCTGATACTCATCTTTTAGAGAGTTCAGGGATTCTGTGACAGTGAACCCAGTTATAGGCCTAGTAGATTGATGGGTCTTTCCATTCTCTCCTTCTGCTAGCATTTAGGAGAACAAATGACCCCCTGAACTGAACTGTGAAAGCCCTTAGAATTCTTGGATAATTCAGGGTTAGGATAGGATGCCGTTTTTAGGAGAGAGATGCTAGACTTCCTGCTAAGGCAGATATAGTTTCTATCAACAAACTGGAAAGGTAAAATAAGTCTGACTATATTTATGCCAGAGGCTGGATGTTCCTCTATGAATATCCATTTCTATGGGTCAATGCCTTGGCTAGAAATCTCCAATGATTTTCCATTACATATGGTACCAAATTAAATTCCTTCCACCAGCCCCCAGAGTACTTTGCCTCTAGTTGCTCTTTTGGGATGCAGTGTGGACATTCTGTTGAATCCAAGCACAGATCTTCTTATGATAAACTCATGGTCAAAAGAAAATATTGTAAATTGAAAATGGATTTAATACCCTAACCTACCAAACATCATAGCTTAACCGAGCCTACCTTAAATGTACTCAGAATATTTTTATTAGTCTACTTTTCACTAAGATCATCTAACAGAAAGCCAATTTTTAGTAAAATGTGACTGTCTCATGAAATTTGTTGAATTACTCTACTGAAAGTGAGAAACAGAATGGTTGTCTGGGTGCAGAATGGTGGTAACTGTGTTGGTTATTTATTCGCATGATCGTGGGGCTGACTGACAGCTGTGTCTCACTGACGCTGCCTAGTAACAGGAGGGGGCATCTACTGTATATCACTAGTGTGGAAAAAGAGCAAATTTCACAATTTGAAATGTTGTTTCTACTGAATGCGTATAACTTTTGCACCATCACAAAGTTGAAAAGTTGTCAAGTAGAACCACCGTTAGGTCCTACAGTCTCACTTCTGTTTCCAAAATATGCTGTGCTTCCTGACTTGAAACTTTGCTCATGATTTTTCTGTATCTTCAAAAGGAACAGTTCCTCCTCTCTCATAATCCAGATTAAACTCCTCCACTAAAACCCCCTGTCCTTGGGGAAGTTTTTCTCTACTGCAAGCAAATCTCTTCCATCTCTAAATTTCTACGGCCTTTACTATCCACACTGGTCCTTTGTTTCCATGAGAATAAAGTGCTAGCTACCATTAATGACCTACTTTGTTTATTTATATATTTTCTTTTAAAATTGTTATTTACTTATTTATTTAATTTTTGGCGGTGCTGGGTCTTTTCTCGTGCTTTGCTCTGGTTGCAGAGAGCAGGGTGGGGTGGAGTTGGATGAGGGGGTAGGGGTGGGTGTGAGGGGACTATTCTCCAGTTGCGCTACCAGGGTTTCTCATCTTGGGAGCTTCACTTGTTACAGAGCATGGGCTCTAGGGCACTCAGGCTTCAGCTAGTTGTGCCTCCTGGGCTCTGGAGCACCGGATCAGTAGTTGTGGCTTAGTGGCTCGGAGTCCTGTGGGATCTTCCCAGAAACAGGGTGGAACCCTTGTTTCCTGCATTGGCAGGCGGATTCTTTTACTACTGAGCCATCAGGGGAGCCCTTTATCTTTTCTTTTTTTAACAAAGCTTTAAATTCTGAGAGGACAAGACTACAGAACTAACATTTCTTTTATATTCTCCAAGTGGCAACTTGATCAGAGGGAGGAAAACTATGCATTGAACCAGAAGATCTGGATTTCAGCGATGCCTCTGCCAGTTTCCTATTGTGAGCTTAGGTGACTTTTTCAAGCCTCAGCTTCTTCATCTATAAAATGGACTTAATAGTCACTCTTTGACAGGGTTACTCTGAAGATGAAACATAATAGGGTATCTGAAAGTAACTGTGCAAGAACCAGGCACTTGTAAATTATTAAGAATGTGTGATCATAAAATCTTTTGAAAATGAATGACTATTATGCAGTCATTTTTTTTTTTTCTATTTAGTTAAATAATTTGGCTGCTCCAAGTCTTAGTGGCAACATGTGGGATCTAGTTCCTGGACCAGGGATCAAACCTGGGCCCCCATGCACTGGGGTCATGTAGTCTTAACTGCTGGACCACCAGGGGAGTCCCCAGCCATACTTTTCTAACTGCAAGAATTTACGCCATTTCAATATCTTTATTAGGGACAGCAGAATATCTTAGAATACTTTGTCTTCATTTTAAACTTCCCAGTGAAAACCATGACCTTCCTTTGAGCATCATTTGTTTTCTTAAGCAGCCTGGCCCCTGTAGTTAGTCACACCAGAGGTGTCCTATCTATCATCTTCAAGTTCTTTCCCCTGTTGTTCTCCTACATTTTCAATTTTGCTGTGTTTGTTCTCTATTGCTGCATAATAAATCACTCCAAAATGTGGTGCCTTAAGAATCACTTATTATCCCTCATTGTTTTGTGGAATTTAGGAGGAGCATATCATGACACTGCAGATCAGATGTCAGTGTAGCTCCTGTCATCTGACGGTTTAGCAGGGGCTGAAGATCCACTTCTAAGATGGTTTAGTTACATAACTGCTGCCTGGGCACCTCTCCACATGGGCCTCTCCACAGGACCAGAGTTTCCTCATGGCACTGTACAGGAGGAAAATCTTTTTTTTCCCTTCTAAATTCTAAGCCATATCAGAGATGTGCTATCTATCAGCTTCTAAATTCTAGTCTGGGGCACCTGTAACAGAAGACAGATTAACAGGAAAAAAATAGAAGTTTATTAACATGTATATTGTTGGGGAGAAAGAAAAATTCTTCCTCTACCTATCTAGGTTTTTTGGCTGTTCTAAAAATAAAATTGACATAAGACAGATTAATACGACAAAAATAAATTATTTACATATGTGCAGGGACCCAGAAAGACATTGACACCTAAGGGCAGGTCTGGCCATTGTGGTTAATATATCCTCTTGAGCTAAGGAGTGGGATAGGAGCCTGGGGTTTCAAAGGGAGGAGGGTGATTCATAGGACAGTAAGAAAAGCACATTTGGTAATTGGGTATTTGTCTGGCCACCCAGATAGGTCACTCGGATAAGACGTTCTCTCTGGTGATACTGTCCCCTGGAGAAGGAAATGCCAACCTGCTTCAGTATTCTTGCCTGGGAAACCCCATGGACAGAGGAGCCTGGTGGGCTACAGCAAAAGAGTTGGACTCAGCTTAGTGACTGAACAACAGCAACTGGTAATACTCAGCTCTCTTTCTGGGCTAGGTCCTTATCTAAATTGTCTACCTGTCAAAGTGGCATATTTTGGGGAGGCTGATTCTGAACCCCTTCAATATCTCACACTGTTCCTCTATATCTGAAAACCTATGAACAAGTCTTCTGTCCCCTACAATGCCCAGTACCCAACAGACATTAGACAGCCACAGGATAATAGCAATTCAAACTCTTCAAAAAGGGCAAAAACACGAAACACACAGAGTCAGTGGTCTATAGCAATTTCACATCCAGGTAGGCACACATTGACAATTCTTTGATGAGTGCTCAGCTCTACTGCCTTGGAAGGATACTCCAAGACTCTTGCCTCTGCTACCTGGGCTTTGGATTCTGTCTTCTGAGCCTTCCTTCCTCTTCCATAAGAAATGCCTGGTATTTGCACTTGAGTGGTTTTCTCAACCTGCTTCTTGACCATAGTAGTTCAGGGATCCAAAGGTCTCTCATTTACCATCTCAGTCCCTTAAATTCAAGAAGACATAATTCTTTATAAATTTTGTGAGTTTTTAGTGACTCAACTATAATCCACTCTATTAGACAAAAGGCACATGTACAGTTCTTTTCAAGATAGCACTCTCTTCACCTTGAGCTTCCTGTGAGCATACTAAGAGACGTCATCTTTCAGGGTCTTAGAGGGATTTTTTAAAAGAAATGAATTTGTGAGACTTAGTCTCAGACCTTAGAGGACCTTTTGTCTGACTGAATAACTTTCCCAGGTACTGTCTTAGATCTTTCTAAGTTCTTAAAAAAGGATCTTATAATATTTTTACTGTATTTGATCTCTGTTCTGAAGTCTCTTCTTAATTTGAGAAGCTTGGAAGTGCTGAGAATAAGATTTCAGTTTTGAACTCAGCAAGTCTTAGCTTCTTTTTACAGTTAAATATTCTTCATTCATCTCTCCTGTTACATTTTACTATGAGGGACACAAAGAAGCCAGGTGGCACTTTTCACACCCTGCCTAGAAATCTCCTTTGCTAGATTATTCAGTTCATCAGGTACACTTTCTACTTTGCCCATCACTGCAGGCAGCAGACGCCTAAATTACCTGCCACTCCATTATAAGGACACTCTTTCCCCTAGCTCTCAATAACATTTCCCACGTTTTCTTTTTTCTTTTTCCCTTTAAACTAGACCTTATTTTTTAAAAACAATTTGTGTGTGTGTGTGTGCTCAGTTACGGCCTACTCTTTGTGACTCCATGGACTATGGAGTCCTACCAGGCTCCCCTGTTCATGGGATTCTTCAGGCAAGAATATTGGAATGGGCTAGAATCACCGAAGAATTGTATGAAAAGTACTGAGAGTTCCCATGACCCCACTGTCCTCACACATAGACACAGCTTCCCCACAGTTGGCATCCCCTACCACAATGAGACATTTGTTACAGCTGAGGAACCTACACTGACACTTTATCACCGAAGATCATAGTTTATATTAGGATTCACTCTTGGTGTTGTATGTTCTATGGTTTTTGACAAGTGTATGATAACAGGTATCCACCGTTATCCTATCAGGCAGAGGATTTCACTGTCCGTAAATGACAGAGGATGAGATGGTTGGATGGCATCACTGACTCAATGGACATGAGTTTGAGTAAACTCCAGGAGTTGGTGGAGGGCGTGCTGCAGTCCATGCGGTCACAAAGAGTTGGACACAACTGAGCGACTGAACAACTGAACTGAAATCCTCTGTGCTCTATCTATTCATCCCTCCTTCCCCTCTATCCTCTGGCAACTACTAATCTTTTTACTGTCTCCATAGTTTTGCCTTTTCCAGAATATCATACACCTGGAATCACACCATACATAGCTTTTTTGGATTGGCTTCTCCCACTTAGTAATATGCCTTTAAGGCCCCTCCATGTCTTTCTATGGCTTAATAGTTCATTTTTTTTTTTAAACTGTGGAAAAATGTATACTTTTTATTTTCATTGTCTGGCTGTTCCACAGTTTATCCATTTGCTCGATTTCTTTTAAACCCTCATTGAAATCCTCCCTCAGGATTTCATTATCAGTGTCTTCTAGGTCCCTTAGGCTCTCACCAGCATTCTTCTCAAGATCCTTCTAGTTTCTGCCTGTCATCCCATCTCAAGCCGCTCTCCCATGTTTCACATTTTTGTCACAGTAGCATTCCATTTCCAGGTTCTTAAATCTGTATCAGTTACAGTTTGATCAAAGAACAAACCTCTCTCTCTCTCATCTATATAATCTATATCTATTTCTATATCTCTTAGTATATAAAAATAAGCACACATTATAAAGGGATTTGCTTCAGGAATTTGACCAAATGCAATTTTGGGAGCTGATTGCACAATTTATAGGAGGTTTTTGTTTCTTTGTCTGGTAGAGGAATTGAAAATTTACATGTTGGGCAGTTGGAAAGGGATGAAAATACAAAATGGTCCTAAAGACAGATCTGCACTGACTTCCTGACATTAAGCTTTTAACTTGGGTGATGGGTGTATCCTGCAAGAGAAGCTGGTAACTTCTGTCACAGAGCTAAACCTGCACCTGTCCCAGGATTTGGAGAAGCTGAAGCAGGAGAAGTGTGCTTGGCTGCTGCCCTGTGCCGATCAGTGGAACAAGAAAGACATGCCCAGGTGCCGCAGCAAAGCCTTGTTTGGCCTTGACCTTTGCAGCACAAAAGGAGGATGACAGCTCTTTCTCTTTCACTTTTCCAAATGTCATGCACTATCTTTTGTGCTCCAAACTCACCTGTCCTAAGGAAGGGAATTCTTGGAAATTTACTTAAAGTGACAAAATGCAAACCTGATCCTCTTGACCATACACTCTCTCTTGACCTCTTCCCCACCCTATACACACTTTGGGGCTTCCCAGGTGTCCAGTGGTAAAGAACCCACAATGCAGGAGATGGAGAAGACAAGGATTCAATCCCTGGGTTCAGGAAGATCCCCTGGCGCAGGAAATGGCAACCTGCTCCAGTATGCTTCCCTGGAAAACTCCGTATAGAGAGGAACTTAGCAGACTACAATACATGGGGTCACAAAGAGTCAGACACAACTGAGAATGCATGCATGCACTCATACATTCTTTATTTCTTTTTAACTGCAGGAAATTTGAAATGAGATGCACAATTTTTGCACATTGGATAGTTGAATATTATTACAGGACATGTTTTTTTTCACTTGTTCAACTCATTTAGCTCTCAGTAAATTTATTACAGCAGCTGCCTTAGACTTTTTCTAAACCCTTATTATATTTCAAACACTATTATTGCCTCATACTTCTCTCTCCTATTACTGATGAAAAATAATGTGAAGGGATATAGGGTAGGCTGGTGGTTTTCAAACCTTAGTGTGGTTGAGATTTTGCTGGAGGCCTTATTAAGACAGTTAGGCCCCCCCTCTCTCAATATTTCTGATCCAGTAGGTCTAGGTGAAGCCTAAGAATGTACTTCTAACAAGTTCTCATGGGATGCTAGACTCCAAAGATCTTTATGAACTAGGGATGGGGGATAGAGATTGAACCAGGATGGGCTAAGCATGGTACTATGGTAATGAGATTTGAGGAAAGAGCATGTGTTTTAAACTTTTGGTAGGCTCCCTTGGCCCTAGTGTCACACACCCTGCTATAGCTAGGATTAGCTATGGGGTTTCTAAGAGTAGCTGAAGATTATTCCATGTGTATTTTGGTTTTGGCAAAAAATAAGATGTACTTGAATGAATGCATATCTAGACCCTTAATGAAATGGTGAAGACATGAGGAAAAGAAATTCACATTTTGCCATCTTATTGTAGCCATCTGGAAATTACTTTGCTGTGCAGTATTTCATGTTTGTGGCAGCTAATATGAGTGCCCACCCCACCCACCCCCACCCCCGGCCTTGCAATCTGCTGGTGTTTAGACATGTGGTGTCCTCAAAGTACTGCAAATCCCTGGGGAGAATTTTCATTCTTTAAATAAATATTATTTTCCTAGTCTTTACCTAAATATGGAGAAGAATATTCTTTTTGTATCTGAGATTGTTGTTCATATTTGAGCATCTTCCTTCTCTAACATAGTATATTCTGATGAAAGTAAGGGGTAGATTTTAGCGAAGGACACAGACAGGTATGATAAACTTTAGAGAAGCTTCACTGTTTAATGAAAAGAACACTGTCTAATGAAAAGAACACTAAGTTTCAGCTCCAAATCTGCAAATAACATGTTGCAACATTTGAGCAAGTCATTTAGATAATCTGGTATTAGTTTTCTGGACTGTAAAATAAAAGAGACGCATGAGATAATTCCAAAGGTACTAAGCCTAAAATCCAACGATGATTTTAATGGAAAACCAGTTCATCAAGTAACAGGATTGATGTCATTATTCTGGGAAGTAATACAGAGTCATGTTAGAAAGGAACAAATTTGCAAAGTAGATTGGAATAACCTACTGAAGCTTCAGAACCTTGATCTGAGTCTTATAGGACAAACTAATCTTCTAACTGGTTTTAAGTGAATTGAACTTCTTGAGGTAGGGTGAGAGGGCTGGCTCTAAGGCTGTGCACCTTGGCACACCAGTCTCTTGTTTAATGTCATTTCCTCTCAAGGGCCAATGTCAACAATCAGGCACACACAATGAAAGTCATTGAGTCAAAGTTTCAATGCTTAGGTGACTGTGGCAGGGTAAGTTTTGATGGTGGAATTTGATAAAGCATCTAGATTGTTTACTCAAAACCTGCATCAACTGAAACCTAATTATAAATAGCTCCGGACACATTTGACATTGAATGTACCCTGTGATGGCATCCTTTTGGAATTTACTTACATCATTTGGTGATGATAACAGCATGAAACATATTTTAACCTGATTTCTTCATTGAAAATTCATATTTTTAAATGGAGTAAGGGGCTTCCCAGGTGGCTCAGTGGTAAGCAATCTGCCTGCCAATGTAGAAGACATAAGAAATGCAAGTTTGTCCCCTGGGTTGGTAAGATCCCCTGGAGGAAGAAATGTCAACCCTCTCCAGTATTCGTGTCTGAAGAATCCCATGGACAGAGAAGCCTGGCGGGCTATCGTCCATAGGGTTGCAAAGAACTGGACATGACTGAGCACGCACACATACTCTCAAATGGAGTAAACCATGTAATTTAATATTCCCCTTGAATGATGATGAATTCAAATATAGCTAATTTTTTTTTTTTTTACCAAGGAGAGTAAAGGTTCACAAGCAAAGTTAGATTTAAAAAGCTTCTTTTTACTTCTTCTGTCTTAAATAGTGAGCAGAAGGAGAAAGCCAGAAGAATCAGTCCAAGAGGGAGAGATGTACATTTATAGGGTTTTGGTGAGGTAATTAGGTCAGTTCTTGAAAAATCGTGTTTTTGGTGCACTTTGCCTATCTATTTTTATGCATTTCCAAGCAACTTATTCATTTAAATTATTTATTGATTGATTTTTGGTTATACTGGGTCTTGGTTGCCACGCATGAGCTTTCTCTGGTTGCGATGAGTGAGGGCTTTTCCTTGTTGTGATGCACAGGCTTCTCATTGTGGTGGCTTCTCTTATTGTACACCATGGACTCTAGGCACATGGGTTTCAGTTCTTGGAGCAGTGGGGATCAGAGGTTGTGGCACATGGCTTTAGTTGTCCGAGGCATGTGGAATCTTCCCAGACCAGGGATAGAACCCATGTCCCCTGCACTGGCAGGTGGATTCTTATCCACTGTACCACCAGGGGAAGTTCTCCAAGCAGTTTAATAAAGGTCTTCCAAGTGTAAAGAACCTATGTACTGGAATCTATTCTCAATGCCTTTGTGTTTTTCAGCTAGGATATAAATACATGTGATGAATTTTGATGGTAATATGGAAAAGTCAAAAAGAACCTTGAAGTGAGAATGGTCCAGAAAGGGAGGGTTTAAGGAATATTTAAAGTCTTAATCACTCAAGAGTGTATATTTTTATAGACAGAATAGTTCCAAAATAATATAGAGTATAAGCCATGTTTTTTTGTAATTTTACAAAAATTTGCAGGGAGTTATCATCTCTACTATTAAAATAAAATTAAAAAACCAAAACCCTGAGCTTTAGTGTTTAAATAACTTATGGTGAAAGGCGAATATAGGATTCACACCCAAATCTACTAATGCCAAATCTCATCCATCGCACCTTGTTCCCTCTGATTTCAAGACCGGGAACAGATTGCCAGATATAGCCCCTTAAATCAGTAGCCTCTTCATTAATCTGGGCCGTTAGAAAGTTCCGGTCTAAATATAAACACTGCAAAGGAGTGTTTTGGCTATAACGCCCCTCCTCTCTTTTTCCCCTCCCTTCCCCTCATCCCTGACGAATAAGGAGAGAGAAATTTATAGAATTGTAGTCTTTGCAGAACCAAGTTGGCTGATTCATGAGTCTATGATCCTAAAAATAGAATCTGGTAGAAGGAAGAAGTATGGATGGTTGTGCAGAATGCCTTTACAATGCCTTGATTATTGATTAAAATATGATTTTAACAGGACTGGTTACATAATTTTCAGGGTTCAGTGCAAAATGAAAACGAAGGCCCTCTGAATAATTCAAAAATTATTAAGAATTTCAAGAGAGAGACAGCAGAGGGTTAAACCAAACACAGGGCCTCTGTAACTCTGGAGACTTTGTGACTGCGCGAGGTTGCACATCTCTGAAATGGGTCCTGGATCCTGATTTCAGAGAAGAAATTACCTCTCAGTTGTTTTGATTGATCCACATTGATATAATGATCCAGCTTGATATAATGATTAAAAGATTATTCCCATTAATAAAGTTGTGAAGTGAAGAGCATAGTTCACATTGTAAATTTAAAAATTTTAGTCTGTGTAAAATGTATAGGCACAGACAAGTTCTAGAATGGTTAGGTCTACAGTTTTGTATTTTCTTGGTGGGGGGAGACAAAAGTGGGAGAAATATATTTTAATAAATACATTTAGAATTAAAGTCCATTATTATCTCAGCTGTTCAGAAACTACATGTGAGTTAATGAACAGAGGAGGACAATACCTTTTATTTCTATTGATAATCTACAATTTTTTTCATCTTCTCTCTTTGAAGGATACAACAAAAGAGATAGGCAGCGTGTAAATTACACAGCTGAGTATTTGAAAATGTCTGCTTATTTGTCATTGGACTTTCTGACACTGTACAGTAAAGTAAATAAATGGAAGAAATGGTCTTGCCTTTCGAAGAAATGACAATTTAGTTTATATTTCAGCAAATAGATTTAGAAAAACACTTAAAGTGTGTGGTTAGACTTAAAGAAGATTCAAGATGATATGAGAATAACATGCAGATATTTTAGGAATAATTTAATCAGGAGGTCAGTTGAAAGTGCTATGTAAGATATACAATCTACAGAAGAAGTCTTCATTGATAATTATGAGAAATCATTATTTAGTTTTTTTTTAATTAATGATGTAGTGCCCTTATCTTTGAGAAGCATGATGCTTTAAAGTAGGACAAACAGGCTGCTTATTAATATTTATAGAATTTTAATATGCTTTCTAGAGAATTACCACATTATTCATCTGAAATTAGGTTGTCTTTATGAATTACCAACTTGGTTATAAACATCCTCAGGACAAAGACCATTTAACCCAGTAATTCTGTGTATAAGTAATATAACACTGTTTACAAATGATGTTAACTGCATATAATTGGCCTGAGATCCTCCAGTCACCAGTGGTTGTAGATCTTCTTAGATGAGCTTTTAACTATGGTTTCTAAAGTTTAAGTTTTAAAGTTAATGATTATCACAATAAGTTTAGTGATCCATCATCTTGTATAGATACCAAATTAAATAGAAAAAATATTTTTTCCTTGTAATGAGAACTTTTAGGATTTACTCTCTTAACACAACTTTCATACATAATATCTAACAGTAGTAATTATATTTATCATGTTGAATGTTACAGCCTCAGATTTATTTATCTTATAATTGGATGTTGTACCCATTGACCACCTTCATCCAAATCCTTCTCCCCTGCATGTGTTTTTTGGAGTATAATTGACCCATAACACTATATTAGTTTCTGATGCACATCTTAGTGAATCAGTAGTTCTATGCATTTCGAAATAAGCACCACAGTAAATCTAGTTACCACTTGTCACCATACAAAGATATTACATCATATTGACTATATTCTCCACACTGCCCATTTCATGTCTATAACTAATTTGTTTTCTAACTGTATGTTTTTACCTCTTAATCTCCTTTACCTATTTCTTTCTTCCCTCCAGCCTCCTCCCCTCTGGAAATCACCTGTTTGATTTTTCATCTGTGACTCTGTCTCTGTTTTGCTATGTCTTTTCATGGGTCTTGTGTTTTAGATTTCACATATTAGTGAAATGATATGGTATTTCTTTCTCAGTCTGACATTTCATTTAGCATAATACCCTCTAGTTCTACATATTGTTGCCAATTGCAAAATAACATTGTTTTTGATGGTGGAGTAATATTCTATGGTATACATACACCATATCTCTCTGACACGTGAAGCTGGAGCCAGGGGGATCCTAAGCTTGCTTCCTTCTGCTGGGATAGGGCTAATCTACTGGTAGGTGGGACTTAGTCCTAGGGTAGCGGTGGTGGTGGTGGCTTAGTCACTCAGTTGTGTCTGACTCTTTGTGACCTCATGGACTATAGCCTTCCAGGCTCCTCTGTCCATCGGATTTCCCAGGTAAGAATACTGCCATGAAACGAATCACCAGTACAGGTTCCATGCAGGATACAGGAAGCTTGGGGCTGGTGCACTGGGATGACCCAGAGGGATGGTATGGGGAGGGAGAAGGGAGGGGGGTTCAGGATTGGGAACATGTGTATACCCGTGGCGGATTCATGTTGATGTATGGCAAAACCAATACAATATTGTAAAGTAATTAGCCTCTAATTAAAATAAATAAATTTAAAGTTAAAAAAAAAGAAAAGGAAAAAAAAACTGTCTGAAAACAGCAAAAAACAAAAAACAACTGGACTATTAAAAAAAAAAAGAATACTGCAGTAGGTTGCCATTCCCTTCTCCAGGAGATCTTCCCAACCCAGGGATCGAACCTCTGTGTCCTGCATTGCAGGTCAATTCTTTACCAACTGAGCCACCAGGGAAGTCCTGGGGTGGCTGGGATTAAATGGGGGCCTACAGCTACCCATGGGTGGGTCTTTGGGTGGGCCTTTGGGTGGTGGGCCTTTGTCCCCACAGGGCTGACTGCTTGGCTTTGGGAAAGGTTGTCCCAGGACAAGTGCTGACTGACTCATGGGTGAGGCCGGGTCCCAGTGCTAATAAGTCAGAGCAAGGACTCTGAAGTGGCACTTACCTAATGTCTTTGTGGTAGGATGAGCTCCTCCAAATAGCTGCATCATCATCTATATCCCCGGGTAATCTTGGTTGCTCCTTGCCTCTCTGGTAGGCTCCTGAAGATTAGCAAGTAGGTCTAAGTCAGACTCCTCTGGAATGACTCTTTCTATCCTGGGTCTTGGAATGTGTGAGATTTTATGTGCACTCTTTAAGCATGGAGTCTGTTTCCTACAACCCTCTGGGTCTCCTGAAAGCAAGGCCAGCTGGCCTTCAAAGCCAGATAGATGTTCTAGGGCTTAACTTCAGGACTCCTGGGCTGAGGAGCCCATTGTGGAACTTGGATCCCTTGTTCCATGGGGAGGACTTGTGTGATTGTCATATTCCTTCCCTTTGTGGGTTGCCTACGTGTGAGTGTCTTGATTATACCGTGTCTCTGCTGCTCCTATCCATCTTATTTTAGTTTCTTCTTTATATCTGTTCTGCTAATCTTCAGGTTGTTCTTGTTGATAGTTGCTCTGTAAATAGTTGTAATTTTGATAGTTGCTCTGGAAATAGTCTAATCTTCAGATTGTTTTTGTCGATAGCTGCTCTGTAAATTCTTGTTCATAGTTGCTCTGTATATGCTCCCATGGGAGGAGGTGAGCTCAGGGTTTTCCCATTTCACCATCTTGGCTCCTCTCCCAACAATAAACTATTAATGCTGCAATTTAACTTTATAGCTGAACTGGTTTAAAAATGATTTGAATTCTGCCATCTATATCATAACATTTTAAAAGGCCCCTGTAAGACAGTTTGGGAATTTCTCATAAAGTTAAACAGATTTACTCTATGACTCTGTAATCATACTCCTAGGTATTTTCCAACTGAATTGAAACCTCTATTTAAACACAAACTGTATATAAATGCTTATAGAAGCTTTCTTTATGTTCACAAAAAATTAGATTTAACTAAAATGTCTTTTATCTGAAAAATACATAAATTGTGGTATATCCATTCAGTGGTACACTTTTCAGCAATAGAAAAGAATATGTAATTGATTTACCCAACAACATGATGAGTCTTAAGTGCTTTATACTAAGTGAAATAAGCTAGATCACAAAGGCTACATATTGCATCATTCCATTCATATGACATTCTGGAAGAATAAAAGTATAGAGACAAAAATATCAGGGGTTGCCAGGAGTTGGTCTAGAAGTAGTTGACTACAAAAGGGATGCACAGGAAAAGTTTAGGGTCATAGAATTATTCTGTATGGCACTGGGATGGTGGATGCATAACCCTGCATTTGTCACAATGTATAGAGTGTATATCACATATGGGAAACTTCAGTGTATCCAATGAAGATATTAGAGATCCCAAGATGAAATGTGGACTTTGGCCAGTGATTCTAACTATAGTATAAATGTACAGCATGACTGCATTAAAGAGTGTAGGGGAGGAAAAAAAACTAGCTGAGTTGAAAAACAGAGTTTGGACTGAAATTGTAAGGTTGAAGACAAAAAAGAACTATATGTGAGCACTGTATTCTAGTTGGTAAATTTGTTTCTTATAGAGGTCTGAGTTAATAATTATGAACCTGCTTTACATATACACTGGGGCTGAACAAATAAGTGAATGGAAGCCATGTTTCTCACTGTTGGAGTGGAAGGTTCCAGGCAAGCACGAGGGGAATGTTAGAATGAGCCCTCTGGTACTGGATTAGAGTCAAAGACATTAGCGTGAACTCACATGTGGTTTAATATACAGAGAGATGAATTAATACAGAAAAAATTAAATGTGTATTTAGGTTCACATATATATATATACACACACATATGTATATGGAGAAGGCAATGGCACTCCACTCCAGTACTCATATATACATATACATATATATATATATATCAGCTAGCTCTGTCCACTGAGACAAGAGTCCACGGAGAGTCTAGAAGCAATAACATCTCAGGAGAAACATGTACTCTCAGTGCACAGACCTTGATTTCTCAATAACATTTTGCTATAAACTCACCTAGGGGTCCTTAGAAAATGGTTGACTCTAGACCTGGTTAGGGAAAATACAAGATAAGCCTGGAGCATCTTCTACTACTAAATAGTAAGGAAATATTCCAAAAATTAAAGGATGGGGCATGTCAAAGAAGCATGTCAATAGTCTGAACAGCAAGATAGATCATAATATAGGATTATAATATAAAATATGAATACATTAATAGTGACATACATAAATGGTTGAAAAAAAAGTAAATGGGGAAAAAGAGAAAAATCTCCAAAAGAAGAATTCCTAATAATTTATGTGGGGGCTTCCCTACTCCACTTTTTGAATGTGGTTGGGACTTACTGACTCACTTCCAAAGGGTAGGGTAAGGAAGGAGCAGAATAGTAACTTTACTGTGGAGAAACCTGGCAAACACTGTCTTTACCACATGGCCAAAGTTAGCATCACCAATGTTGTCACATGCATATCAAGTGTCCTTTATATGAAATAAGGAGAAAGATGCTTCACTTCTGCAGCTTTCTTTTCAAAACCCATAACCTTTGATTAATTATGAGAAAAACATCAGAAAAAACCAATTCTATAGATACTTTACAAAATGTATAACTAATACTCCTTGAAACTCTCAAAGTCATGAAAAATAAGGAAAGACTGAGAAACTGTCACACTAACGTGAAATGACAACTATATACAACGTAGTATCCTGCATCAGGTTCTGGAATAGAAAAAGAATGTTAATGGGAAAATTTATTGAGATCTGAAAAAAGTCTGGAGTTTACTTCAGAGTAATTCACTGTTGCTGGTTTCTTTAGTTTTGAGACATATACTCAGTCAGATGATAACATTAGGGCAAACTGAAACTGGATAAGGGCCTATCAGAATTCTTTGTACTATCTTTGCAACTTTTCTGTGAACCCAAAACTATTTTAAAAATAAGCCATTTATTTAAAAAGCAACTCTGATGTTAAAAGTGTTAACTTTATTCAACAAGGAGCTACTGAAGCCTACAATCTTTAGTCAGTGAGATAATAATGATGAACAAGTCAGATGTTGTCCCTGTCCTCTCCAGGCTGACAGCTTAGTGGTGGATAAAGACAATAGGCAAGTTCAAATGTAATTTGATAAGCACTCTGAGAAAGTGCCAGAGGTTGAAAAAGTATTTTTAACTCCTTTATTAAAGTTAATAAGCATGGTATGCTAACTAGACGCTGGAACATAGAAAACCTATTAGTCCAAAAGTAATATCCCTATTGAATATTTTTCATATGAGATAATCCCTAAACTGAATGACCTGCCAGCTATTTTAGAAGACTTTTTTATTATATAAATTTCGGGATATTCTTTATTATACTCCATTCACCAAGGAATTATGCCCTTACCAAGTGGAGAAATGTTTCCCCTTTTTCATATTCAAAATGAAGAGTTAGTGGATACATTCTTAAGTATTTCTTTTAATTTAAAAGTCAATGAGCTTTGTCAAATATGTGGCATTTTCTTGAGTGTTAACTAGTTCATGAAGGTTTACTTATTGATCACATAAAAATAAACGTCATTATATTTTCCTTTTATCATCAAAATTCCTATTTTTTCAGTTTATTGCAAGTAAAAACATGTATCTCAAAGAAGAAAGATATTCTCATAGCAAAAAAGAAAAACAAAAAACACCCTATATTCCCTTAGGTAGGCAGCATACCGCATGAGAACGAGAAACCACGTTCCTTTCATAAGAAGGCTGGGCCTTGAAAGCAACACCTAAATCACAGACTCTGCTCTTGCCAACCCTTGCCAGCCTACCTTAGTTCTCAAAACCCTCAGGAATGGGTATTTTAAAAAGAAACACTTTGTTTTTTTTGGTGGATTTGTGATTTCTCACTGCAAAGAAATCCATCTCAGTTTGAAACATTTTGTGGGAGTCAAAGTCAAGACTTATTTGGGAATGCTGGATGACAGATTCTCTGTAACTCTTTTGATGAGATGTAATCCCCCAAAGGACTTATAGTCTATGGCTGTGCATGAAGGCAGCTCCTCTGAGGGGCTCAAATACATGTACTGGGGGAAAGGCAGGGGGCGGTGAACATGAAACATGATGCCCAATCATGAAATCTGCTTCTTTAGCCACAAATAGAGAAGTTTTGGGAGAAGGAAATGGCAACCCACTCCAGTATTCTTGCCTAGAGAATCCCGTTGACAGAAGAGCCTGGTGGGTTGCCATCTGTGGGGTTGCACGGAGTTGGACACGACATGTCTGCTTATTGACTATGCCAAAGCCTTTGACTGTGTGGATCACAATAAACTGTGGAAAATTCTTGAAAGAGATGGGAATACCAGACCACCTGATCTGCCTCTTGAGAAATTTGTATGCAGGTCAGGAAGCAACAGTTAGAACTGGACATGGAACAACAACAGACTGGTTCCAAATAGGAAAAGGAGTACATCAAGGCTGTATATTGTCACCCTGCTTATATAACTTATATGCAGAGTACATCATAAGAAACGCTGGACTGGAAGAAGCACAAGCTGGAATCAAGATTGCTGGGAGAAATATCAATAACCTCAGATATGCAGATGACACCACCCTTATGGCAGAAAGTGAAGAGGAACCAAAAAGCCTCTTGATGAAAGTGAAAGTGGAGAGTGAAAAAGTTGGCGTAAAGCTCAACATTCAGAAAACGAAGATCATGGCATCCGGTCCCACCACTTTATGGGAAATAGATGGGGAAACAGTGGAAACAGTGTCAGACTTTATTTTTGGGGGCTCCAAAATCACTACAGATGGTGACTGCAGCCATGAAATTAAAAGAGGCTTACTCCTTGGAAGGGAAGTTATGACCAACCTAGATAGCATATTCAAAAGCAGAGACATTACTTTGCCAACAAAGGTTCGTCTAGTCAAGGCTATGGTTTTTCCTGTGGTCATGTATGGATGTGACAGTTGGACTGTGAAGAAGGCTGAGCACTGAAGAATTGATGCTTTTGAACTATAGTGTTGGAGAAGACTCTTGAGAGTCCCTTGGACTGCAAGGAAATCCAACCAGTCCATTCTGAAGATCAGCCCTGGGATTTCTTTGGAAGGAATGATGCTAAAGCTGAAACTCCAGTACTTTGGCCACCTCATGCGAAGAGTTGACTCATTGGAAAAGACTCTGATGCTGGGAGGGATTGGGGGCAGGAGGAGAAGGGGACGACAGAAGATGAGATGGCTGGATGGCATCACTGACTCGATGGACGTGAGTCTGAGTGAACTCCGGGAGTTGGTGATAGACAGGGAGGCCTGGCATGCTGCGATTCATGGGGTCGCAAAGAGTCGGACACAACTGAGCTACTGAACTGAACTGAACTGAACTGAACTGAACTGAAGTGACTTAGCAGCAGCAGGAGCAGAGAAGTTTTACAACCAGAGGCTGGAATCTAAAGCTACAATAAGATGTAACAAGGGAGGAGTTTCCAAGAATGCACTGGGGAAGGAAGGGGGTGGGACAGTGACCAGATTTCCTCTAAAGAAAAGGAGACAATAGAAAAGGAATTTCTAATGGGGTAGGGGAGACAAAAAATGCCACACGCAAACTGAAAGAAAACCACTTTCAGTTGAAGCAAACTTGTCTCTTTTAAAATTAACCTTTTGCCGAATAATTTTGTTTAAACTTCCTGTCACTAATTTCTCCCTCCTTAAGTTTATTCTGCAAACTGTTTTCTGAATGATTTAGAGATGATGTAACCCTCATGGTCAAAAACTTTCAATAACTCATCACTGTCCCAGGAAAAAATCCAAACATGTCGATTTTAGTTTTCAAGTCTTTATAGCTTTTAAATTTTTTGTATTTTTTCAAGCCTTTAGATCATTAGCCAAATCACAAAACTTTTCTATGTATTGTTTTCATTTGTAAAATGACATTGACTTATATAGAAACTTATAGACTATCTCAGCAGACTAGGCCAGATTTATATCCAAGTACTAATTTAAAAAATGGTTCAGAAGTAGTATTTTGCTATCTATCTAATCCTCAATCTTCTAGTATTAGCATTAGTAGTTTGTACTTAGGGTGACTATAAATATGGGATATAAGTTATTCGTTTCCAATGTTACATTGATTTACCTATACAAGTGATTTTTAAACATGCTAAATAAATAAAGATAATATCCAAAAGAAAAATAATGACACTTTTACTTTTTATTAGGACTTAGACTAACCCTGCTGCTGCTGCTAAGTCGCTTCAGTCGTGTCCGACTCTGTGCGACCCCATAGAGGGCAGCCCACCAGGCTCCCCGTCCCTGGGATTCTCCAGGCAAGAACACTGGAGTGGGTTGCCACCCTAGGAATATTAAAAAATGAGAATTTTTTTTTGATGCCTGCCATATATTTTCAGGTTTAGTAAATAACTGGTTTAATTTAATCTTTTAATCTTCAAAAATCTCTTGAGCAAACTCTGGATTGCATCTGCTTTCAGTAGGTTAATTATAAAATAATTAGATCCTAACGAGGCTTTTGCTTCCTTACTCTGTTTACCGGCACAATTTCAACATCCTCCTATTGATATGAAACCTGTGGAAACATAATTTTTTTTCTTCTCTTTTTAATCTTGATTCTGGAAGTCCTGGTAGAATAGTTAAGGAGATTTCTTAACAGTGAACAGGGGAAGTCTTTTTTTCTCTTTTGATTTTGACAGTACACAAATTAACTTGTTTCCTCTACTGAGCTGGGAATTCAGAAAAAGAAACTTGTTGGACATATGAACATTCCTTTTCTTCCTGACTCTAAAGTTTCAGCAGAAAACTTTTTGCATTACATAACTTCTACTGAAAGGAGAATGGAGGCAGTGTTAACAAGAATGTTAATGTAAGAAAAACAATGTGGAATCACTAATCACTCACATAACAAACAACATAAACACCACTGTTTACGGAAATGGTGTAATTCTGAAGTAGAGTTTTAAGTTTATTTCAGGTTTCCATTGAAAGAAGGGTATGAATTTGAACCAGACACCTACCCTCTGTCAGGCATGATGTTAAAGCATTTCCCCCATTTCATGTCATTTAATTCTTATTGCAGTGCTGTGGCTGGGTAGTTTTTCAATCCAAATTATTAGAGATAAGGAAATTGAGATTTAGGGAATTAGAGCAACATGTTTTAGGTCACACGTCTACTGAATTGCAGGGCTTAGATTTGAGCCACGTTTGTTTGAAGCAAAACTGATGTAATTTCCACTACGACACCTTCTTTGTTGGGGTTTTTATATCCTTGAGTCCAGTTTCCTGGTTTATGGGACTAGCCTGGTAATCTTGATCTGCTTTGCAAGAATGAATAGGTTAAAGAATTGTTAATTGTAGATTTCTCTGGTACTTGTGGAGAACATGTATTGTTGAAACAAACCCATAACATTTTATAGTTACTTTTTCAGATCTTTTTGGTTCAAACAAACCTTATTTGATGCTATCCCTACTCCCTTTTCAATGACATGATGTAATGGAAAGTGAACAAAAATTTCCAAGAATTTCCTAACACAGTTAACTCATCCTTTTCTGCTACTAACTTCTCTCAAACATTTAGATTCATGGGGACACCAAGACCAGACTGCCATCTTATTAAATTCTTCCTTAGATAATATATAAGATGGAAATGAGAAAAATGCTAAAGTTTTATAAAGACCACCTCTGAATTTTATAACCCTGATTTAGAAGAGTACATCTATAGGATATAAAGTGATGAAAAGGAAGCAGGCACAACTGTATACATAATGGGGCTGCAGTTTTGTAATATATAAAACAAAAATATATTTACATAGAGAAAAATACCTGAAATAGATATGCCCAAATGTGAGCCATTGGTCACCTGTAGGTGAAGAGCTCATTAACTCATCTAATTTCATTTAGAAAATATTTTTCTGTATTTTCTAGTTCTTAAAAAAGAACTATATATTTCTTCCCTAATTAGAAGAATGCAATGAATTTTCTTCCATGTTTTTAAGACACGTTCTTTTGAAAACAGCTCTGATGGAGTGTGAGGGTGAGAATATTCTCAAATGGAAACAATTTTGTTTGTAAGGGAATTCAGTTTTAAAATGGAAGCAGGGCATTTGTCTCTCTGATGCCATGGCAACCAGAGGAACACTGCAAAGTCCAACAATGGTATAAAAATGTGCCTCAAGAGTGGGTAAGAAGGAGGCAACCTTGGACCTTTTTTTTTTCCATTTCCCCTAGAACAGAAGCCGGCATTGTGTTTTTCTAGCTGACTCTATTGCTTTTCAGTTAGGCTGCTGCGATAGGAAAGAACAAACAACAATAATAACGTTTTTCTTGTGAAATTTTGGACCTCTCCAAAAAACTGTGTGCTTTCTCTGTGTAGAGAGCTCAGTTTTTTTTGAGTTAGTTTATCTGTTTCCCCTCCCCTTGACATCTTCATATTCAGTCATGTTTATGGTGAAGTTTCTCAATGCCCTATATATTTCCTTCTCAGACTTCCCCTTTGTTTGCTGTCCTCTTTGAAGTTGAGGGCTGGATTGATTTTTTCTCTGTGGTTACAGCTTTCTACAATCCCCATGAATTTCTTCAATGAATGGCCTCTCTTTCTCAGACCTCAAACCTCAATATATTTCTCTTGGTCTCCAAGGACTTGGCTGTCTGATACTATTAATATCTTTTCATTCAAAAACTTCTTTTTTAAGCTTAATTTTATTCTTCAGGTAAATCAAATTTCTCCAAGCCACTAAATATTGCTAAGGGTCCTCATTTTGGTGGTACTAATGCAGATATTGGGTTGTTAGAGACTTCCAAAGGATTTCTTCCCCATTAGACAAGTAAGTAGTGATGTTGCAAAGCTTTCTCTTGTGGCCTGTGTCATGTTACTACTGATCTGACAGCAGGATCGATGACCTCCGTGCTAGATTTTATTTAAGAGTCTAGTATTTGGGTTTAAAACTTTAGTCAACTTGGAAGACCCTAGGAACTTGAGCAAGTGGTCCTCTAGTTTTATCCCTCATATCAATGTTTTTCAAAAAATATAAAGAAACACTATTGGGAAGAGAGTTTCTGGGGCAATTAGAAAAGTAATTTTGAAGAGATGTTGGTCCTCAGTGTGGCAGCCAGAGATTCCATTGTGGGACTGGAGGATCCTCTGTGGCAAAGCTGATCCATGCCCCAGTGTGGCCCTCTGGCATTAGAAACCACAGGAGAGTTGTGGAGCTGCCTGGCCTCTGATGGTCATTCCAGAAAACTGGCACCAATGGTGTCATTCCTAGGAGCATGGTCCAGCAAGAAAAATGAAGATTATAGCCAGGAGAAAGCTAACTGTGGAGGATGGAGGGTTCATGCTATTCATTTTTTGAATCTGATGACAATATTAGAAGACTTTCCCAGGTCAGATAAATTTAGATTAACCTAAGGTTTTATCAGAATGGTACAAGACTTGATATACAGTAATGGGAACAATTTAACAACCTGTGTTCTTTTTCTCATTGATAAGAGAGCAACAATAGGGTATGAAGCTATGTGAAAGACTGTAAGAATTGAGTGGTCAGATCTGCCCATCCTCAGATCATTTGATAAAATGTTCTGGGGTTGGGCATGTCTTTCTATTGGGGGAGAATGGATACATGTATGCGTATGGCTGAGTCCCTTTGCTGTTCACCTGAAACTACCACAACATTGTTAATTGGATATACCCCAATAGAAGACGTTTTTGGTGTTAAAAAAAAATAAAAATTTAAAAGTTCAAAAAAAATATGTATGTGGTTGGCACAGTGCTGGTACTTACTAGTTTCTAAAATGTTAATAAGATATAATAATAATAAATAATAAATTATGCATGACTCTTGGAGAAGGCAATGGCACCCCACTCCAGTACTCTTGCCTGGAAAATCCCACGTACAGAGGAGCCTGGTAGGCTGCAGTCCATGGGGTCGCTAAGAGTTGGACACGACTGAGCGACTTCACTTTCACTTTTCACTTTCATGCATTGAGGAAGAAAATGGCAACCCACTCCAGTGTTCTTGGCTGGAGAATCCCAGGGACAGGGGAGCCTGGTGGGCTGCCGTCTATGGGTTGCATAGAGTCAGACACAACTGAAGCGACTTAGCAGCAGCAGCAGCAGCATGCATGACTGTTTTGTTTTTTCCTTTTGTTTTGTTAGTCTTGAGTTTTAATTTCCATATAGCTTTTGGCTGCCGGGTTATTCTGCCTGCTTGCTTGGTTCTTGATATACTAGGTGCTCAATATAATTTGTTGAAAGGATAAATGAAGGAAGGAAGGCTTGCAGTGGTTCTCTGTATTTATTTCTGACACAATGTTAGTGTTCTCCATTCCAGAGGAGCTCAAAATGATTCATATTTATTAGCATCAAAATTTCCCTTAGTCGTGTCAATTTAAAGTCAAAATAACCATTATGGCTTTCTTTATCATCTCCTTCTTGTTTTCATTTTTCCCCTTCTTTATAGATTTTATTGAACAGTCCTTAAAAATTGGGATGGTTCTATTTCTTAAAGTTGGCAGTTTTAAAAGTCATTTTATTTTAATATACAAGTACTATTGAAGATAAAGTCAGGCGGTAGTCAAAGTGGTAAAGACAGGTTTTCATCAATGATATATAACTGTAATAAAGAAAAGAGTCCAGAATGAATTCAACTTCAATTTATAAAAAGGTAACTGGGCATTTTAAAGGCAGAATGAGGGAATAAGGAGAGGGATGGGCGGGACTCAGAGTGAGAAAGTGAACAACTACAAAAATCAAGAAGGAAGGGTTGGTCCAAGAGAATCCCATCTGAGTTAGTCAATTGGCATTTATTGGATCATGCTCTATGATAGCTAATTTTACATAAAAGGCATTATTTACTGTCAAAGGTATTAATATTACCAGTTTAGCCATAGTTTTGTCTTTATGGAGCTTATGGTTAGCAAGAAAGAAGTTATTACAAATGTGATGTGTTCCTTTTTCTTCCATTGGAAATATTTCCTTTGATTTTTTTGACTTCTCGCAGTTCCTAGCAGGGAAGTTGTCTTTTTCTCTTGCTACATCAAATAAAAGTAGAGGACATCTTGTTAAAAATTTCATGTAGGTTTGGCGAGAATTGGCATTTCACTGCACACTAGGTCCAAAATTTAGGGCAATGTTGATTCAGAGTGGCAGCTTCTCAGACACTGGGTTGGGATACGGTGCTTGAAAATATTTTCTTGCTAAATATGATATTGAAAGTACATGGTTTGGAACCTTTCAAAAGAAAGAAAAAAAAAGCTATCAGAAGGTCTGGCACGCCTTATATCTAAGCAGGTGTAGCTTTTGTATAATTTAAAGTCAAACCAAACTACCTTATATTTATGGTCAAATTTTGTCTTTCCAAGTGTAACTGAAAATGTTATTATCATAGGACTATTATGCTATGCTGAAGATTATAAGCTGAAACCCTCAGACTAAATTTTAAGGCACTGTTTTGAATTTAAGCTATTGCTGTTTGAAAATTCTAAAAGCTATAATAACATTTTACATTTTGTACTTTTTCATCCAGCAGGATTTTAGAATTTGACCCCATTTGGTAAACAACAGTATGATCAGACTTCTTTTCAGAGCTTCTTTCAGTCTTAGAAGTTGTTTCTCCTAGTGTACTCATCTACCAGGAATATTAAACACTGATGAGAATGGAACATAAAACACACTTCTTTCTCTCCAGAGTCCCAGGAAGTTTGAATTCTGATTTTAGTCTCTATATCTTTGTAATGCACCTGTGAAATTCCCTGAATACCTTACCCTGGAAGGCATTAATACCTAATATAGACTCTTTATTCCTGAATCTAAGCTGCCAGTTTCTCAGCATGGAAAAAGTAAAGTGGTCCGGAAGCTCATGCCACCAACTCAGACAAAGGCGGTGCTAACTCCCAGGATAAGCTGTCTGTTTATAAGAGGGGGAACAATCTTTAGCTGGTATGGGGGCTTTAGAACACTGTTTCAGGGTAAGAGATTTCAATCCAACAGGGATTGAGTATTTATTATGAACTGGGCCTGTGTAACACACTTGAACATTATGTCATCTAATCTTGAGAGACTAGCATTAAGACTCACTATCATTACTATTTTACAGAGAAGGAAATTGACACTTATATTTGAAACATGAGAGTTCTTTTGATTAATATTTTCATGATGTATCTTTTCTAGACCTTTATTTCCAAACTTTCTATGCATTTTAACAAGTCTCTTGCAAACTATATATTTTTCTTTCTTGATAATCTCTGTTATTTGGGCTTCCCAGGTGGCTCAGGGGTAAATAATCCACTTGTCAATGTAGGAGATGCAGGAGATGCAGGCTCAATTGATCCCTTGGTTGGGAAGATCCCCTGGAGGACGGCATGGTAACCTACTCTAGTATTCTTGCCTGGGAAATCCCATGGTCAGAGGAGCCTGGTGGGCTGCAGTCCATGGAGTCGCAGAGTCAGACACCACCGAGCACGCTCACACAGTTTGGTTACTCTTTTTGCATTTATTATGACTATTGGCGTTACTGGATTTGCTTCTACTATCTCAGCTCTGCTTTCTGGTTATCATCCTTTCCCTTTGTCCCTACCCTTCTCCCCCCTTCCTTCTCTTTCTCCATTCCTTTCCTTCTTTCGTCCTCTTTCTTTCTTTTTTTCTCTCTTTCTTTATTGTTGTGATAGTTTTAGACATACTGCCTGTTTTTGTTCCTTTCTTGGTGTGGAAACTAAAATTGTATAAACATGTACACACATATACATGCAGTATACATGTGTTTTATACAAATATATGTGATTATATACAGTTTTACATGTATGTTACACACATAACAACTTTGCCTCTATTTACACAAAAAGATCCTTGTTTACATAGAGTCTATGGGTATTTTTATAATGTCTGAGATTACTTTTATTTTGCTTCTACTCTTGAAAGATAATGTGGCTGAGTATAGAATTTTAGGTTAAGCATTCTTTCCCTAAGGTTTTAGAAGATATCATTATGTTATTTTCTGGCATCTATTGCTACTGACGAGAAATCTACTGATAGTGAAAACATTAAGAAACTTGTTTATTGTCATTACTTTTAGGTGTTCTCTCCTTTCCCCTGGTAGTTTTAAAAAAATTTCTCTTTACATATTGATATTCTGTTGATTTACTCTGATGTCTAGATGCAGACTTATCTTTGTTTATCCTGCTTGTACTTAGAGTGCTCTTTTAATAGTGCTCATAGACTTCTTCATATTTTAAGCCATTTTATCTGCCTTATCTTTGAGTATTGTATCAACTGCATTCCTTCTAATACCCTTCCTGGAACTGCTGCTGCTGCTAAGTCACTTCAGTCGTGTCCGACTCTGTGCGACCCCATAGACGGCAGCCCACCAGGCTCCCCTGTCCCTGGGATTCTCCAAGCGAGAACACTGGAGTGGGTTGCCATTTCCTTCTCCAATGCATAAAAATGAAAAGTGAAAGTGAAGTTGCTCAGTCGTGTCCGACTTCCTGGAACTACTGTTAGTTAATTTGTCTTTTGTCTTTTAACTACTATTTCATATAGAAATAATTTTTTCATCATGCTATTCTGAATTCTGATGAATTTTCCAGTGCTTCTACCTGCTAGATGCCAGTAGTACACTTAACCCTGCCAGTTAAGATGATCAAAAATGTCACCGGCTATTGCCAAATCTCTCTTGGTTGGGTGACTCAGTGGTAAAGAATCTGCCTACAATGCAGGAGAGCCAAGTTTGATCCCTGAGTTGGGAAGATCCCCTGAAGAAGGGAATGGCTACTCACTCCAGTATTCTTGCCTGGAGAAGTCCATGGACAGAGGAGCCTGGTGGGCTATAGTCCATGGGGTCACAGAGAGTTGGAAACAACTGAAAAACTAACAGTAAATTTATGCTCTGTTGATTTTTTTAAAGTAACTTTTTTGAGTGTTAATTTTCTTTGTCTATTTTGGAATTTGATGTGTAGATTTATTCTCTCACCCTCTCTGCCGTTTAGTGCTGTTGTGGTCACCATCACTGACCCCTTGGCTCAAAGACCAGAAGCAGTTCTTATGTTGGTGACTCAAGTCCCTGTCTCATGGTGACATTAAGGATATCACAGATTCAGGCACTGAGTGGCTAGGCTCAGGTACTGGTCAATATTTATGTATTTTTACTTTACCTGCCTGGGCATTCAGCTTCCTGCAAGACATTGCTTCAGAGAGTTCTGTGTAGCAGTTTTTCTCAACTTATTCTTAAAACCTGCTTTTATACAGTGAAACTTGGTTTCTTTTCCCATGTCTCCATTGTGCACAGGAACCAAACTCATGGCTTCCACTGCACCTATACCCAGAGTCTGGAAGGCACTCCATTTCACACGGCTGTCTGGTTCTGTGCTATGGAGATGCTTATCTTGATTGTAAGCAGAGTTTGGTGTTTTTTAAATTCTCATTCCATAGGTCATCTATCAGTACTACGATTGGAACACAGGCTTAAGGAGGATGAAGGGGGTTCAAAGTGTGGACTTAGATGATAAATGTTACACTTTATTTAAAATTCATGACTGCTGAAAAGAATTTAAGTTCATTTTTTGGTGTCACTAGTCCAAGATTTTCCCACCTAAGACATTAACATTTTGGGCCAGATAATTATTTATTAGTGTGAGAAGAGATGTCTTGTGCATCATAAAATGTTTAGCAGCGCCCTTGTCCTCTATCAGCTAAATGTCAGGGGCAGCATCTCCCCTTCCTCTCAGTTGTGATGACCAAAAATATCTTCAGATCTTGTCAAATATACCCTGGGGTCAAGATCGCTCCTAGTTGAGAACTACTGCTCTTGTCTGTGAATTTCTCTTCTTCTTATCCTTGGTTACATAAAATCAATACTTGATGCTTTACATATGTGAAGAAAATGTAAACTGATTTTTTAAATTTAGCTTACCTTTTTAGAGTATATATTGTTATAGCACTGGATTTACAATGCATTCAATTAAAAAGAGTTTCAAGATGGTATTGTCTGATTTTGCTTTAAATTGGTTTTAGATCTTGGTGACTTGGAAGAATGTTCTGGAGGGCAGCAGAAGCACAAAAGCAACTGGCCTTGAATACTTGCCCTTTGTCCTTGACATTTTCTTGTCTAATTCCTCTGACAGAACTGCATCTAAGATACAATATTACTTTCACAAGTAGTGTCATTTACTAATTGCTACCCACACCCAGCCCATTGTTAATAGATGATTCTGTCAAGCTAGGGCTTTGGGAAAAATACATGGAGGCTGAGGTTGTTGTGTGACAGACTCTTTACTTCTCCCAGCTTGAGTGGGGTAGAAAAGCAACATACTTAGTGCATTAGGGGCTCACTGGCCTGGCCCCTTCCTGAGAGCTCTACTCATTCTTTCAGGAAATTTAAGACTGAGGCTTGGCTTTGACATGACATTTTGCAGTAAAGAAGAGCAGTTCTGCTCCTGTTGGTGAAGGGCTGAGACATGACCTCCTCTGGTCCTAGACTAAGGTTGGAGTGAGGGGTAGACACTTGCTACCTTCCCATAAGAAGGAATGACGGTACGGAGCGCTCAGGCAGGTGTCTGGTAGGTGGCAGTTTAATTGATGCCTGCTGGCAGGGCTCAAAGAGGTTAGCCTGAAGAAGTGAAGCCAGATGGGAAGGTGGGAAAACCAAGGGGAACATGTCCTCTCCCCAGGGGATACTGGCCTTGAAACACAAGCCCTTCTGTTTCTGTTCTCTCGGTATTACAAAGGAAGCTCTTTCTAACAGACACTCACTGTTCTTCTTTTGTCAGGCAGGTCCTTCCCTCAAGGTCTGGAGGGTGTTCTTCTACTCAGGTATTAGATGACCGTGTGAACCAAGGTGTGGCTTTTGTGGACTTCAGGTTGATGAATGACAATGTTGTTATAGATTAGTCAGTTGCCAAGGAACACTTCCTCTCTTCATGGTTCTATATATTTCCTAGCTTCATAGGGCCTCAGGTTCCAGAATGCAGGCATTATTAATAGAAAAAAAAAAAAAAACCAAAAACAAAAAATGAGACCTACCTCTCTCTACCTGTTGCCATCATAGAGCTAGAGGCACAGTAACTTAATGTCTTTGTTCAGAGGACTATTTATTGGGTTTGCTGTCAGTTCCACTTCTTGACTTCTTGGCTTGGGCTCTTTCCATGCCCCAGCATTTACATTGTCTGAACAGGAAGGACGTGGATTTGCTGCTATCACTGATCCAGATACTCCCAAGATTTTTCAATATGAATTCTGTTAGTCAGGGCCCAGACAGTGAAACAGAGACACTATGAGTGTTATCAAATCACCGATTTATTGTAGGAATTAGACTTTAAAAAACTGTAGGAGGAGATGAGATATTGAACTTCAACAAGAGGGAACTTGAGAATAAGAAAAGTGGCTAACTCATCTTCTCAAGGCACTGATGCAGGTGAATAAGTTGGAGTCATAGGGAAAAATCTGAGAATCAAGGTATTTCCAGCCATTGAAGCAGGAATGAGAACAGGAAGTTATGTAAGGTCTATGAAAAGCTGATGATCTGTACAGTTGCTGCCTCTACAGGTCCACAGCCAAATGCCTGGTGGTGGGCATGGGCAGACAAGGAAGAGCTGGAAACCTGGTGGAGGAGAGCAAAGATAAGCCAGGACCTGCTGAGCAACTGTTCCTCACTGTATCTCTCCTCAATGGTCTTCATGGAGTAATGCCCACTGCTTCACTTCTGGCGGCCAAATCCCATACTCATTTCTCTTTTGGCCAACTCTAACCTGGTGGGCTGCCATCTCTGGGGTTGCACAGAGTCGGACAGGACTGAAGCGACTTAGCAGCAGCAGCAGCGACCTGGAACAATATAAAGGAGGGGATACTGAGGACCTTGGCTTCCAGCTTAATAATGTTAATATTAATATTAGGTATGTTAATCAAGTCTACTACCAAGAAATGCCCAACATCCTATAGGGGAGACTGCAAAAACATCTAGTTACCACACACATTGTATCATCTAGGAGTTCATTCAGATTTACCTCTAAGTGGCATTGTAGATTGTATTTTATAAAGATGGCCATACAAATAGGTTTATTCAATTCTCTGTGCTCTCTTTGTAGTGTGACTTACACCGCTGAGAGGTGGGGCTCCCAAGTGGTCGATCCTAGGTCTCCATCCTATGAATCTAGGTTCTGATTAAGTATGGCAGAAGTGATACCTTGTGACTTCTGAGGCTAGGTCATAAAAAGGATACAACTTCTGCTTTTCTTTTTTTCTCTCTCTTCTGTCTCTCTCTCTGGACACTCGCTCTTGGAATCTAGCCACCAGTTGTAAGGAAGCCAAGGTTATGTGGAAAAACCACAGGATGATCTATCCCCTGGCCTTTGCATCTCCCAGCTGAGGTTCAGACATTATGAACAGAAACAAGCCATTTCCTCACAGTGCCCTGTGCATTGCTTATCCACAGAAGATCTGAGATATAATAATCATTTTTTAAACGATTTTGTTTATTTTTGGCTCTGCTGTGTCTTTGTAGCTGCATGGGCTTTTCTCTAGTGGTGGTGAGTGGGGGCTACTCTCTAGTTTCGGTGCATGGGCTTTGTAGTTCCTGGGCTCTAGAGCACAGGCTCAACAGTTGTGGTGCAAGGGCTTAGTTGTTCCGTGGCTTGTGAGATCTTCCCGGACTAGGGATCAGACCCCTTTCTCCTGCATTGGCAGGTGAATTCTTTGCCACTGAAACCACAGAGAAGCCCACTTATTATTAAGTCACAAGGACTTTGGGGTAATTTTTTATGTAGCAACAGATAACTTTAACAGGTGGACCCTGGAAATCTCCTCTTCCGTCTGTCCCCACAATTCCCCATCTTCCTTTTATATCCCTCTGACAGCATTCCTGGCTCCATCCTATTCCCATCAAAATATACTCAAGGCCAGTAGAATCCATTTTTGGTTCTGTCCTAGAAAAACTAAGATATAGGCTCGTAATCATTAGATTGCAACTCCTACAAGCCAACAACCCATTTACTAATACTGATAACCCTTCATAGCATAACTTTAATGTTATTAGGTTAGGTAATTAACCTCTAGGAAGTAGGATAGGGAAGAACAAGAAGGGGAATAGGAAAAAAAAAATCCTTTTATGATACTGTTTGTGTGGCAGAGCAGCGACTAGTGTCTAGTGAGCGTTTAATAAGAATACACTGAATAAATGGACACATTGCTAAATGATGACTTAAGCATTAGGAGAAGACTCACATGAATTTGTGTGGGGCATTATTGCAGTTTATGTAAAAGACAGTTTAGGTAGTAGATGGTGCAGGAATTCTGCCCCGCAATGGAGGAGATGAGAGATCTAGATTGGGCCTAGACATGACTAGGTGGACCTGAAGTATTTGCATTTATTCTGAGGCAGGTTGAAGAATCTGTAAGACCAGTGTGTGTTGGGGGGTGCTTTAAGTGCAGTAGTTACTCTATTTATTTGCAGGTTTACTTCGCATAGTTTCAGTTATCTATGGTCAACCACTGTCTGAATATATTAAGTGAAAAATTTCAGAAATAAACAATTGCATGCCATTCCAAGCTGCGTGATGCAGCCCCATGTTGTCTCACTCCTTTCTTCCCTGAGAATTGAATCATTCCTTTGTCCAGTGTATCCATGCCATGTAAGCTACCCACTTGCTGGTCACTTAGTAGCCATCTTGGTTATCAGATCTACTGTTGGAGTATTGCAGTACTTGTGTTCAAGTAACACTTATTTTACTTAAAAATGGACTCAAAATGTAAGAGCAGGGAGGTTGGCAATTCAGATATTCCATAGAGAAGCCAGAAAGTGCTTCTTTTAAGTGAAAAGGTGTAAGTTCTTGACTTAACAAGGAAAGAAAAAAATTGTACTCTGAGGTTGCTATGATTTACAGTAAGAATGAATCTTCTATCTTTGAAATTGTGAAGAAGGAAAAAGAAATTTGCTCTAGTTTTGCTGTCACAGCTCAAACTGCAAAAATTATGGCTGCACTGCATGATAAATGCTTGGTTAAGATGGAATAGGCATTGCATTTGTACAGTGTGATGTTTTGAGAGAGAGAAATTACATTTCCATAGCTTTTATTATAGAATAAATAGTTGTTCTATTTGATTATTAGCTACTATTGTTAATCTCAGAGTACTTAATTTATAAATTAAATTTTATCTTAAATATGTATATACAGGAAAAAAACAGTATATTTGGGGTCTAGCACCACCTGCACTTTGGGGCATCCACTGGGGCTTTGAAACCTATCCTTGGAGTAAGGGGAGACTGCTGGAAGTGTTATCCATACACAAAGCAGGGGATTTTTTGATTGCCAATTAGGTAAGGATAGGTCATAAATTCTGGGATTACTTTGGACTATAATGAGCAGCATTATAACCTTGTAGGCTCGAGCATCCACATTCTTCACCAGCAGGGCACTGCAGTCTGTTTATTATAAAAGCACATGAAGAGACAGTTTGATGCTCTTCCTAGGCAGATGCTATCACAGGTTTTTAAACTAATATCACTCAAGGATGGAGGTTCTAGGAATCTTGAGCCATATGGGCTCTGACTGGGAATTTTGTGGCCACCTAGAGTGATAACAGTACATCAGAAGTCTGGGTGAACCTGGCCAAGGCCTTGGTTCTGGAGTCCAACAGAACTGTGTTTAAATCTTAACGCTACTGCTACCTGTGATTTTGAGCAAACTATTTAGCCACCTTAAACTTTAGTTTCGTTATCTTTAAATGAGGCTAACAGTAGTAAGACAATGTCAAAGAATGTTGAAACTACCGCACAATTGCACTCATCTCACACGTTAGCAAAGTAATGCTCAAAATTCTCCAAACCAGGCTTCAACAGTACATGAATCGAGAACTTCCAGATGTTCAAGCTGGATTTAGAAAAGGCAAAGGAAACAGAGATCAAATTGCCAACATCCACTGATCATCGAAAAAGCAAGAGAATTCCAGAAAATCATCTACTTCTGCTTCATTGACTGTGCTAAAGCCTTTGACTGAGAGGATCACAACAAACTGTGGGAAATTCTTAAAGAGATGGGCATATCAGACCACTTTACCTGCCTCCTAGGGAATCTGTACGCAGGTCAAGAAGAAGCAGTTAGAACTGGACATGGAACAACAGATTGGTTCAAAATTTGGAAAGAAGTACATCAAGACTGTATGTTGTCACCCTGCTTATTTAACTTATATGCAGAGTACATCATGTGAAATGTTGGGCTGGATGAAGCACAACCTGGAATCAAGATTGCAGGGAGAAATATCAATAACTTCAGATATGCAGTAATACCACCCTTATGGCAGAAAGCAAAGAGGAACTAAAGAGCCTCTTGATGAAAGTGAAAGAAGAGAGTGAAAAAGTTGGTTTAAAACTCAACATTCAAAAAACGATTATCATGGCATCCAGTCCCAAAACTTCACATATTGCTGAAGCCTGGCTTGGAGAATTTTGAGCATTACTTTACTAGTGTGTGAGATGAGTGCAACTTTGTGGTAGTTCGAGCATTCTTTGGCATTGTCTTACTTTGGGATTGGAATGAAAACTGACCTTTTCCAGTCCTGTGGCCACTGCTGAGTTTTCCAAATTTGCTGACATATTGAAAACATATTTGACATATTTGGAACTCTGCATTCAAATGGGTATATCTTTCCTTTTCTCCTTTGTTTTTTGCTTCTCTTCTTTTCACAGGTATTTGAAAGGCCTCCTCAGACAGCCATTTTGCTTTTTTGCATTTCTTTTTCTTGGGGATGGTCTTGATCCCTGTCTCTTGTACAATGTCACAAACCTCTGCCCATAGTTCCTCAGGCACTCTGTCTATCAGATTCCAAAGAATAGCAAGGAGAGTTAAGAAAGGCTTCCCCAGTAATCAGTGCAAAAAAATAGAGGAAAAGAATAGAATGGGAAAAACTAGAGATCTCTTCAAGAAAATTAGTGATACCAAGGGAATATTTCATGCAAAGATGGGCTCAATAAAGGAAAAAAATGGACCTAACAGAAGCAGAAGATATTAAGAAGAGGTGGCAAGAATACACAGAAGAACTGTATAAAAAAGATCTTCATGACCCAGATAATCATGATGGTGTGATCACTCACCTAGAGCCAGACATCCTGGAATGTGAAGTCAAGTGGGCCTTAGGAAGCATCACTATGAACAAAGCTAGTGGAGGTGATGGAATTCCAGTTGAGCTATTTGAAACCCTAAAAGATGATGCTGTGAAAGTGCTGCACTCAGTATGCTAGCAAATTTGGAAAACTCAGCAGTGGCCACAAGGCTGGAAAAGATCAGTTTTCACTCCAATCCCAAAGAAAGGCAATGCCAAAGAATGCTCAAACTACCACACAATTGTACTCATCTCACACGCTAGCAAAGTAATGCTCAAAATTCTCCAAGCCAGGCTTCAGTAATACTTGAACCATGAACTTCCAGATGTTCAATCTGATTTTAGAAAAGGCAGAGGAACCAGAGATCAAATTGCCAACATCCGCTGGATCATGGAAAAAGCAAGAGAGTTCCAGAAAAAGATCTACTTCTGCTCTATTGACTGTGCCAAAGCCTTTGACTGTGTGGATCACAATAAACTGTGGAAAATACTGAAAGAGATGGGAATACCAGACCAGCTGACCTGCCTCTTGAGAAACCTGTTTGCAGTGATGGAAGCAACAGTTAGAATTGTACATGGAACAACAGACTGGTTCCAAATAGGAAAAGGAGTACGTCAAGGCTGTATATTGTCACCCTGCTTCTTTAATTCTTTAACTTTGTAAGCAAAGGTCCATCTAGTCAAGACTATGGGTTTTCCAGTAGTCATGTATGGATGTGAGTTGGACTATAAAGAAAGCTGAGCACAGAAGAATTGATGCTTTTGAGCTGTGGTGTTGGAGAAGACTCTTGAGAGTCTCTTGGACTGCAAGGAGATCCAACCAGTCCATCCTTAAAGGAGATCAGTCCTGGATGTTCATTGGAAGGACTGGTACTGAAGCTGAAACTCCAATACTTTGGCTACCTGATGCAAAGAGCTGACTCATTTGAAAAGACCCTGACACTGGGAAAGATTGAGGGCAGGAGGATAAAGGGATGACAGAGGATGAGATGGGTTGGATGGCATCACCGACTCAATGGACATGAGTTTGGATAAACTCCAGGAGTTGTTGATGGATAGGGAGGCCTGGCATGCTGCGGTTCATGGGGTCTCAAAGAGTCAGAAACGACTGAGTGACTGAACTGACTTACCCATCACTTCATGGCAATTAGATGGGGAAACGACAAAAACAGTGAGAGACTTTATTCTTTTGGGCTCCAAAATCACTGCAGATGGTGACTGCAGCCATGAATTAAAAGATGCTTGCTCCTTGGAAGAAAAACTATGACCAACCTAGACAGCAAATTAAAAAGCAGAAATATCACTTTGCCGACAAAGGTCTGTCTAGTCAGAGCTATGGTTTTTCCAGTAGTCAAATACGGATATGAGACATGGACCACAAAGAAAGCTGAGCACTGAAGAATTGGTGGTTTTGAACTGTGGTGTTGGAGAAGACTCTTGAGAGTCCCTTGGACTGCAAGGAGATCAAAGAAGACAATCATAAAGTAAATCAGTCCTGAATATTCATTGGAAGCCCTGGGAGTTGGTGATGGACAGGGAAGCCTGGTGTGCTGCAGTCCACGGGGTCACAAAGAATCAGACATGACTGAGCGACTGAACTGAACTGAAAAATAGAATCTGAACTTATTGTGTAGATTAAATACCGTTTCATATATGTAGATGTGACAGTATATTGTGTACCTTACACACACACTCATTAAATGGTACCTCTTCCTATTATTAAGATGTATTCTTTGGCAAAAGTCATTTCCTATCCAATCATCCCTTGAAAACATCAAAAGCCTTTCATTATGATGCTCTTGTTTTCCTACTTTCTGATTTTTTTCTACAATGCAAAACACTATCAGTTCATCTTTTGAGGTCAACTTCCTTCATGAAGTTTTCCCTGACCTTTCCATCTCACATCTTAGACAAAACCATACTTCTGTCACGACTTGTTCTTCTCACATGGCTCTGGGTGTGGCCTTGTCCCTTTAATAGAATTTTAAGTACCTTGAAGTCAGGGATAATGACTTACCACATTTGTACCATCTTGGAGTGTTCTAGACAATGCTGGGCAAAGATATGGTACTCAGTAAACAATGGTTGATTTTACTTTCTATTTGAAAGGTGATTAAAGTAAAATTCCTTCTTTGGAATGGATCAAAAGGTCAAGTCATGAGATGTCACTGATAGCTCTGGGCTGAGTCTAGAGAGAGGACCCCTGGGCTTCAGGAAGACTAAAGGGCTTCTGGTCACACAGCACATGCACACAGGATATGTGAGGAGACCAGGGAGCATTCAGTAAAGGAATGTGGTTTAAACAAACCAAATGATTACATATCCTGGGCTCTGCCCCTGCCTATGGCTGGTTCAAAGCCAGTGGTATGTGGCTGGTGAGGTGGGGAAGGCTTAGATGCCTGGCTTTATGGTACACACCATTAATAGGAGTCTTTTTTCTAACAGCTCCCAGATTTCTGAACAGGCCAAGGGCAGGACCTGGTCTAGAATAGAAGGTTGACAGACAACAGATCACCATGCTTAAGTCGGACTGAGAGAATGGAAAAACTGATCCACAGGAGGTCCACCCTGCCAATTCAGCGGCAGTTGGAGGAAGTGCTTTCAAAACATAGTGTGTGGAGGTTGGCAGGTCAGCACAAGGAGACATGCCAAAGCTTGAAAGTTCCCTATCTGAAACAGGGTGGATTCTACATGGCTAAATCATACCTTTTCAAAAGGTATGGTACCTCCCAACTATCTTCTGTATCTTGCCAATCTTTCAGTATAATCTGGACTGATTGACATTGTTTAGGCAAAGACCAAAGAGAGAAAAATCGTTCAAGTGCACGGTGGTGGACTTCCAAAAATAATCATAGATATCCTGTTTTATGCTAATTTTTCTATCCTCCAACGGTGAACTTCATGAGTGCAAATAGACTGTAGAAGGTAAGCACTTAAGTTTCACAAAGTTAGTACTTGCTTGCATCATTGAATAACAGGTGAGTAAATGGGGCTACATTTCTAGTGCCTTCTGGTTCAGTCTCATAGGTCACATACTCAGTAATAGATCTCTAAATGGCTACAGCTTACAGTGCTATCTTATGGAAGGGATTGGGCTGGTTTTTCTTGATTGGGAAGAAATGAACCTGTTTAACTAGATGACTTCATCCTTATTCCAGTGGCTGGGCAAAAAAGACAACAAAAGACCAACATAGGCAAGAATGATGCCCATTTCCCCGGAGAAATTGGTGGGGAGGGTGATAGTCTTAGAGGGACAGGTTATGACCTGCTTGGAAGAGATGAAATAAAGTTGTGATTAACACTCACAGAGTGTTAACCTTAGGCCTAACAAGGTTAGGTTTTAAAAGAAAGCAAATTCATTGATGTGAAACGCTGTGATTATTGGCTTCAGATGACAGAGAAAGTGGAGACGTGATTTGGAAGTAGCAAACACTTTAAGCTTATTCTGCCTGATTCATGGAAATCTGTTTTTCTATAGTACTTCATTAACCATTTTATGAAAAAAATAGAAAGGACTTTCTACTTTATTCTGTAGAAACAGAAACATGTCTCTTTTCATCTCATTTCTGCCAAACACACACATAGATTCCACACTCACAATGAGGAAGAAAACTTCATAGACAAACATGAATAACAACTGTTGGACAGATTTTTTTTCCTTTACCATTGGGTTCAGGTTTCCCTGTCTTCCACATCTGTGATCAGAGAATACCTGAGAAGTCTTTTTAAGGAAATGCTACACTCTGACTTGTCACATGTGTAGAGCAAGTGAAATAGTGGCCTGGGAGAAAATTCCGTCCTTCTCTGTGAGCTGGTGGTGATTTAGTTACTAAGTTGTGTTTGACTTTTGCGATCCCATGGACAGTAGGCTGTCAGGCTCCTCTGTCCATGAGATTTCCCAGGCAAGAATACTGAAGTGGGTTGCCATTTCCTTCTCCAGAGGATCTTCCTGACCCAAGGGTCAAATTTGGGTCTCCTACACTGCAGGCAGATTCTTTACTAATTGAGCTACCAGGAAAGCCCCTCTGTGAGTTGAAGACTTTGATAAACTCTCAAGACTGCTAAAAATATTACCTTTTCCTTAGCTGTTGTTGTTTAGTCACTCAGTTATGTCTGACTCTTTGCTATCCCGTGGACTGTAGCCCACCACGCTCCTCTGTTCAGGGGATTCTCGGGGTAAGAACACTTAACTCACTTCTTAAATGAGTGGAGACTCTTAGTGCATTTCCTATCAGTGGAGGGGCTGGAAGATGGGATATGGTGGGGTGGCTGGGCAGGAAAGCTGATACTTTGGGGGAACTTGTGTGGCTCTGAAGTGATTTTTCAGAACTTCAGAAACGTGTATGAATGTCCTGAAATATCATTGTGTGAATATTTGTGTTAGTAGTACTTTCTGAATTCAAATGGCCATGATTGGCAAACAATTTAGGAGTAGAGAGAAAGTGAATTAAGATGCAGAATTAATCATCCTGAGGTTATTGATGAATGACACTTGGGAAAGATATGGTGTTGGGGAAAAAAAGTACTTATTCTACTTGGTTTGGGGAAAACCAGAACAAAACAAAAAGTATGGCTATTTAATGTCAATTTAAAGTTGAAATAGATTAGCATTTAAATGTAAAAAAGGCATAATGATAGTGGAAGAAAATACAGGCAAGATTTTCATAACCTAGGGACGGAAAAGGATGTTACCTAAAAGTGACATTTAGAGCCAAAATCCAAAGAAAAATTCAGGTTGGTTATATAAAAATATCTCCACGAGATATAGAAAGCACTATAAACAAAGTTAAAAGACAAAAAGTACATGGCTTTATTATAAAAGAGAATTATATAAGAAGTTTATAAAATCAATAAGGGGATTGTGAATACTCCAGCAGAAAAGCAAAAGACAAATTACAAATGGCCAATAATCATATGAAATAAAATTTAAAATCACCAATGATGAAATAAAAGCAAATTAAAAGAATGCTTACCATCCTATCAATAGAAAATGCTTTTAAAAATTAGTAACCAATGTTCAGCAAGACTGTGAGGAAATGGGCCCACTCATGCACTGTGGAAGGTAATGCTGTGCTATCTGACTCTTTGTGACACCACGGACTGTAGCCCGCCAGGCTCCGGTGTTCATGGGATTCTCCAGGCAAGAATACTGGAGTGGGTTGCCAGGCCCTCCTCCAGGGGATCTTCCCAATCCAGGGGTCGAACCCAGGTCTCCAGCATTGCCAGCAGGTCCTTTACCAGCTGAGCTACCAGGGGCGCCCATGGAAGGGAATATATAACTGCAAATTGTATTAAGAGTAATCTTGCAAGTGTCTCAAAATGTAAAGAAATGTGCATTCTTTGACCTGGTATTTCTACTTTTAGGGATTGTATATGGAAATAATCACATACAAGTAAAGATGTGTATGCAAAACGCCTATAGCATTAATTTAACATAACAACAAACGCAAACTATCTAAACATCTGTAATTGAGAATTAGTCTTAAAAAGTTAAAGCAAAGCCATGGACTACTTTTGAAAATAATATTGCACACATACCTTTATTGCCATGGAGAAGTAGCCATGATATACTTGGTGGAAAAAGGTACCAGAAAAACACTTATAGTATAATAGGATAATTTGAATGGGAATGCTCAGGTTATACACATAAGTTTGCATAATTCTCAAAATTTCATTATAAATTTTTTAAGCATACAAAAAGGTGAAAGGATATTAAAGATCCTTATGTTTTCCACCTAGATCCAATAACTGCTAACATTTTGCAATATTTATTTCTGTTTTTCTGGACATGTACATAGACACACACACACACAGAAACACCACATATATTTGATTTTAATGAACTGCCTGATTCACGAATCTTCTATAATCATTAAGGCCCAGAATTCTGTCTGAAGAAGTTGTGAAAGCCTCTGTCTCACGAAAAGTAATGTATTTTGTCTTTAATTGCACTCTCCAAGAAAGTTTCTGCCTAATTTGGATTAAAATCAACTTTTTTTTTTTTTTTGGTGGGAGGTTATTTATTTTTTTACTCTTTAAAAAGTATTTTTTAATTCAAGGATAATTGCTTCACAGAATTTTGTTGTTTTCTGTCAAACATCAACATGAATCAGCCATAGGTATACATATGTGCCTTCCCTCTTGAACCTCCCTCACCATCCCACCTCTCTAGATTGATTCAGAGCCCTGTTTTAGGTCTCTGAGTCACACAACAAATTCCTGTTGGTTATCTATATTCTACATATGGTAATGTAAGTTTCCATCTTACTCTTTTCATACACCTCATCCTCTCCTTGGAGGGAGGTTATTGACACTATAGTTTGGGAGTCATTGTTTCTCAGATAGAAGGATGCTGAAATAAAAATTTAATAATTTAAGATAAATTGGGAATAAGTTCTAATTTTTATGCTACAAAAAGTAGCAACATTAATGTCTTTGGAAGATTTGCTTAAAAGTCTGAGTAAGGCTTTAGAAAGAGAGCTCTATCCATTAGTCTATCTCTCTTGACCTAAACTGGAGGAGGGGTGGGAAACAGACATTTTCACTTGCTAGCCAACAGCTTTCCTTCTTACAGTGATGTTGAGCAACCACTGTGCTCTGGGACTATTCCAACCAGTCAGGGAATCAGATGCTAGATAAGAAGATGCTGACAGAGTTCCTGTACACATACAAGCTCCCCTTCCGAGTTTCCCTCTTTTGTCTTGATCACCCCACCTCCATCACCCACCCCATTTCACTAGGCAGGGCAAGGATATTTTCCTGCCACTTTTCTGTGGCATCTCAGTGTAAATTATTGTAATCAACCCTCTTTTGTAATCTAACCTTTTTAGAGTGTGTGGTGTGTGTTTGTGTGCACATGTGTGTGAAAAAGTTTGGGGTGAGAAATGGCTTTCTGGAAGTAGGGAGATGGGTTTCTCTGCCCTCCTGTTTCCTACAAAGTTCTCAGATTTGATCTTTGTTACTGTTGTTTTCCTTTTAGTTTCTTACTCCCCTTTTCCACTTCCTGCTTCCCATCTCATGCTACACTCCTCTCCTCACTGGGATTTTCTCTTGATATTTCTCTTCTGCTAAAGCTGTCACTCATCTCAACTTACCTGGGCTTGGTAGTTCAATTGTGAAAGCTGATTTTCTTCTTTAGAGTTGTCTGTTAGGTTCTCTCACAATGTTCTTTCCAGTTCTGGCTTATCTCAGAATTTCCAGCAGGACAGAAGTTTCCTAATGTCTCTTAGTGCAGTGGTGCCTGAACTCAAGGTTAATGAATATTGGAGACCTGGGCAGGGATTTGATCACCAGGTTAAATGCTGGATTTCCTGTTCGTCTTTAGGAGTCCACCATGTTTGTTTTAGGATTGGTCTCTAGAGATCATGCTTTGAGTTAACATAAAGGTCAAGTTCCCCAGACTGGATATAGTCCAAGTTTATAATGGACACAGATAGGGGAAGGCTTTCAGCTTTTATTTGAAGTTTTTTTTTTTTTTTATAATCTTACATTGTTATAGATTGATACATTAAAAAAAACTGGAAAATTTTCACTATCATCAGCTAATTTGTCATGGTTTTTTTGTACTCATATGGTATTTATCCCTCTCCTCTGCCTTCCAAAGTCAGAATTCATGGTAAGGTCCAGAATGTTTGTCAATCTCATCATATATTTGTTTTATGGATTTTTCAAGGTGAATTTCTATATCAAAATATAAAAATAAAAAAAATAAGAGGAATTGGTCATTCAAAAGGAAATGGGATAATAAAATTAGAGAACATTTGTTAGCTCTGCCAAAGTAGCAAATGAACTAATACCTGAAAGATTCAAAGCTTTAGAAAAGTTTATATTGCAGTTATCTGGCAACTATGGAGGGGCAAACATGTACCAAAATATTGCAACTAAAATAATATGCTAGAGTTCCTGAGGAATGACATGTATAATACATTAAACAGTTTAAAACAATTATAGACATTATAGCATTTACACTACGTTTACATACAACATGGCTAAAAGATCATTTAACGCTGATGTAAAGTGATGATTAACAATCTCTCAAGGCATGTTCTAGTATTTTATTTTTAATAATTCTTGCATTTTATGTTTTGTTGTTTTTCAGTTGCTCAGTTGTGTCCAACTCTTAGTGACTCCATGGACTGCAGTACGCCAGGCTTCACTGTCCTTCACCATTTCCCGGAGCTTGCTCAAATTCATGTCCATTGAGTCGGTGCCATCCAACCATCTCGTTCTCTGTTGCCCCTTCTCCTCCTGCCTTCAATCTTTCCCAGCATCGGGATCTTTCCCAATGAGTCAGTTCTTTGCATCAGGTGGCTAAAGTATTGGAGTTTCAGCTTCAGCATCAGTCCTTCCAATGAATATTCAGGATTGATTTACTTTAGGATGAACTGGTTGGATCTCCTTGCAGTCCAAGGGACTCTCAAGAGTCTTCTCAAACATCACAGTTCAAAAGCATCAATTCTTCAGTGCTTAGCCTTCTTTATAGTTCAACTCTCACATCCATCCATGACTACTGGAAAACCATAGGTTTGACTATATGGACCCTTGTTGCAAAGTAATGTCTCTGCTTTTTAATATGCTGTCTAGGTTTGTCATAGCTTTTCTTTCAAGGAGCAAGTGCCTTTTAATTGATGGCTGCAGTCACTATCTGCAGTGATTTTGGAGACCAAGAAAATAAAGTCTGTTATGGTTTCCATTGTTTCCCCATCTATTTCCCATGAAGTGATGGCCTGGAAGCCATAATCTTCATTTCTTGAATGTTGAGTTTTAAGTCAGCTTTTTCACTCTCCTCTTTCACCTTCATCAAGAGGCTCTTTAGTTCTTCTTTGTTTTTGCCATAATGGTGGTGTCATCTGCATATTAGAGGTTATTGATATTTCTTCCAGCAATCTTGATTCCAGGTTGTGCTTCATCCAGCCCGGCGTTTACATGATGTACTCTGCATACAAGTTAAATAATAGATTGACAGTATACAGCCTTGATGTACTTCTTTCCCACTTTTGAACCAATCTGTTGTTTCACGTCCAGTTCTAACTGTTCCTTCTTGACCTGCATACAGATTTCTGAAGAGGCAGGTCAGGTGGTCTGGTATTCCCATCTCTTTAAGAATTTTCCACAGTTTGTTGTAATCCATACAGTCAAAGCTTTAGCATAGTCAATGAAGCAGAAGTAGATGTTTTTCTGGAATTCTTTTGCTTTTCTATGATCCAGCAGATGTTAGCAATTTGGTCTCTGGTTCCTCTGCCTTTTCTGAATCCAGCTTGAACATCTGAAAGTTCTCGGTTCATGTACTGTTGAAGCCTAGCTTGGAGATTTTGAGCATTACTTTGCTAGCATGTAAAATGGGTGCAATTATGCAGTGTTTTGAATATTCTTTGGCACTGCCTTTCTTTGGGATTGGAATGAAAACTGACATTCTCCAGTCCTGTGGCCACTGCTGAGTTTTCCAAATTTGTTGACATATTGAGTGTAGCACTTTCACAGCATCTTCTTTTAGGATTTCAAATAGCTCAGCTGGAAGTCCACCACCCCCACTAGCTTTGTTTGTAGTGGTGCTTCCTAAGGCTCACTTGACTTCACACCCAAGATGTCTGGCTCTTGGTGAGTGATCACACCAGCATGGTTATCTGGGTCACTAGGATCTTTTTTGTATAGTTCTTTTGTGTATTCTTGCCACCTCTTCTTAATACTTATGCTTAGATTTTGTGTAATTTTTATTGTGTAATTATTACTCTCTCAGCACCAATTATAGGTCCATACAGATTTTGATAAAGATATCTATACATGAACTAAAAAATTAATTTTATCTGATTTACCTGTCCACATTTGCAGAATATTTTAGTGAAAATATTTCATGTTTATTGAAGATGATAGCACTGGTTAAAAAAAAAACAAAACAGTGCTATGTAAGTTGGCAGCTCTGCAGGGAACACCCACTGTGTGTATAATAGCATGTTACAAGGTGTGGAAACTATAAAGATGGATGGTCAGTCTTTGCTCCTAGAACTATATAGTCTATTATTGGCATACTAATTGGCTACATGAAACTCCAGTACTTTGGCCACCTCATGCGAAGAACTGACTCATTGGAAAAGACTCTGATGCTGGGAGGGATTGGGGGCAGGAGGAGAAGGGGACGACAGAGGATAAGATGGCTGGATGGCATCACTGACTCGATGGATGTGAGTCTGAGTGAACTCCGGGAGTTGGTGATGGACAGGGAGGCCTGGTGTGCTGCGATTCATGGGGTCGCAAGGAGTCGGACACAACTGAGCTACTGAACTGAACTGAACAGAAAATACAAATTAGGGTTTCTGTGGTTGCTCAGTGGTAAAGAATCCACATGCCAATGCAGGAAATGTAGGTTGGATCCCTGGGTCGGGAAGATCCCCTGGAGAAGGAAATGGCAACCCACTGCAGTATTCTTGCCTGGCGAATCCCGTGGACAGTGGAGCCTGGCAGGCTACAGTCCATAGGGTCACAAAGAGTCAGACATGACTTAGTGACTAAACAACAACAACCAACAAAACAAGATGCAAATAATCAGTTGTGAAAGATAAATATTAATACAAGATAATATAAGTGGCAAGTGAAAGACGCTACTAATGAGTATAATACTAAGAGAAGGAGATAGTGTTTTGTATAGTGAACATGACTGACTATTTTCTAAAGACCAGGACTTTGAAAAAATTGGAGTGTTTTTACACAGAATGGGTATGCTGATAAACCACAGATCTGCTCTGAATGTAAGGAAAAGATGAATTTATATAATCTTATTTACCTTTTGAACTCAGCCTTTTAAATGAGGATCCACCCAAGGCAGTAGACATGCATTTTGTCCAAATTAAGAAACTTGGCCACTTTGCACTTTATATGCAGGATGGTGGTGTCGACTATTGTAACCAGATTCATCTACACATAGCTGCTGTGTTTTCTTTTGGTGGTATTGACTCAAGGATTTATATTCTTGCATACACATTTCATTTTTTCACAAATATTCGACTAAGCTGATCTCACTTGTTAAGCATTTTTATGTAGAATTTTTTTAGCAAAGTTATCCACACAAATCTAAATTCAGGGAAGTTTTCTTTAAAAGGAAAGTTAAATACTCAGAATTCTAGGCATGTTCTGTATAAATATTTGACTCTATGTAACCTTCACCTAATCTGTCTAGTATTTACCAATTTGTAGTAACATTGATTTTCTAATTCATTGCAGTTTATCAATCTGTTATAGGTTTTAAGGCTCACCATTGTTTCCCCAATCAATCATGCTAAAATCATCTTATATCAAGGAACTTTTACAACTAACTGAAGAAAGTAAAAACTCTATCAACCAGAAGCAAGATTTTTGAGACTGCAGATTTAAACCTTTCAGTCTAATTCCATATCTTACTAACAGCCATAATTTGGCTAACTATTCCTAAGTAATTTCATCCAAATGGGTAGTCTACAGGAGAGACAGAGTACATTAACAGGCTAGGACTTTGTAAGAAAGTATGCATTAATATTTTGTAGGATAACATGTACCTCTGTGATATAAAAAAAACCACACAAATGAAACAAATAATGGAGACATCTATTTAGAGACAAAGACAAGGCAGAAATATTCCTCTATCGTGTCGTTGTTGTTTAGTCGCTCAGTTGTGTCCGACTCTTTGCGACCCCATAGACTGTAGCCCATCAGGCTCTCCAGTCCATGGAATTTTCCAGGTGAGAATACTGGAATGGGTTTGCCATTTCCTTCTCCAGGGAAACTTCCCAACCCAGGGATCGAACCTGTGTGTCCTGCACTAGCAGGCAGATTCTTTACCCCTGAGCCACCAGGGAAGCACCCTCTATCATAATGAATGTAGAAATGTCCATTAAAAGGTCTGTTGGGAAATGAAATGCTAAACTTAAAGGCAGGACCCTGCCTGGTGTGGAGAGGACCATTGGTGGAACTCTCTTTTTGATCCATGGGAGGCTTTTGGAGATGAGGAATAGGAGCTACAGTTTGACAGACCTGGGCTCAAACTCAGTCTCTGTGCCTTAAGAGCTGTACTTGGTCTTAAGCATAATACTTGCCTCTTGGTGCCTCTATTTCTCCATCTATAATATGAAGTTACTACTATTCATCCTAGAAGAAAGTTGTGAGGCTTTCCCATCTGTAAAGAACCCAGTATAAATCTCTGTAACTGTCGAAGGCCCCATTTCTCCCCTCTCCACTTCAAGCAAATGCTCAGTGCAACAGCGGCATGACCAACCACGGTCTATACACTTTGAGAAGATGTCTTCTCACAGTAGGATAGAGAGCAGCCTTAGCTGGCTTCAAAAATAAAATAAATCCAGAGGAAATATTTTCACAAGTCTGTGAAGATAGAAGGGAAAGGCAGTCAAGTGAGAAAAGATTTTTGTTTCAAAAAAAAAAAAAAAAGCTTGGATGGAAATGAAAGAAGCTCGAGGTGGTACTGGGAAACAGTGGGTTGATTGTTAGAGTAATTAGTGGCAGAACTTAAATGTCAAGTTGTTTTTGGATCTGAAAATTCCCACAATAAACCTGTGTGAAGGTTTTCTCTGTGGGTGGCAGTTGGCCAGGTCTGAGTGCAGATATTTGAGTTTCTTGGAGACAGGAAAGGATACTTTGTGGATTACTCAGGACCCAGAGCTTGAGGCTATTTGGTAGGCTGGTAGTACTCATCAAGAGCCATCTTTTGGGGACTTCCCTGGTGGGCCAGTGGTTAAGAATTCACCTGCTAATGCAGGAGACACGGGTTTGATCCCTGGTCCAGGGAGATTCCAGACGCTGCAGAGCAGCAAAACCTGTGTGCCATGACTACTGAGCCCAGGTGCTCTAGAGCCCATGCTGTACAACGGGAGAAGCCACTGCATTGAGAAGCCTGCACACCACAACTAGAGAGTGGCCTGTGTGCAGCAACAAAGACCCATCACAGCCAAAAAAACCAGAATCAACCTGTGCATGAGCAAGAGAGGAGACTACCTCTGTTCTCTGATCCTGTTTAGACTGTGATTTGACAGAAATCTCTAAAAATATTTCCTCACCCATTGTCCCCTTGTTGGAAGTCTTGCTCTAAAGCATTTATTTCTTTGGGTTAAGGTATTATCATTTTCAGATGTTCTCTTCTAAACTGGAAGAATCTATAAGAGGGTCTAATACACCCATTTTTGTCCTATTCCTTCAGTTAGTTTTAATTCCCCTAGTGGAGAATTAACTTGAACCTGGGCTTTGCGCCTTCTAAGGCTCAGGCACTGCGGATGTCTGATGCGATCCTGGGGCAGTTCACAGAGCTGTTTGTCCAGGCTGAACAGGTTTGGGTGGAAACGTCATTCAAAAACCAAAAAGAGTCAGATCCTATGCTTAGTTGAGCCATAAAGGCTTAGACACTGAAGAGGAAAATGATTGTGAATATAAAAGTGGAGTGTTTCTCTTTTGACAAGGAAAGAGCAGAAGTAAAAATAGAAAAATCTATTTCTCTAAACAGTGAAGTCTGAGAAACAACTCTAAGTACTCCAACCCTTAGAAATTAACCCAAGTAGAAGAGAGGCATTGTCTTATGAGCTCCCATAGATCACCTCAGAAGCCCTGGTTACCTGTGGATCAGTGGCCTTGGGGCCACTTGGGAGAGTGGGAGTTTGGGAACATGGAATTGGCCTGGGGCTGGAAGATCTTTGTTAAGAAGTGGGGGAATCTATGGAGTTAACTCAGGTTGCAACTGGAAAATATGTTTATATAATCAGATACAACATTGAACATATAAGGACAGAGAAAACAAAGACATAATTTTAAAATTCAATTGTGTTTCAACTTCCTGAATAAAGGGGACATCAAGATTCAGTAAAATAGGGAGTCAATGTGAAATAATAATTAAAGGTTAAAATCAGTTGAGGAAAGAGTGTTCTAATCTTTTGTTGACCAATTTTGGTCAGAGACTAATCTTTAATCAAAAAAAGGACTAGATCATTAAAGGTGTGGAAAAAATTGCAATGGAAAAAACATTTAGAAACATTTGCCAAAATCCTGTCAGAAAATTTTACCACACAGAAAATTAAGTAAATAAAAATACTTGGTAGATTTATATACCTTGGGAGTGGTATTTTTTACTCTAAGAATTATTTGGTTCAATTATGTAATGAATATGAATTGATTCCTTTTTAGGTTGGTGTTTTATTTTTCGAAATGAAGTCAGGTTTATACAAAGTTGGGCTCAGTGTTCTCTAAAGCTTATATTCTCATCATTGGCACTGTCTATTTGGTGGCAGTAACTTGAACGATGAGGTAAAATTCCTGGCTGGAATTTATAAAGTCAAACCAGGACTTACCTCAAAATACTCAAGGGCTCAAATGATGTGACAGGGATATACGCAGAGAAAAAACTGTGAGTTGTGTTAGTCATCAAGATATTAATAATTAAAATAGATGAGAATAGGACCCTTGGGATTGGAATTTTTGATGGGGAGAAGAGTGAAGCTTGCTAAAAGAGGTGGAAAGGACACAGTGGCAATGTGGACCCAGATATGTGTGTTTGGGAGCTTTGGACAGCAAGCACTCCCAGGTGTAGAGGATGGCTCCTGGATGGGTGGGGGGCAGAGAATAAGGAACAGAAGGGGTCAGAATGGCGCTACCCATTGTAACACTCAGCTTAGACACATTCCTTAGAGACACACAGTTAGGATTTCCTCGGAGATTCATGTGGCAACTTTTTATGACCTCTTAAAAGTAAGCATCCCACTTCTTAAAAACTGAAGCATTTTTAACATATATTGTACATAGCATTCATTGGAGAAGGCAATGGCAACCCACTCCAGTAGTCTTGCCTGGAAAATTCCACGGACGGAGGAGCCTGGTAGGCTGCAGTCCATGGGGTCGCTAAGAGTCAGGCACGACTGAGCGACTTCACTTTCACTATTCACTTTCATGCATTGGAGAAGGAAATGACAACCCACTTCAGTATTCTTGCCTGGAGAATCCCAGGGATAGAGGAGCCTAGTGGGCTGCCGTCTATGGGGTCGCACAGAGTCAGACACGACTGAAGCGACTTAGCAGCAGTACATAGCATTCAGTTATCATGCTTACATTCTAAACAAACCAGTGCAGGTTTGTTTTGAAAACTTGTGGCTTTAGCACTTTTCCCTCTCTTCCTTAATCCAACTTAAGAAATGTTAATGAGCCTCTGGACAAATAAATATAAGTAATAAATGAATGCTTGAAGTTTTAGACAATGGGTGGGGTGTAAATAGATGGATGGGTATATAGATATCGATGATGGTTTGGAAGCTTTACTAAAAAGAAAATACTTGTCAGGTAAGGATGAGAGAAAAGACTTTTCAGATAGAGTCATGGCTTCTTCAGAAAATAGAAATTTGGTGAAATTTGAATACAGGATATTGAAAAGAATCTAGTGAGAAAAACAGTAAATACAATTATAGCTATTATTTGGTTGAGCAGTTTTTTGGTACATGAAACTAGATTAAAGTCATATTGTAAGGCCTGAAATGTTATGCTAATAGATTTACTTTATACTTTATTCTTAGAATAAATAGAGAATGATTCCCTGTAATCAAATTGTGAAGGAAGTCACAATTCTGTAGTGATCTAATCATGGCTATAATTACTGAATATTTATTTTGTGTCAGTCATTGGGCTAAATACGTTAAACATTATCTCATTTATTAGATTATATTAGTTATATTAGTATAACAAGACATGATAAGGGCCTTGATTAGATTTCTAGTGATAGTGAAAGGGCAACAATTTAAACAGTTGTGGAGAAAATATTTCAAGAAGATGATCATTCATTCATTCAGTCAAAAAGACATTTATTAAAGCACTTACTCTTTCCCAGGCTCTGAGCCAAGTGCCAGAAGCTAAGTGTATGTGGTGAGAGCTTACTGTGTGCCAGGAACTGTTCCAAGTGCTTTGCAGGCAGGTGCCTTATTATTATCATTATTATAGGTGAGAAAATAAAGACACATAGAAATCAAATAACTTGTCAAGTACAGTCAGCTGCCGCATAGGATCTGACCCACATGATCAGGCTCCAGAGTTGTCATTCTTTCATACTCTGTACTACCTCTCACAGGTGGATAAGACCTCAAATCTCAAACATGTCAGTTTTTAGTTGGAGAGAAGGATATGGAACAAATAACTAAATTGCCCAAAGCATATAAAATGATAAAGTGCCATGTGTTATTTCCAGTTTTGGGCTGTTACAAAGAAAACTGTTACAAATATTCATGCACAGGTTTAATGTGAATGCAAGTCTTCATTTCTCTGAGATAAATGCCTAAGAGTGCAATTTCTCAGTTTTGAAGAAACTGATAAAGTATTTTCTAGAGTGGTATTGCCAATTTACATTTCCATCACCAAAGTGCGAGTGATCCAGTTTATCTGTATTTTGATCAGAGTCTGGAATTATCACAGTTGTTAATTTTAGTTATTCTCATAGGTGTGTCAGTGTATGCCATTGTGCTTCTATTTTGCATTTTTCTAATGGCTAATAACGTCAAACATCTTTTTGTGTGTTTTTTTCAATCTGTGGGGCTTCCCTGATAGCTCAGTTGATAAAGAATCCACCTGCAATGCAGGAAACTCCGGTTCAATTCCTGGGTTGGGAAGATCTGCTGGAGATGGGATAGGCTACCTACTCCAGTATTCTGGCATGGAGAATTCCATGGACTGTATAGTCGATGGGGTCACAAAGAGTCAGACACGACTGAGTGACTTTCACTTTTTTGCAATCTGTATATCCTCTTCAGTGAAATGTCACTTCATGTCTTTTGCCTATTAACTAGATTTTTTTTTTTCTGTTTAGTTTTGAGAATTATTCACACATTCTAGTTACTGGACACCAGTCAGTCATGATACCAGTCCTTCATTGGTTATGTGGTTTGCAAGTGTTTTCTCCTAGTCTGTAGCTTGTCATTAACAAGATATTTAGTATAATGAAAGTTTAAATTTTAATAAAGCCCAATTTATCAATTTTTCAATTTGTATCAAGTCTAAGAACTTTGAAGTATCACTATGAACAAAGCTAGTGAAGGTGATGGAATTCCAATTGAGCTGTTTCAAATCCTAAAAGATGATGCTGTGAAAGTGCTGCACTCAATGTGTCAACAAATTTGGAAAACTCAGCAGTGGCCACAGGACTGGAGAAGGTCAGTTTTCATTCCAATCCCAAAGAAAGGCAGTGCCAAAGAACATTCAAACCACTGCATAATTGCACCCATTTCACATGCTAGCAAAGTAATGCTCAAAATCTCCAAGCTAGGCTTCAACAGTACATGAACTGAGAACTTCCAGATGTTCAAGCTGGATTCAGAAAAGGCAGAGGAACCAGAGATCAAATTGCTAACATCTGCTGGATCATAGAAAAAGCAAGAGAATTCCAGAAAAACATCTACTTTTGCTTCATTGACTATGCTAAAACCTTTGACTATGTGGATCACAACAAACTGTGGAAAATTCTTCAAGAGATGGGAATACCAGACCACCTGACCTGCCTCCTGAGACACCTGTATGCAGGTCAAGAAGCCACAGTTAGAACTGGACATGGAACAACAAATTGGTTCAAAAGTGGGAAAGGAGTACATCAAGGCTGTATATTGTCAATCTATTATTTAACTTATATGCAGAGTACATCATTCAGAATGCCGGGCTGGATGAAGCGCAACCTGGAATCAAGATTGCTTGGAAAAATATCAATAACCTCAGATATGCAGATGACACCACCCTTATGGCAGAAACAAAGAGGAACTAAAGAGCCTCTTGATGAAAGTGAAAGAAGATAGTGAAAAAATTGACTTAAAACTCAACATTCAGAAAATTAAGATCATGCCATCTGGTCCCATCACTTCATGGGAAATAGATGGGGAAACATGGAAACAATGAGAGACTTTATTTTGGGGGGTTCCAAAATCACTGAAGATGGTGACTGCAGCCATGAACTTAAAAGATGCTTGCTTCTTGAAAAAAAAAAAAGCTATGACCAAACTAGACAGCATATTAAAAAGCAGAGACATTACTTTGCCAACAAAGGTCCATCTAGTCAAATCTATGGTTTTTCCAGTAGTCATGTATGGATGTGAGAGTTGGACTATAAAGAAAGCTGAGTGCTGAAGAACTGATGCTTTCAAACTGTGGTGTTGGGGAAGATTCTTGAGAGTCCCTTGGCTTGCAAGGAGATCTAACCAGTTAATTTTAAAAGAAATCAGTCCTGAATATTCATTGGAAGGACAGATGCTGAAGCTGAAACTCCAATACTTTGGCCACCTGATGGGAAGAACTGATTCGTTGGAGAGGACCTTGATGCTGGGAAAGATTGAAGGCAGGAAGAGAAGGGGACGACAGAGGATGAGATGGTTGGATGGCATCACTGACTCGATGGACATGAAATTGAGTAAGCTCTGGGAGTTGATGACGGACAGGGAAGTCCGGCGTGCTGCAGTCTATGGGGTCACAAAGAGTCAGACACGACTGAAGGACTGAACTCAACTAATATTTCTGCCTAGTCTTAGATTCTGAAGATTTTCTCATATGTGCTCTTCTGAAAGTTTTATAGTTTTATGTTTTCTTTTTAAGAACAGTTTTTGCAATTTTTTTGCACTGCTGCTGCTGCTGCTAAGTCGCTTCAGTCGTGTCCAACTCCTTGCGACCCCATAGACGGGAGCCCACCAGGCTCCTCTGTCCCTGGGATTCTCCAGGCAAGAATACTGGAGTGGGTTGCCATTTCCTTCTCCAATGCATGCATGCATGCTAAGTCACCTCAGTCGTGCCCAACTCTGTGAGACCCTATGGACAGCAGCCCACCAGGCTCCTCCATCCACAGTATTCAACAGGCAAGAATACTGGAGTGGGCTGCCATTTCTTTGGAATGAATGATGCTAAGGCTGAAACTCCAGTACTTTGGCCACCTCATGCGAAGAGTTGACTCATTGGAAAAGACTCTGATGCTGGGAAGGATTGGGGGCAGGAGGAGAAGGGGACGACAGAGGATGAGATGGGTGGATGGCATCACTGACTCGATGGACGTGAGTCTGGGTGAACTCTGGGAGTTGGTGATGGACAGGGAGGCCTGGTGTGCTGCAATTCATGGGGTCGCAAAGAGTCGGACATGACTGAGCAACTGAACTGAACTGAACTGAAGGTTTTGGTCAAGTTTCTTTCTCCTCCTCCTCCTCCTCCTCTTCGTTCCTGTCCTCCTCCTCCTTTCCATCTCTCCCTCTTTTTCTCCTTCCTTCTCTCCATTTCCTTTTTTTTTTTTTTTTTTTTGCCTATGGCTATTCAATCACGTTAGCAGGAGTTGTTGAAAAGACATTCTTTTCTGCACTGAGCTGTTTTTGTGCCCTTGTCAACAATCAGTTGGACGTATTTGGAGTTTTCTTTTTGTTCCATTGATCTATGTGCTTATCCCTCTAGCAATATCACAGTCTTGATCACTGTAGCTATGTTGTAAGTCTTGATTTCAGGTAGACTTTATTTTTTTAAAATTGTTTTAGCTATTCAGTTTCTTTGCCTTTCTGTATAAATTTGAGAACAATTTTGCCTATGTTTATGAGAAATCTTGAGGATGTTTGATGAGAATTGCGTTAAACTTTACATCTCAGTTTGGGGAGAACTGACACCATTTTATGCTGTCTTCCAATCTTATTAATGGGCTTTCCAGTTGGCTCAGTGGTAGAGTTTGCCTGCCAGTGCAGGAAATGCAGGAGTGAGTGTCAGGTTCTATCCCTGGGTCATGAAGATCCCCTGGAGGAGGAAGTGGCAACCCACTCTGGTATTCATGCCTGGAGAATTCCATGGACAGAGGGCCCTGGAGGGCTATAGTCCATAGGGTTGCAAAGAGTCAGACACAACTTAGTGACTGAACACTTCAATCTAGGAATATGGTATGTCTCTCCATTTATTAGAGCTTTCATTTCTTTCGAAAGTATCTTATAATTTTCAGCACATAAGTCCTGTGCTTGATGTTAGAATTATATCTAAGTATTTTAATTTGGGGAGCAAATATAAATGGCATTGCATTTTAAATTTCAGTGTCTGTATGTTCATACAGAAATATAATTAATGTTTATTTTATTTTTTGTGTTCTTGCTGAACCCATTTAGTTGCTCAGTCATGTCTAACTCTTTGCGATTCCATGGACTGTAGCCTACCAGGCTCCTCTGTACATGGAATTTTCCAGGCAAGAGTAGTGGAGTGGGTTGCCATTTCCTTCTCCAGGGGATCTTCCTTACCCAGGGATCGAATCCAGGTCTCCCACATTGCAGGCAGACGCTTTACTGTCTGAGCCACCAGGGAAGCCCCACTTATTAGTATTGCTGCTGCTGCTAAGTCGCTTCAGTCGTGTCTGACTCTGTGAGACCCCATAGATGGCAGCCCACCAGGCTCCCCCATCCCTACTAAAAGTTCTTTTGAAGATTCTTTAAAGTTTTCTACATTGACAGTCACGTCATCTGAAAATATGAGCAGTTTTACTTTTTTTTCTCCTTTCCAATGTCTATGCCTTTTAAAATTCCTTATTAGCTAGAACTTCCAGAACTAGGTTGAACAGTGGTGAGATGGCATTATTGCTTTGTTCCTGATCTAGGTGGTGGTTCTGGTGGTGATGGTGGGAGTGTGTACATTTAATCTTTCATCATTAGCTAGAGACTTTAAAAAAATAGATGTTCTTTACCAAACTGAAGAATTTTCCTTCTATTCCTAGTTTCCTTTTATCATGAAAACAATATTGATTTTTCTAAATGTCTTTTCTGCATCAATTGATAAGATCAAATAATTTTACTTCTTTAGCCTATTAATATGGTGGATTATATAGAGTGATTTTTAAATATCTAATGAGACTTGCATTCTTAGGATAAACCTCACTTGGTCATAGTGTATAATTCTTTCTATATATGATTGAATTCTATTGTATACTATTTTGTTAAGAATATGTGTCTATGTTAATGAGGAATATTGGTCTAAGTTTTCTTTTCTTTTTTATAATGGATTATATGGAATCCATTATATGGAATTTTATAATGATTATATGGAATCAGTATTAATTGTTTTTTTAAGTTTGTCAAAACTCTCCAGTGAAACCACACGCACCTTGAGATTTCTTTTGGGAGTTTTCCAATTGTGAATTTGAATTCCTGATTAGTTATGGGGATATTGGAATTATCTAGTTCAGATTAGTTCAGTTGTTGTAGCTTCAGGAATTGGCCTGCTTCATCTATTTTGACAAATTTACATATGTAGACTTATTCATAGTATTTTTGCATTTTCTTTTTGGTGTTTGCAGGGTCTACAGTGATGTCTTATGTTTCATTACATGCATCTACAGTTTGTATCTTTTCTCTTTTTACTTTAGTTTTTCTAGAGGTTTGTCAATTTTATCAATCATTGAAAAATAACTGTTTCATTGATTTTTCTCTTTGTTTTCCTCTTCTTAATTTTGTTGATTACTTTTCTTATATCTATTATTTCTTTCCTTCTGCTTGCTTTCAGTTTGCTCTTATTCTAGGTTCTCGAAGTGGGAGATTAAATTATTGATGTGAAACATTTTTATCTTTTCTAATGCATACATTTCATGCTATAAAGTTCTCACTCAGCACTGCTTTAATTGTGTCCCACAAATATTGATATATTTTCATTTTCATTCAGTTCAGTTTTTTTTTTTTAAGTTCCCTTGAGACTTTCTCTTTCATCTATGTATTATTGTGTTGTTTAGATTCCAAGTGTGTATATTTTCCTGTTATGTTTCCCTTACTGATTTCTAATTTGATGTGGTTGGAGAATGCACTGTATGATTTAAGGTCTCTTAAATTTGTTGAAATTTCCTTGGATACTTCTGACATCAAATGTGTGAGGTTCTCTTTCCCTCACAGGAACCAATTTCCCAACTTTCCAGACAACTACTAAGTGTCCTATACTTTATTTCAATCTGACAGTAACTGGTCAGAGTTAGTGTCAGATTCCATAGGCCCAGGGCCTAGTCCCACAAGACTTCTCACTTCAGAAACCAGCTGCAGTCATGGATCCCCAGGGGAGCCACAACTTTGTCCAACGTAGCTACAAAGTTGGGTTACCCACAGCCTTCCCTCAGATTTGAAAATTTGCTGAAATGGCTCATAAAATTCAAGGAAAGACTTACTTATGATTAGCAGTTTATTATATACAGATGAAGAGGCATGAAGGCAAGGCCTAGAAACATCCTGAGAGCAAGAGCTTCAGCTTTCATGAAGTAGGGTATATCACCCTCCTGAACATGAATGTGTTCACCAGTGTGGGAGCTCTATAAACCCTGTAGTTTAGGGAGTTTTATGGAGCTTTAATCATGTGGGAATGGTCAATTATTAACTCAGTCTCCAGACCCTCTCCCCTCTTTAGAAAATGGGGTTGAGGCTGAAATTTCCAAGCTCCTAATCACAGCTCGGTGCTTCTGTTTACCAGTCCCCATCCTGAAATTATCCAGGAGCCCACTGAGAGTTGCCTCTTTAGAACAAAAGAAATGAAGGAGAAATCAAGACATTCTCAGATAAAGGAAAACTAAGGATTTATTATTAACAGACCTACTCTAAAAGAAAGTTGTTATTTTATAACCCAGGGAATTCCAAATGATTTTAGGAGCTTTGGGTCAGGAACTGGAGTTAAAAAACCAATTATTAGTTAAAAAAAAGATGCTCCTAGCATTTGTATCACTCAGGGAATTAGAAGGGTTTTAGGAGCTCTGTGTCAGGAACCAGGGACAGAGACAAAATATATATTTTCTCTTATGTCACACTTGCCTGTGTGGTTTTATTTAAAGTGAATATATTGATAATGAGCCTTCCCAGGGGGTGTTAGTGGTAAAGAACCTGCCTGCCAGTGCAGGAGACATAAGAGATATGGGTTTGATCCCTGGGTTAATAAAAATCCCCTGAAGGAGGGCATGGCAACCCACTACAGTATTCTCACCTGGAGAATCCCATAGACAGAGGAGCCTGGCAGGCTATAGTCCACAAGGTTACATAGAGCTGGACACGCCTGAAGTGACTTAGCACACACACAGACGCATGTATACTGATGAAGAGGGTGATGAAGGAGGTAAGAAGGAAAAATGGCAATGGTTTGTGTTAACTACCAAGGAATATATAAGAAGGAGACTAAATAAAAGAAGGCCCACTAATGGTTAAGAATCTTACATTTTCAGTTGCAAAAATCCACACAGTGTCTTCCATTTTGTGTTCTTTCACACTCACCCCTGTCCATCCCCAATTTCTTACTTTCAGAGAGGTAGGAAAGGAATCAAGGTTCACATAATAGTGAAGAGTGAAAGTTGATTCAAGTCCAGATCTGTCTGTCTGTCTTCAAAGTCTATGTTAAAGTCTATAAGTTAAGGAACTGTGAGGCTGGTTATCGAAGTACAGCAGAATTACGAGGAAAAAGAAGATACAAGCCCAAATGTGAGCAATAAAGAAGATAGAGAAGAACAGAGGAAATCAGAGGACATTGCAATTTTCTGATTTTATATGTCAACTGTTTATTACATTTATAATGATAATAATATCCACATTTTAATATTTCTATAAAAATATGGCATAATATTTGTAAAGCATGTAGAGTAATGCACAAACACTTACATGTTCAGATATAATACTATTTAATGTCTTTGAACATAACTGCTATAACTACTCTGTTTAGCAAAAGGGAGCCAAGTTAAAATAAGTGGAACTCTTTAAAAGTAGAACTAGAGAAAAATTTATTTGTATTCACTTTTATATGCACAAAATCTCTGGAAGAACAAATAGGAAATTTATTATGATGGTTCATTGTTGCAGGGCGGGGTTCAGTGGTACAGGTATTATGGTTGTGGAACTGGACAGATGGGTTGGAGGGGTCTTTTTAATAGTATCTTTTTATAATTTAAGCAATTTAATTCCTATGACTGTATAACTTATTCAAAATTTTTTTAAAATGATAAAAAGTAGAATTGGCAGTCTTAAGAATTTATCCATTTCCTTCCTTGAAAGTGTTAGGTTGAATGTCCATGCCCATTAAGGAAGTTGTAAGCAGATACTCCTTCCGCACGTGAGACATAGAATTTGTCCTCTAAGGGAGTACCTTGGACTGCAAGGAGATCAAACCAGTTAATCCTAAAGGAAATCAACCCTGAATATTCATTGGAAGGACTGGTGCTAAAGCTGAAACTCCAATACTTTGGTCACCTGATGTGAAGGACTGACTCTTTGGAAAAGACCCTGATGCTTGGAAAGATTGAGGGCAAGTGGAGAAGGGGGTGACAGAAGATGAGATGGTTGGATGGCATCATTGACTCAATGGACATGAATTTGAGCAAACTCCGGGACATAGTGAAGGACTGGGAAGCCTGGCGTGCTGCAGTTCATGGGGTCACAAAGAATTGGACACGACTTAGTGACTGAAGAACAACAACAATGTCCTTGTATTGTGATTACTTGAATGTGAGTAGGTTCTCTATTCTTCAGCCCATTTTCAAGAAATATACATTAAGTATGTGGTGGGTAGGGAGTCTGTTAACTTAGTCAGATCCAGCAAACACTGGTTCTAATTGCAGGTTTTATCCACTTTTTATGTTGACTAGAGTACTTTGTCAATTAAAAAGGCTTTGCATTAAAGATTGTTCTACACCTAATATCATCCAGCTAAGATTGAAAATATTGTTCTGCCAGTGTTTAAGTGCCAGATATGGCCCCTGGATTGATGGGGGCAGAGTGACCTAATGACCCACATTGACATCATCCAAAGACCATGGCTATCTGTCAGTTCTCCTTTTATAAAGGAGACAGATGGCCCAATGTCTTTATTCATTTAAAGTTTTACCCTTACGTGTGGAAAAGATCTGATCTGGGTGCTTACCTTTCTTAGTTTGGCTTTTGTTCTGACTTGTGAACCCTGTTTTGGACTCTAGTTTTAGTGTTGTTGACTCTTGTCTGCTGGTCCTGAACTATGCTCTGTGGTTAGGTTCACTATTTGCTTTTTCTCTGCTCAGAATTCTACTTTCTTTCCCCTTTGATCTGATAGGGCTTCAAGATGTTTTTCAACTTCCCAAAGAGAATAATTTTCTAAATCACTGTTATTATGGAGTTGCCTCTATCATTATTTCAGTATTTAGTTTCATTCTCTATACAACAATAGCCTTACTGCATGATACAGAAGATGTTTTGTTATTGTCATCAGGTCAACCCAGTACTGGTGTGGAATCTTGTGATCTTTTACCATGTGTTGGAATTGGAAAGAAATTTTGTGTATTTTTGAGCATAGTTCATTGTTTGATAAAATAAATCACAATTATCCAGGAGCACTGTGTATCAGATCAATTTTTCTTCATCTCAATTAATCTGGGAATGAATATTACTAAGACAATATTGGAAAACTTTACCAATATTGACCTCATCTGACTAGTGAGTGGGTAGTAAATAACTCACCTTTTAGAGATAAATGAATCCTTTCAGATAATGTTGGCACTGAACAGTATACTGTAGACATGTACTGTTAAGTGTGTTAAGCAATTTATGATTGGATTTCCCTCAGTTTCAAAAGCCTGTGCTTCTAGATACCAGTTCAGTCATTTTAACTGATATCAGATAGAATTCAAGTAAGATTTAGGTTAATTGGCTTCAACAGGAGACATCTTTCTATAGAGCCTTGGAATTGCAAAATTTTTTCATCAACTTTTGAGAAAGAATTTTGTGAATTTTGAGCATATTTTACAACTAAAATTTTTTCTAATAACTGAACTTATTTCTAATTGATTACTTAGTGCCACATCACTGGGCAAAAATTCCCCAGAGTTCAGTTACCTCTTGGTCACATCTAGTTTGATAAGAATATTTAACTGAGCACACCAAATATTTGCTGTGTCTTGTTCCTTGAAACTTATTTTTGAAAGCTTACCTAAAGCAATTGTAGGATACATTTTGCTTTGGATTTTTGTAGGCTAATAAGCATCTTATTTACAAGTTCTAAAGTATAAATATAAAATACATCAAAACCATTTTTATTACTGAAAAGTAAAACATTAATATAAGTACCATACATTTTTGTATTCATTTTTTTTAGTTAATAGTTTACTAAGGAAAATAACTTTCATAGTTTGCTTTTGAATTTACGCAAATGGTATTTAAGGCTAGTTATAACATTCTTGGGCTATGACTGAGAATTTTGTAATTTTCTTTTCTTTTAGCATTGATTATGTCAGAAGAGTCTGCTAAAGCTAGCTGATTTCAACTGCTTTGAAAGAGACTTGCTCAATGACTTTCTGCCTCATTATTTTCTGTTCTTCTGGGACTTCAATTACAAGTGGTTAGGCTTTCTCACTGTATCCCCTATATCTTTTACTCTCTCTTTTGTATTTCATCTCTTCATGTTTCGTGTTGATGATTTTATTCCAATATTGCTTCTTGTTCACTCATTTCATCATTAGCTGTGTAGAATATAGTTTAAGATTCATGTACTTAATTTTTAATATCAGTTATTATCTTTTTCATGTCCAGAATTTTTGTTTGATTTCATTTTGTGGATTCTACCTCTTTGTTAAAATTCTTAATGTTGTATTTTGTCTTTTTCAACATGTTGATAAAGACTTAAAGTCTGTATATAACACTTTCATCATTTGAATCTCCTGCAGCTCTAAATCTGTTTTCTCTTATTACTCTTGGTTTTTAATTATATTTTCTGGTTACTTTTGATTGTGCTAAAAATTGGATGATGAAAACCTAATAAATTAATTTGAAGCATATCATAGTGTTATCACAGAGCTTATTAATTGTATGTTTTCTTTTGGCAAGAGCCTAGGAACACAAGCAATCCCAGATCATCTCATTCTAATAATAGAAATTAATATGATATGAAGCTATGCTTTAGTCCTTGGAAAGGTTGAACTGTTTCTGGTATATCTTTACTCCTAGAGCTTAGCCTTGTGGAGTTATAACCCCAAATATGGGGTATTTTACCTGAGAAATTTAGTTCTTTTATCCTGAGAGGCTTTAAAAAATCTGATCAGCATCTCAGATTCTTTCCTAAAAGAGGTAGAAATTCACACCCCCCCCCCGCCCCCAAAAAAATAGTCCTGAATGCAGGGCTTTCTTCTCTGGGTTTCTTTCTTCTCATGATCAATTTGTAGTCATAGAAAATGCTGATGAACTAAAAAAAAAAAAAAAAATAGAACCTTGTTTTTCTAAACCTTTGTCATATCATTTCCCCTATCCACCTCCTCAGAAGCTTACTTTTCAGAAACTTATTGATGAAACTTCAAAAATCCATTCTGGATCTGGGTCCTTCTTTGACCACATAATTACATTGCCTTGACAAATGTGTAGGAGCTATATAATCTTTCAGTCAGTTCAGTTCAGTTCAGTCGCTCAGTCGTGTCCGACTCTTTGCGACCCCATGAATCACAGCACGCCAGGCCTGCCTGTCCATCACCATCTCCCGGAGTTCACTCAAACTCATGTCCATTGAGTCAGTGATGCCATCCAGCCATCTCATCCTCTGTCGTCCCCTTCTCCTCCTGCCCTCAATCCCTCCCAGCATCAGAGTGTTTTCCAATGAGTCAACTCTTCGCATGAGGTGGCCAAAGTACTGGAGTTTCAGCTTGAGCATCATTCCTTCCAAAGAAATCCCAGGGCTGATCTCCTTTAGAATGGACTGGTTGGATCTCCTTGCAGTCCAAGGGACTCTCAAGAGTCTTCTCCAACACCACAGTTCAAAAGCATCAATTCTTCTGTGCTCAGCTTTCTTCACAGTCCAACTCTCGCGTCCATACATGACCACAGGAAAGACCATAGCCTTGACTAGACGAACCTTTGTTGGCAAAGTAATGTCTGCTTTTCAATATGCTATCTAGGTTGGTCATACTTTTCTTCCAAGGAGTAAGCGTCTTTTAATTTCATGGCTGCAGTCACCATCTGCACTGATTTTGGAGCCCCAAAAGATAAAGTCTGACACTGTTACCAGCTGAGCCACAAGGGAAGCCCATATAACCTTTACAAGCTACATAATCTTTCTTAATCTTATTGACATTTATCAGAATGAAGATTTAAAGGATGAGTCTCCCTAGGGATTTAGGAGGATTTCAAACAATTTGTGAGAGAGGAAAGCTTAATTTTACTGATTTTTACTTAAACAAGCTTCGCAATTGGTGGAATTAATAATTTGATAGTATGTTTACCTTGTTTTGGATAAATAATGTAGGTCATAGGAGTGGACACACTTGCCTTGAAAAGAGTTAGGAAGCATAACTATTCAAGTTTTTCCTCCAGAGTATTTTCCACAAAGGGTTTATTTGTAATTTTAAAGAATGACCAGAATTGTATGGCCTGTTTGTAGGCCACAAATACAAAATTGTCTTAAAAGTAATTAGGTCCCAAAAAGTAATTAGGGCCCAAAATGAACTTTGTAGTAAAGTCCAAATTAAAACTTAGCTACAACTTGCATGAAATCCATTGGCTGATCTAGCATTATCCATTTCATAGCACTGCTGGGGCCAACATGATAGAAAAATGTGATAATACAATATTGAGCCTTCTGATTTTTTTTGGTCACCTAGTGGTTCTCTAAACAAAGATAATGTAAGTGAGCCTCATTTTATGTAGTTGGAAAAGTACTTGGAAATATATTTTAAAATATATTAAAAACATCTAAAATGTACTTTTAAAAATATTTAAAGACTGCTGATCTTTTACAAATTAAAAAAATGCTTGAGAAACATCACTCATGATTACTACATTTGTAATTTAAATATTTTTTCTATTTCTTAAACTTCAAAAACTTTGGACATAGTCGTTTAATGCTGAGAGTGTCAATGGGAAGTAAATGTTAGGTATAAGGAAGGCGAGGAGGTGGCTAGTAGGGGAAGGAGTCAAGACCTTATCTGAAGTCAGAACACTTCATCGCAAGCCTTTGAATAAAAGGAGGAAGACAGGTCACAGGGCAGCTGACAAAGGTGAAAATCTTTAAGGTACGGAATAGAAAGAAAGCTAACAATGCTATTAAGATAAAGACTTTTCCTTGTGCACTACTGAGAGTGAGAGTGAGATTACAAACTGTGTCTATCTGGTGAGTCAGGTTAATCAGTCACTATTCTTGTAGGTATAAGCAAAGCAAGCTTACTTATAACATGCAACTAACATTTCCCTTGTAGTACCTCATTCAGTGCTGATGGCACCTCAGAGTAGCATTGTTTACAAAGCTCAAAGCATGTCATGGACATTTTCTGTTTCTTCAAATCCTTTATTCTCCCAGATAAACCCACATGCATCTGTACCTACCCAGTCCACAGTGGAAGTTCAACCAGAGTTATTGACTAATAGACTAAGCATATGAAGCTGCCCAACTTCCCAGGTGGTTCAGTGGTAAATAATCTGCCTGCCAATACAGGAGATGCAGGTTCAATCCTTGGGTCAGAAAGATCCCCTGGAGAAGGAAATGTCAACCCACTCCAGTATTCTTGCCTCGGAAATCCCATAGACAGAAGAGCCTGAGGGGCTATAGTTCAAGGGGCTGCAAAAGAGTCAGACACTACTTAACAACTAAACAACATGAAACTTCTCAGCCCTGCCTAATGCTGGATTTGCAACTAGCAAGAGATGTGTTTGAAGGTTCTTCTGGGGTCTTCCTAATCATTTCTCCATAGCCTCTCTGAATTTGCTGATACCATCTGCCAAGGTCTGTGCTAAACTACACACTTGGAAAGACTGAAAAACTACTTTTCAAGATCAGTTACCATATGATAATCTTCCCCACCCTCACCTGTTCCCTTCTCGCTATCACTATTTTCCCTAGAAGGTGATGAGAATGTTGATTTCCTAGGAGGAAATCTGAAAGCCCAGAGACTATTGGCTGCATCTCCTGGTCATTAAACCGGGCTTCCCTGATAGCTCAGATGGTAAAGAATCTGCCTGCAATGCAGGAGACTTGAGTTTGAACTCTGGGTCGGGAAGATACCCTGGAGAAGGGAATGGCAACCCACTCCAGTATTCTTGCCTGGAGAATCCCGTGGGCAGACTATGGGGTTGCAAAGAGTTGGACATGACTGAGAGACTAACTGGTCATTAGTAACTGTAAAAGAAGAATCAGAGTTTCCTCTGTCTTCCTTATGTGTCCTAACTGTTGTATAACTGCCTCCTTATAGATGACTGACTTTCAATAAACAGCAGATAATAATTTCTTTGAAGAGGCTTAGAAAGCATGAGATACTGAAAAAACAAGGAGTTTGGGCTCAGAAATTTAATAGTTGTGTGATAACACAGCACTTACTAGGTAGTTGGCCTTGTGCTTTCGTTTCCTAATATATAAGTTAGGAATAATAAAACCTAACTCACTGGGCAAGGAGAACATTGCAAGAGAGCTGAACAGTGAGAGTACTCCATAGATCACAAAGGTTTTATAATATTGTTCATTATTATTTGGATGTTTGATTTTGTAGATACCTTTTCATAAAAATTCAGAAAAGTTAGAATTTTCTGGTAATATTGGATGCCTGAAAAATTGAACACTTTTTACCATTTGATTTTGGAGCAGGGAAAGGCAGAAGGAAAGTGGAAAAAAAATTTTCTTCTTCACCCTTCCATGTCTTCCAGGTGATTGCAGTTGGTACTATCAAAAGTTTAGCATCTAGAAGAATACTAGTTTAATTAGCAGTTCTTATTGGTTTCACTTGTATTGCTGCATGGCCGTGGATTTGGGGAAGTTAAAAGCAGTGATAACGTTAAGGTTCAGAAGAATTTATTGCTGTGATGTCCAGGCCAAATTTCTGATAGAGTCCTCCAAAAATCTATAAAGGGATCATTCTTATAGAGCCTGCCTCAAAGAATTGTTCTTTATTTGCCATGCAGAACTTTGTAAATATTTAACTCTCTTTAGAGTTTGGAATGTGCAAGTGTGATTTATTGTTTCTAATGATTGAAAAGAGGCTTGGTATGAGCAAACAAAGGTATGAATTGAAAGAGAATTCATTATACAATATGTTTCTTTGTAAGTAATAAGCAGACCAGCATTTTAAAAAAGAGAGTGATTCCCAAGAAGACTTGTCTCTCAGCAATGCCCAAGAAGTGGGGCTTCAAGTGATAACAGCTTTTATTCTCTGCATGTCCACTGTGTGCCAAGCTCTGTTTGGACTAAGTGCTTTATGTGTGAATTCTGCTCTCTGCAATATAACACTGATGAGTAGAGGGTGCAAACTGGATTGTGTTGAGAATGTTAGTGATCTATTTTGGTATGTTATAAAGGAAAATTTTTTCACTTTCTTTAAATAATAAATTCAAGATTGAGAAAGAAAAAGAGGACAGAGAGATAGCCATACATACAATAGGGACAGAGGGAAGGAAGGAAAGAAGGAGAGAAGGAAAGAAGAAGAGAGGCAGAGAGAGAGAAAAGGCAGGAAGAGATTGAGCCAAGAGCTAAGAGATTAGTTGTGAGATTCAGGCCTTTGTGGAAAAACATGACTCATGACATGTAATGAAAACACAACTTTATTATTGTCTCCCTAGCCTTGCTTCAGACATTCGGTGAGAGTAATTATCTCTTGCTGCTGACTCAGAACTTGGGAAGGCTCCATAACTTTTTAGCTCACACTTAGGTATTAGTATATCCTACCGTCTCTCTTAAGAAATAAGCCTAGTCTCTGTAAATGAACCAGAGTTACCAAGTCTAAGATGTCAATACAAACTGAATTTGATTCAGCATCAGATGTTTTCCCTTTTCCCAACTCAGGCTTTCTTCTTGTTGACAGACATAGTGGGGTTGGCATGGCTGGTTTCTGTCATTCTATGCTTTGTGTTTTCCTCCTCCCTAGCACTCTTTTGTCCCAGCTTTTGAGTTTGTTCCTGACCCTGTTGAAGTTTTAAAGTGAGGTGATAGAAAAGGTTATAAACTGGCCCTCTTGGTTATGTACAACTCTAAGGTGATTATCTCATTGGTGACCAGTTTGTGGTTTTTCTCTATCCCTGAAGACCTCTCACTTTCAGGGTTGTTTACCTGTCAGATCCATCTCTGCAGTGGATGGTCACTTCGACTCCCCACAAGAGTCCCCGAGAATCAAGGTCTTCTACCTTCCTGTTCTACCTTTTCTCCTCCAGATGGCGTTACCTCACATGACCATTTGGATGTAAGGCCAGTGCTTTCTATCAAAGGACTTGCAACTCCTCCACCAAAAACATTCATACAAATTTCTCACACCAGAAATTTGGGAGAGTAGGTCAGTCCCCTTGGGACTAACCCATTGAAGAGTTCCTATCACAGGTCACTCTGCCTCATTCACACTTGAGTCAAGCTTCAGTCTTTCATGCCATTAGATGCAAGGGAATACCTAGTTCTTCAAATGGAGCCATGAAGTCCATTCACTTAACTGGAGAGACATGAGAAAATATCAACACTCTTCTCTCCTGGGTAAGTGGGAAGAAACTCAAACTGTAGCTCTCTCTGAAGAAATCTCTTCTTAAATCCTTTTCCATTTTCATTCTCTCTCTCCCTTTCTTCTTTTTGTGTTTTTCAAAGTAACTCAGGTGGATTCATGACTTAGGACACTACTTCTCTTAATTTTTGGTGAGGACAGATTCTGGATATAGCAACCTGTCCCACACTCAGTTTGGCATCTGAAATAGATCATATTGGTACATCAATACAAATCAAGGCAAGAGAAATCTCCCTATATTTTAGCAGCAACCGTCTTCACTTTCAAATAAGCATGAAATGGAAGTAAGCAAATTAAGTAATTCTAATGATTTTATTTGTCTTCTGGAAGCTGGCTCAGTGGTAAAGAATCCATCTGCCAAAGTAGTGGGTTCAATCCCTGGGTTGGGAAGATCCCCTGGAGAATGAAATGGAAACTCATGCCAGTATTCTTGCCTGGAAAATTCCATGGACAGAGGAGCTTGGTGGACTATAGTCCTTGGGGTCACAAAGAGTTAGACATTACTTAGCGACTTAACAGCAACAACAGATGATTTTGTTGATCGTAATCTCAGAACCTAGGACAGAAAGAACATAGTAAACGTTTCCTTACAAGAGGAGGGGAAGAAGAAATGCAGATAAGTCACCTTTTATCATCTGGTGCATGCATATGCCAATGCCCTGCTCTCTTCCTTTAGGTTCTGTCAACTTTGACCTTGATTTTGTTCTTAGTCCCAGTGGTCACATATACTCTGCTTACTTGTATAACTCTCCCTTGAGTAACTAAGTATCTGACCTTGGTTGTCTCTCTAACTTCACATTTGCTACAAAACCTAGATTTGGGGTGGGCTCACACTCTCTTGATAATGAACACTGATTTACTTTATTTTTATTAATTTATCAAACAGTTACTGAGAACCTGCCGTAAGTCAAGCATTAAGTAGGTACTGAGAATACAAAGCTTAAATGATAGTCTTCACGTGTTAACACAGATAACTGATATAACAGACAGACACTAAGTATTTTGTGGGGATCATCTTACTTACTATTAAAACTAACCCTGCAAGTAAATATCATTATTATCATTTCCATTTTACATATCAGAAAATAAAACATAAGAAGGCTAAATAAATTCCCCGGGCTCCCATAGGAATAAGCTGGAGCTGACAGTCTAATTCTTGACCAATTAGTCAGTTCAGTTCAGTTCAGTCGCTCAGTCGTGTTTGACTCTTTGCGACCCCATGAATCGCAGCACACCAGGCCTCCCTGTCCATCACCAACTCCCGGAGTTCACTCAAACTCACGCCCACTGAGTTGGTGAAGCCATCCAGCCATTTCATCCTCTGTCGTCCCCTTCTCCTCCTGCCCCCAACCCCTCCCAGCGTCAGAGTCTTTTCCAATGAGTCAAATCTTCGCATGAGGTGGCCAAAGTACTGGAGTTTCAGCTTTAGCATCATTCCTTCCAAAGAACACCCAGGACTCATCTCCTTTAGAATGGACTGGTTGGATCTCCTTGCAGTCCAAGGGACTCTCAAGAGTCTTCTCCAACACCACCACCCAATAAGCTATGCAATTTCTGCCATTGAATAACTTCAGTCTGTTTTTGGCATAGAGCTAATGAGTTGACCATGGGGCTGGAACTGGAGCTGGTGATTATAATGAAGCACCTAATGAAAATTATGGAGATGCACTATTGTGTGGTGGTACAGAGCACTTTCTTCAATTTAGGTCTGAATTTGGCAATAAGGAATTCATGATCTGAGCCACAGTCAGCTCCTGGTCTTGTTTTTGTTGACTGTATAGAGCTTCTCCATCTTTGCCTGCAAAGAATATAATCAATCTTATTTCAATATTGACCATCTGGTGATGTGTATGTGTAGAGTCATCTCTTGTGTTGTTGGGAGAGGGTATTTGCTAAGACCAGTGCATTCTCTTGGCAAAACTGTTAGCCTTTGCCTTGCTTCATTTTGTACTGCAGGCCAAACTTACCTGTTACTCCAGGTATCTCTTAACATCCTACTTTTGCATTCCAGTCCCCTATGATGAAAAGGACATTTTTGTGTGTGTGTGTGTGTCAATTCTAGAAGGCCTTGAGATCTTCACAGAACCATTCAACTTCAGCTTCTTCAACGTTAGTGATTGGGGCATAGACTTGGATTACTGTGATATTGAATATTGAATATCCAAGAATATTTTGCCTTGGAAACAAACAGAGATCATTCTGTCATTTTGGAGATTGCACCCAAGTACTACATTTTGGACTCATTTGTTGACTATGATGGCTACTCCATTTCTTCTAAGGGATTCTTGCCCACAGTAGTAGACATAATGGTCATTTGAATTAAATTTTCCCATTCCTGTCCATCTTAGTTCATTGATTTCTAAAATGCTGATGCTCACTCTTGCCATCTTCTGTTTGACCACTTCCAATTTACCTTAATTCATAGACCTAACATTCCAGGTTCCTATGCAATATTGTTCTTTACAGCATCAGACTTTACTTTTACCTCCAGACACATTCATAACTGAACATTGCTTTTGCTTTGGCTCAGCATCTGAATTCATTCTGGAGCTATTTTTCCACTCTTCTACAGTAGCATGTTGGGCACCTACTGACCAGGGGAATTCATCATAAACATTTTATGGGGACATAGATCAGTACACATCAACCATGTTGAGTTGGTTGGATATATTCTGAAGTATCTGCAAGTTCTTAGGCCACTGAGCAGCAGAATAAGATCACAGTGTATGTTTCAGGAAGATGATCTACAGTAAGAATGACTGAAGAATGATTATAACATTCTTGATGCAGAAAGATATGAACTATGGATGGAGGAGAGTTGACGACAGATGAGATGTCATGGATTTGGAGTAAGGCACTGATAGTGGGCTTCCCTGGTGGCTCAGTGGTAAAGAATCCACCAAAGCACGAGCTGTGGGTTCCTTCCCTGGATGAGGAAAATTCTTCAGTATTCTTACTGGAAAATCCCTCAGGCAGAGGAGCATGGGGGGCTACAGTCCATGGGGTCGCAAAAAAGTCAGATATGCCTTAGCTACTAAACAACAACAACTGATGGTGGGATCCTAGAGAAAAGCAAAAATCAAAGATTCATGAAAACTGAAGAATCAACAAATTTGGGTAGCTATTTAGATATGAGGGGTGAAAGGCATTAAAATGCCTCTGAGATTTTGATCTTCTGTAAAAAGAAGACTAGTGGGGCTATTGGTAGATCAGGGAACTCTAAGGAAAACCCCCACAGCTGATGTGCACAGGATGAAGTGTTGAAAGAATAATCCATTTTCCTACCCCAGTCATGTTGCACATGTGTGTGTATGCATCTATGTCTATGTTCATCTAAATGAAAACATGCGCCTGTTGACAGCTGAAGTCTATATTTCCTATGAGGTGCAAGCATTAATAAATTAAGCCCTGAATTAATAAACGGAATACAACAAATATTTATTGAGCAGTCTCTGTACAAACAGTCTCTGCACAGCAGTCTCTGTGTCAAGAACTGTGGGAGAACCAATAATTAACAGTCTTTGTCATCTAGAAGCTAACAAGCTATGGAAGGGATCATGGACTTAAATAACTTGAGTCTAAAGTAGACTAAGGATTTTATTCCAGTAAAGAAAATGTGTTCTATAATGGTAAATATTGTGGGGAGCGGGAAGGAGGTTGATTTAGTATTTTGAAAAAATTCTATTTGGAGACAGTAGGACAAATGCTCAAACTACTGCACAATTGCACTCATCTCACATTGCTAGTAAAGTAATGCTCAAAATTCTCCAAGCCAGGCTTCAGCAGTATGTGAACCGTGAACTTCCAGATGTTCAAGCTGGTTTTAGAAAAGGCAGAGGAGCCAGAGATCAAATTGCCAACATCGCTCGATCATCGAAAAAGCAAGAGAGTTCCAGAAAAACATCTATTTCTGCTTTATTGACTATGCCAAAGTCTTTGACTGTGTGGATCACAAAAAACTGTGGAAAATTCTGAAAGAGATGGGAATACCAGACCACCTGACCTGCTTCTTGAGAAACCTATATGCAGGTCAGGAAACAATAGTTAGAACTGGACATGGAGCAACAGACTGGTTCCAAATAGGAAAGGGAGTACATCAAGGCTGTATATTGTCACCCTGCTTACTTAGCTTCTATGCAGAGTATGTCATGAGAAACGGAGGGTTGGAAGAAGCACAAACTGGAATCAAGATTGCCAGGAGAAATATCAATAACCTCAGATATGCAGATGATACCACCCTTATGGCAGAAAGTGAAGAGGAACTCAAAAGCCTCTTGATGAAAGTGAAAGAGGAAAGTGAAAAAGTTGGCTTCAAGCTCAACATTCAGAAAACGAAGATCATGGCATCTGGTTCCATCACTTCATGGGAAGTAGATGAGGAAACAGTGCAAACAGTGTCAGACTTTATTTTTTTGGGCTCCAAAATCACTACAGATGGTGACTGCAGCCATGAAATTAAAAGACGCTTACTCCTTGGAAGGAAAGTTATGACCAACCTAGACAGCATATTGAAAAGCAGAGACATTACTTTGCCAACAAAGGTCCACCAAGGTCCATCTAGTCAAGGCTATGGTTTTTCCAGTGGTCATGTATGGATGTAAGAGTTGGACTGTGAAGAAAACTGAGCACCAAAGAATTGATGCTTTTGAACTGTGGTGTTGGAGAAGACTCTTGAGAGTCCTTTGGACTGCAAGGAGATCCAACCAGTCCATTCTAAAGGAGAACAGTCCTGGGTGTTCATTGGAAGGATTGATGCTAAAGCTGAAACTCCAATACTTTGGCCACCTCATGTGAAGAACTGACTCACTGGAAAAGACTCTGATGCTGGGAGGGATTGAGGGCAGGAGGAGAAGGGGACTACAGAAGATGAGATGGCTGGATGGCATCACCAACTCGATGGACATATGTTTGGGTGAACTCCGGGATTTGGTGATGGACAGGGAGGCCTGGCATGCTGCAATTCATGGGGTCGCAAAAAGTCAGACATGACTGAGCAACTGAACTGAACTGAGGGAGGCCTGGCGTGCTGTGATTCATGAGGTTGCAAGGAGTCAGACACGAATGAGTGACTGAACTGAACTGAGGGCATGACCTGTTCCTTGAAAAATGGTTGGACTCGGCAGAAATGGAGAGATTATTTCTAGAAAGAAGGCATAACATGCATGAGCAAAAATTCAGAGATGAGAAAATGAGAAAGAGCTTGGTTGAGGAAGAAGACCAGAAAATCAGGGGTTAAGTGTAAAAGTAGATAGAAGTGCTCAGGAGAGGAAAGTCATCTATCCTGATAATCAGGTATTTTCAATGGGGCAATATTACTCCTAAGGTGGTAAAAAAAAAAAAAAAGGTTCTTACATTTTTATGTATAAATCACAGATATATATATACAATGAATCATCAGATGCATAGTGACTGTGGCATTAAAATAATATGTGGAAAAAAAAATAAAATAATATGTGGGTGATTAGAAAAAAATATACCTAAAATGACTCCTTAAAGGTATTATAATAAAAAAAGTTTGAGGAACACTACTATAGATGCTGCTGCTGCTGCTGTAAATCACTTCAGTCGTGTCCGACTCTGTGACCCCATAGACAGCAGACCACCAGGCTCCCCCGTCCCTGGGAATCTCCAGGCAAGAACATTGGAGTGGGTTGCCATTTCCTTCTCCAATGCAGGAAAGTGAAAAGTGAAAGGGAAGTCGCTCAGTCGTGTCTGACTCTTAGCCACCCCAAGGTCTGCAGCCTACCAGGCTCCTCTGTCCATGGGATTTTCCAGGCAAGAGTACTGGAGTGGGGTGCCATTGCCTTCTCCGCTACTATAGATGGACTTCGGCAAAATGGTGAATTTTATGGAGGCCTCTGAAGAAAGTAACTTGTCTTGCTTAAGTAACTTGCCTTGCTTTAAGCTCTGGTTCTAGTCCACTTCTTGAAGACAAGTTGAGGTGAGTCAAGGTAATTTGAGTAAAAATACTGCACAAACTCAATGCGTTAATATAATTTTGGAAACTGTATGTGAGATAAATGATACAAAATTGTTTTTTTCCTGACTCATGGAAAAAATGATTTCCAAAGTAATTTTTTTCCTTCCTCTTGATTTTGGCGGCTTGGCATTATAAAGCACATGGAATTGCAGGATGCTTTCAGAGCCCATTATAGTCATTAAATAATGAACACTCTCTTCTCCAATCTCACAAATTCCATTAAGACTGACATCATCACTTTTAAAACCCAAAGACATAGACCTGCTTTTTAAAATTGAAGAATAGTTTGATTATAGAGCTAGGATTGAAGCCTATTATTTTTAGTCTGGGAGAGGCTCTCAGCTTATTTTTAATCATATTATTAGCAAGTATTTATGGAAACATAAATGTATAATTATTGTAAGTGCCAGGCTCCATGGGGCAAAAGATTTAGAATACTGAAGATACATTTACTGGTCTATGAAAGAGTTAGACAAACAGCAAATAAACTCATGAGATTTTGTGCTAGAATAAATTCATGTTGTAATCTGATAACCTAACTCTGGTAAACAAAACAAAACTTTAGTCTTTTTTATAATGTGGGTCCTCTTTGGGGCAGTAATACTGTATTCCAGACTGCAAAACTAAGCAGGAGTCATAGAAGGACGCATGATAAAGACAATTTACACTTACCTTGAGAAATTGAATCTATTGAAACTCAGTAGAAAAAAATAGACTCAATATATTTGCAACAGGAATATGTCATTGATTATATCCATATTGATCAAAAACTATATTCTCACCTTCTGAAGACTGGCTTGGGTGTGTGTCTTTTAGCTAATGAAGGTGAGTGGAAGTGATGTGTGTCACACTCAGGCAGAAGCTTTGAGAGTGGGTTAATTCTTTGCAACAATCTGTTTCTCTGCTGTGATGCCAATGATATTTTAGATGGAGGTCATTCTTTCAGGTTAAGTCTCAAAATGAGAAGAGGTTCAGTTAATCTCCCTTGACATGCGCCATGAATAAGAAATGGAGTTCTGCTCCTGCAAGCTAATGCAGTTTGGTTTGTTACTGCAGCATAGCCCTGCCTAAGCTGACTGCTGCTAAAAACTAGGATGGCAAGACATCAATGAGTAAATACAATTCTGAAGCGGCTGATTAATAACTGTAAACAATCCACTCAAAGAAAACCAGCTGGCTGGAACGCAATAGGAGAGGCAGTGATTATAATCCAATGGTCCTTAAGTAGCTAAGACAGAGTACACATGGTTGGTTATATTTTATGTATATATTTGTGAATTTACTGTGTATTTATCTATTTCAGTTAGCAGAGAAAGGAATGAACTAATTATTAGAGGGGGAAAATAAGTAATGAAAAATTGTTGTGTATTACTTTATTATTTTTCATCTATGCAAGGCAATTTATATTAATTTGCCTCCGTCAGAAAGTGGGTAGTTTCAGGAATGAAAAGCCTGACACAGTTTGCTTGTCTGTGAATCTCAAGGTAGAGTTTTTCTATCATTCATTCAGGGAGAGCTATTGGATATTCACCCATACATGCTCTGCACCATCCACTTCTCTGCTCTAAGCTGGTATTAGGGGAAGCCCTGGTGATAATGGCTTTTCTGAAGTGGTTCAGACAGGCTTCTCTGGTGGCTCAGAGGTTAAAACGTCTGCCTGCAATGCGGGAGACCTGGGTTTGATCCCTGGGTCGGAAGACTCCCCTGGGGAAGGAAATGGCACCCCACTCCAGTATTCTTGCCTAGAGAATCCCATGGACAGAGAAGCCCGGTGGGCTATAGTCCATGGGGCTGCAAAGAGTTGGACACAACTGAGTGACTAACACTTTCAATTTCACTGGTGATAATAGGAATATTATAGGTGGATGTGTAAATTTGATCTTACTTTGATCATTACGTTGTCTAGTTTCCTTTCTAAATTGATCTCCAGCAGAACTAACATCAAACTAAAAAACCTGTTATGCTTGTGTTTGTTTTTTGATGGAAGCATTGGAAGGTGGGAAAGTCAGAAGCTTAGATAATCCAAGAATTCTTTAATTAATTCCTAATTCTCCCCTTCCATTGGCCATAATAAATATAAACAGGTATCCAAGGAGATAATATTTATATATCTTCCATACATATAAATATATATGTATCTATCTTTCCACATATAAAATTAAAAAGAATACTTTGTCTCAAAATTTATGTTAATAAATGCGGAATATCATTGACTGTCATCAGGGTGCCAGCTTTGGAACCAGGCTGTTTAGTGTTAAATCCTGTTTCATCTTCTTGGTGGTTGTGTGACCTTGGACAAGTTAGTTAACTTCTATGTACCTCAGTTTCTTCAACTATAAAAAGAAGAACATTTCAGTTCCTACCAGTTCAAAGTGTTTTGACGGTTGAAGATTTCCACGAATATAAAGGCCTGAGAACAGAGTATGAACCACAGTAAGAAACTGATCACTATTCATTATTATTAATTTTATTAGGCACAAATAATATTCATGCTGCTGAAGAGGCAAATTTGCCTGCTCAAGGGTATTTAAAGACAGAAGTGTAGAATTTAAATGTATGGCAAGCAAGAAGCTTGCCCTTTCTCAGCACAGAGTCAAATAAATATTGTGAGAGGACAGTGACACAAGAGAACCTTAGAATTGGGAGGTAAATTGAACTCAAAACTTTGAGAGTCATCCTTTAAATGATAGCTTCGGCATGTGAGACATTTACAAACCATTCTTCTCTAACAGAACTGATTTTGGTATTGTCTTATTTCCTGATCCTATTCTCTCCCTGGTGACCTGAGCCTGACGCCCTCTGACTTTCAGATTTACCAATGCAAAACTTCTTTCCAAGTGTCAGAATGTCTGGGTGCTCACCATTGACTACATGCCATAGCACAGGAGGTATCTAAGTGACCTATAAATAGAGCTGTGTCTGGGTTGGTGCCAATTCTTCCTGCAACAGAAATATTAATAATCTCCTGCTGAAAATTTCAGACTAGGCTTCCTAGCAAAATAGCAATAATCAGTTCCATCACACCTTAACTTTATTCTAGATTGCTGTCTCTGAATACAAAGGACTTGTTTTTGTTAAAAGAATGAATTGATATATAGATGCAGGAAAGATTTACCCTATTTAGTTCATAAAATATAAAAAAGGAAAGCAATGGAAGAAACTGGCTGGTAAATTTGATTTTAAAAGCTTAAAAACTCACAGTGTAAAAAATTATAAGCAATATTAAAATGTAGATGATGCATTGGAAAATTGTATAAGTTATGACAACTGAGAAATTAATTTCTCAAGGTTTAAATAGCACTTATATGCCAATAAAGAAATTGAAAATGGAATAAGGATGAGAAGAGATAATTCAGAGTAAAAGTAATTAAAATCAATAAACATGACAAGTTTTCAAATTTCACTAGTAATCACGAAACAAATAATGAAGAGATGCTTTTTTTGGCCTATGCTATTGATAATAATTAGAATAGGTAATCCTGACAAGACTACCATAAAATTGGTTTTCTTTTAGAATATCTAAACCTCACTACAATATTGTGGGAAAGTACCATGCTTTAAGAATATAATCTTACAATATACTAGCAAAAGCCTTAGAAAAGTTCATACGCTTTGATCCAATAATCTCAGCTCTAGAAATCTTCTCTGTGGAATTAGTGATTCATAAAAAGATTTTTGCACAGAATATTTACAAAAATCTTATTTGTAATAGCAAATAAACCCAGTAACATCAGCAACAAAAAACAACCAAACCAAACCAAAACCAAACAAATAAAAAACTGGGAACAAGTATTCCTAATAAGTTAAAAATAGGGAATGATCAAGTCAACTATAGTTTATTCATATGGTAATATTATTAATCAACATATTTCCAAATGCAGCCATTATTAACCATGCTCAGAAATAATTTTTAATAACATGAAAATATATGCGAGTATACCTCATACTTTGTTATATATCATATATGATAGACATCATATAAATTGTTACTAACCATGCTTTGGGAGAACTTTTATTAACCTATGGGTTGTTGTTTAGTTGCTAAGTCATGTCCAACTCTTTTGCAACCCCATGGATTACAGCCCACCAGGCTCCTCTGTCAATGAGATTTTCCAGGCAAGAATACTGGGGCTGGTTGCCATTTCCTTCTCCAAACCTAGCAGCACATACGTATGTCATAATAGATGCATGTATCATAATAAAATGCACGTATTTTGTATATCTATACATATGCTATGCTAAGTCACTTCAGTCGTGTCTGACTCACATATATACATACTCTAAGAAAAAACTAGAAGAAAATACATGAAAATCTTAACAGTACTTATTGCTGACTGATAGGAAAGAAAGGACTACAAGAAACTCTTGAGTTCGTATGAACAATCCTGCTACAAAGGTGCTTTATACAGAATTCATGCATCCTTTTAAATCTGAGCCCCAATACAATATTGTGGGTAAGTGCAGGCACGTATTATTTCCCCCTTTTTATAGACAAAGATGCTGAGGCTGAGAGAGATGCTTGGTTTAGTCAGGGTCACGTGGAAGCTAACATTAGGCAGAGCTGAAATTTGAACATGGCTCACTTAATGCTGTATCTGGATGCACTTTCACCAAACCTGGTTGACTGTAAGATCACATGGCTAGAAAATTTATAGCTATAGAGAGGCCAAGAAACAGTGGGAACCTCCAGCTACAATTCTGAAAAGTTTTAGGAGCATGAATAAGACATAGGAAAGGTCAGTTGAGATTCTAGATAAGTGTCTATGCAGATGAAAGTTTCTGCAAGCTTAAAGAAAATTATTTATTATTGAAAATACCTTAGTGCACTGGCTAAATTGAAGAGCCTTTTTTATGAGTCATCCCTGAGAACTTTGAAGGAAAGTAAGTAGGTGTTAGTCCTTCTATACCAAGGGAAGCAAACTCATAAATAAGGAAGAATACCCTTTGTGATAACACAGTGAAATGGTGGACAAGAGTGAGGTCCACCTCCCAGTTTTGATGTCTATGCAGTGGCTTTATATTCCCATCACCCCAAATAGGGTGCATTACTGAGGAAGTACACAGGGCTTGTTTCCAACTGAGCAAATACAATGATCACTGAGTGTATTCCAGTTGTGTTCCCAAATAAGAGATTGAGCATTCTTAGCCAAGAGTTTTAGAACTAGAAAAGTGAGCATTGGGGTAATTTCATCAGGAAACCAGAGCAGGTAACTTTATTCCTCTTATATTTGAGAAACCTATACTGTAGTTGGTATACAGAGTCTCTTTGGGGTCGGAGTCTCCTGGGTGCCATTTATTTTATCTCTCAGTATCAGGTTTTGTTTCATTTCATCAATAAGTATTCATTTATGCAATTTGGTCTCACCTCTTAAAACTTTATCTACTTTGTTCAAACTAAAAGTTTTTCCTCCATTTTCTAAGTTTGTCTGGTTACAGTGCTTTTCCTTCTGAATTTTCTAAATATGTTTTGAATCCACAGAATCTCTTTGCATAGATAGACTAGTGTTCCTTATCCTTGAAAGGTAAAATACTATGTTAGTTTATTTTATGTTTGATTCTACTTTGGAAAATTGATGTGGCACGTTGCTATGGAAACATTCTGTACAAAGAAGACATCAGTAACTATTAATAGCTGATTGGGAACTATTATGACTCATACATATTTAGAATACTAATGTTAATATTTTAGCAGACATTTTATACATTATGAGAAAGGAATGCTTTGTTAAATCTTGATGGCTCATATCAACTTTAAAGGACTTCCCTGGTGGCTCAGTGGTAAAGAATCCTCCTGCAATGCAGGAGACATAGGTTCGATCCCTGGGTTAGAAGATCCCCTGAAGGGCATGGCAACTCGCTCCAGTATTCTCGTCTGGAGAATCCCATGGACAGAGGAGGCTGGTGGCTACCATCCGTAGAGTTGTAAAGAGTCAGGCACAACTGAAGCAACTAGCATGCACGCAACTTTAAAAACATAATCTAGTATCCCAGAATTAAATGTGTTCATCTCTGGTCACAGCTTCGTGGCCATTCAAACTCAGGCCTTGTCATTCTTCAAATGGGAATAATTTGTTGGCTGGGTTAGTCTACTGTACATAAAAATATGCTCGGTGATAAAAGGGTATCAGCAACATATACTCGTGTTATAAGTACCAGTTTTTGTGTATGTCTACAGAATGTGGGTGCATTAGTTTAGGCTTTTTGAATAGTTCTGTGGCTTTAATAGGGTGATAATATACTTAGGGAAGGAAATTGAGCATACTTATTTACCATTAAAGAGCAATATAAAACAAACAGCAATGAAGACAATATACAATATACCAAAATATGTTCCGAAGGGGAGTTTGGTTTAGATTGGGAGACATTGCTCTATTGTGGAATCAAGAAAAATGTTTCATGGAGAGTTGATGAGAGCAAGAGGAACAAATGCAGTGTAGTAACAGCATCAACTTTAGGTCAAGGCAGGCCTGCATTTGAATCCAGGCTTTGTGATCCTGAGCAAGTTATTTTACCTCTCTGAGCTTTGGTTGTCTTCTATTAAACGGGGTTAACAAAATTTATTTTGCAGATTATTTGGAAGAATTATGAAAAATAATGTATGAATAACATTTGGTTTAGATCTTGGTACACTGTAAATGCTGAACAATGGTAGGTGCTATTAAGTAAATTGGAACTTGAATGACAAGTTGTACATATTTTTATGTATAGTAGTTTAACCCAGCCAAATAAGTGACTACCATTTGATGAGTCCAATTGCAGGGGATTAAATGACAAGGCCTGAGATTGAGAGAGCCATAAAGGTGTAACCAGAGATGAACACATCTACCTCCAGGGCTATGATTAGGTTATGATTTCCATGGTGGGAGCTAGGACTGAGGGATCAGGACAGACAGGGCAGAAACATGAAGTGAAGGCAGAATAATAAAGACAGAAGATCTTGCTGGTGGAGCAAAATGGTAAACAAGAGTGGTGGTGGCATTGTGTTAGCTGCTAAGTTGTGTCCAACTCTTTTGTAATACTGTGAAATGTAGCCCACCAGGCTCCTCTGTCCATGGGATTTCCCAGGCAAGAATACTGGAATGGGTTGCCTTTCCTTCTCCAGAGGATCTTCCTGACCCAAAGATTGAACCCACATCCCCTGCATTGGCAGGTGGGTTCTTTACCAATGAGCCATCAGGAAAGCTGTGAACAAGGTGGGAAGGCCTAAATATGCAGATATGTGTAAGCAGAATGTAACTGGACCAGACTGAAAATTTTGGGGGGCTGAAGACGTTACACTATTTGTCTCGAATACAGGCCATTTGCTTTAGATTATAAAGCAAATGCTACTTGACCTTAGCAGGTGGCTTGGCATCTCCCTTTTGAATGCTGAGATGCTGCCTTCTGGCAAGGTAAACATTCTATAATTATTCAATTTCTTGCTTTACGGCACCTTGGGGTGTCTTACACATGATACAGTTCTTATATAACACATCTGTGAGAGGGGAAGAGCTGTGAATAAAAATGTCTGATGTGGACTGAATGACTCACAGCAGGTGAATGTGCTGTGGAGAAGGGCCTGGCTCTAGGTTTTCTTCCTCGCAGAGCCTTCCCGTAAAAGCCCATGTGGCCAGTCATGGCATTTACCATCACACATCTGCTCTGGAGGAGAGTGAAAGGAAGAGAACTGAGCACTGGCAGGACTTAAACAAGAGGCCTCAAAGTCTTCTGCAAATGAGTCATGAAAGCAGTTTTGCTGATACACCGTAATGGAAGAGAATATTAAAAAAACATATATGTATAACTGAATCACTTTGCTGTACAGCAGTAATTAATACAACTTTGTAAATCAACTATACTTCCATTTTTAAAAGGAAACAGTTTTGTTTTATATATACGAAGTACAGATCTGTTAATTATGAAACCATTTATACAGAATTTTTGCAACAGCAAGTTGTCAAGAGACTAGCGCTTCCTTGTGTTTGCAAAGGGGTTCATCCCACTTCTAAAATGTTTATTTTTATGAAATATTTCATGTCAGGCTTGTGATTTTCTTTGGACAGATAATAGCTCTTTGTCCTTTTCCTGTGATAAACGACTAGGTGAGAAAAGATGGCAAACATCTTATGAAACCATATAACGTTTGGAGAAGATTTGTATCCACCAATGTCACAAAACTAAAGCAAAAATCGTCTCGTTGGGTTTTCCTCAAGTTTTATGAGCAATGAAAGCAGAAGACTGACTAAAGGAAATGTTTCCATGGAAGATTATAGAGTTGAAGACCTTGGGCTGGAAGGACATTCAGGGATCACCTAACTGATGTTTATTTTTACAGAAGAGAGTTGAAGCCAAGAGAATGTAAGTAAATGATTCACAACCTTGGCTGCTATTGGAATCACCTGTAGAGATTTAAAAATCACTGCTTGCTGGGTCCTATCTCCAGCATCTCGGAAGTAATTGGTTTGGGGTATAGTTAGGACACCTAGAGTTTTAAAATCTCCTCAGGCAGGTCTTCTGTGTAGCCCCAAATTGAAAACCGCTGTGTTAAGTGAGATATACAATACGACTCATACCCATATGCTCTTAATAAGACGTCAATATGAACACCCAGATATGTCAGTAGGAGCCCAAACGGCTCGATCTGAAGCTATTTCCTCAAGCCTCTAAACCTCTTTCTGCATATTCCTTTGTTTGTCTATTTACTTTCCTTACATAGCCCATGGAATTTTCCCACTGTCTCTAAACTAGCAAAACAAGTCATTAGAAAAGGGACCAAGACAGGCATCATTCTGAGTGTAACTGACTAATCCGTAATGCCTCTCCTAGAGGTACTTGTATCTGAACCAGAAACAAAGACTCTGCTATAAAAAAGCCTTCATGATAACGATGAAATAATAACCCATTGGCAGTTGCTATCTATGGAGAGGCAATCCGGTTTTCTCTATCGGGTTGACTAGCTGCATTGTCCAGGAGAGCTGCAAGGTCTCCAGCTGTAAACACAGGCACGTGCAAGCTTACCTGGCAATTGGCATCTGAGAACAGAAAGCCTGTCTCCCCAACTCTGAAGACCGGGATTCTTTCTACTCAGTGTGGATGTCTTCTCTCGACACCCGTCCTTTCTGAAAAGACGAGAGGACCTGAGATCAGTGTCCTCATCCTGGAATAAAACTGAAGGATGTCTGGCTGGCCAAAGTGTGCCTCTTCATGGGCTATGCAAATCTGGGAAGCTACGTAGAGTTTGCTAACCTTAGACCTAGAACTTAACCTAAGAAATCTACTTTGTACCTCCATGATGTGTTTGTACTATTGTCTTTATTCTTTGTCTGGTTATATCTTTCCATAAGGTTGCATTTAAGTAGTTAGGCAATGATGAAAGCTGTTTATAATTCATACTTCCCAGAGCATCGCAGTAGGTAGGAAATCTAAGTATCAATTTATTCATTGATTAGAATTCCTTCTGTCAAGGTATTATAAGTTTTCTTCTCTAGGATGATAGTTTGTTGATTCTTCGAGGAGCAGGTCTATAGTTATTATTGGAAGTATTCACTGGAAATATACTTTTATTATGTTCTAGTTAGTAAGGTCTAGAAATAGAAGAGAGAAGGGGATATGGAGAAGCAAGGAGATGAATCATGAACACTTAACTCTGAATTGAAGAACTTTATGCATGACCTTAAAATTTGGCCATGATTAAATAGCTTGTATTAGACTTTTCCTTCCACCAGAATGTATATAAATATGAACAAATATATAAAACAATTATGTGCAGGAAATGGGCATCAACCAATGCAACACTAAGAACTCTGAAAAAGGGAAGCACATGAGCTATATCCTCGATGCCCCCTGGTTTCTTCCTGGGTGCAATTTCCAAATCATTGTATGGGGGAATAGCCCAAGAAGAAAATGGAAGTTCTGCTGGCAGAGGAAACAGAGACTGTATTATGAGTTAACCACACTAATGATTAGGATTTGAGAGATAAGGTATTAGACAGGAGAGAGCTTTAGAGAAGGAGTGTCAAAAATCTACATAAAAATTCACACCGAGTCTTTGGCTGTCTCATAAAGCTGTGTTTTCACAGAATATAATTTCAAGAGATGGAGCAGAGAAAAATGCAGTGAGGCTAAAATATAATCAGGAATTTCAGAGGTTTCACAGTTTTCAGGACATTAAAGTTTAGGTTCAGCTGATGAATATCTTGGGCATGTTGTCATTGTTGTTGAAACATCACATCCTAAAAGTTGGGAGAATGCTAGGGGTATGCTTTGAATGCTAGACTCTAGGAGAAAGGGCAAAAGTGAGACAGACTCACACTAACAAAGACTAAAATCAAGTTGTGGCAGGATCAGGGAGATCCTTTAGTAATTTAATTGCTTGTGTGTTAGTTACTTAGTCATGTCCAACTCTTTGTGACCCCACGGACTGCAGCCCACCAGGCTCCCCTGTCCAAGGGATTCTCCAGGCAAGAATACTGGAGTAGATTGCCATTTCCTTCTTCAAGGGATCTTCCTGACCCAGGGAATGAACCCAGATCTCCTGCATTGCTGGCAGATTCTTTACCATCTGAGCTATAGGGAAGTCCAATTTAATTGCTTATCAAATAAAATAATTGACACTCTCTAAAAGATGATAATATTTTTCAGAGCTTCTATGATATATCATTTATGACATCTGTGCTAAGTCATTTCAGTCATATCCAACTATTTGCAACCCTATGGACTGTAGCCCACTAGGCTCCTGTATCCATGAGATTTCCCAGGCAATACTAGAGAGGATTGCCATTTCCTCCTCCAAGGTATCCATGAGATTTCCCAGGCAATACTAGAGTGGATTGCCATTTCCTCCTCCAAGGTATCTTCTCCACCAAGGATCAAATCTGGGTCTCATGTCTCCTATAGTGGCAGGTAGGTTCTTTACCACCAGCACCACTTAAAAATGTATTAGACATGCAAATAAACAGAAAAAGAGCAAATAAGAGATAAAACAGAAAATAAATAAGGACCTAGAGGTGATATAAATATTGAATTTAGTATGTTGAGTTCAAAATAATCTTAATGTGTTAAAATTAAAGGAGAAGATCTAAATGAATAAAAAGATGGATTTTTTTTTAACAAAGTTGGGCTCTATTAAAAGAATCTAATACAAATATGCATCTGCAAAGTACAATATTAGAAATTAAGGACTTTAGGTCTGACATGACTAATTAGCCTAGAATCTCATGGTAATCACATTTACCTGCCACGCAGGATAAAACCTATGATGTGAACATAGAAACCAATAGGTGTAGGTTTGATGAATGGTAATGAATAGTAATGAATGGTAATGAGAACCTGAAGTTGCATATAATAAAGAGAAAATTCTTTTTGTGAACTGTACTGTACTTTGACCAACCAGATGAGACAACTATGAAACATGATATTTAAATGGCCAGAAATACATACTTCAGATCAGATCAGATCAGTCACTCAGTCGTGTCCGACTCTTTGCGACCCCATGAATCGCAGCACACCAGGCCTCCCTGTCCATCAACAACTCCCAGAGTTTGCTCAGACTCACGTCCATCAAGTCAGTGATGCCATCCAGCCATCTCATCCTCTGTCGTCCCCTTCTCCTCTTGCCCCCAATCCCTCCCAGCATCAGAGTCTTTTCCAATGAGTCAACTCTTCGCATGAGGTGGCCAAAGTACTGGAGTTTCAGCTTTAGCATCATTCCTTCCAAAGAAATCCCAGGCTGATCTCTTTTAGAATGGACATTCTTGGAATCAGCGAACTGAAATGGACTGGAATGGGTGAAGTTAACTCAGATGACCATTATATCTACTACTGAGGGCAGGAATCCCTCAGAAGAAATGGAGTAGCCATCATGGTCAAAAAAAGAGTCCTAAATGCAGTACTTGGATGCAGTCTCAAAAATGACAGAATGATCTCTGTTCATTTCCAAGGCAAACCATTCAATATCACAGTAATCCAAGTCTATGCCCCAACCAGTAACGCCGAAGAAGCTGAAGTTGAACGGTTCTATGAAGACCTCTAAGACCTTTTAGAACTAACACCCAAAAAAGATGTCCTTTTCATTATAGGGGACTGGAATGCAAAAGGAGGAAGCCAATAAACACCTGGAGTAACAGGCAAATTTGGCCTTGGAATACGGAATGAAGCAGGGCAAAGACTAATAGAGTTTTGCCAAGAAAATGCACTGGTCATAGCAAACACCCTCTTCCAACAACACAAGAGAAGACTCTACACATGGACATCACCAGCTGGTCAACACCGAAATCAGATTGATTATAGTCTTTGCAGCCAAAGATGAAGAAGCTCTATACAGTCAGCAAAAACAAGACCAGGAGCTGACTGTGGCTCAGACCATGAACTCCTTATTGCCAAATTCAGACTTAAACTGAAGAAAGTAGGGAAAACCACTAGACCATTCAGGTATGACCTAAATCAAATCCCTTATGATTATACAGTGGAAGTAAGAAATACATTTAAGGGCCTAGATCTGATAGATAGAGTGCCTGATGAACTATGGAATGAGGTTCATGACATTGTACAGGAGACAGGGATCAAGACCATCCCCATGGAAAAGAAATGCAAAAAAGCAAAATGGCTGTCTGAGGAGGCCTTACAAATAGCTGTGAAAAGAAGAGAAGCAAAAAGCAAAGGAGAAAAGGAAAGATATAAGCATCTGAATGCAGAGTTCCAAAGAATAGCAAGAAGAGATAAGAAAGCCTTCTTCAGCCATCAATGCAAAGAAATAGAGGAAAACAACAGAATGGGAAAGACTAGAAATACATACTTAGTCTATGTTAATTTGCTAGGACTGCTGTTACAAAGTAACACGTACTGGGTGGCTTAAGCAACAGAAATCACACAGGATTCTCCGTGTGTGTGGTGTGTGTGTGTCTTTGCCTAAAACTTTTGTTCAAATTAATTGGAATTAAGTTACTATTGCTTTCAACCTAAAAACCTAATTGTTAAAATAACTGGAACAACACATAAGCCTTTGAGACTTCAGCATATCTGGAAATGCTCAGGATGGAGCAAAACTTGTACTTCCAGATGGACAAACACCTATTTCCTTGATAGCCAAAAGAATGAATAGCGAGGAGTCTGGAATGGCTGGAGGAAAAGACAGTAGAATTAAGAGGAAGATTGATTTTGAGCACAAATATGCAGGAGAAGCCTGATTTCAAAGTCTAGTTGTTGGGCAGGATCCTAAACTAAAGAAATTCTAAAATCTACCTCCATGTTTAGATTCTCTAATTTGATCACATGGTATAGTTATTATTGCACATTGTTCTCTAAAATAGCTTGCTAATATATTCTTACACTTGCAGTCCTTGGCTTTCCTCCAAGTTAGCTTTATTTCTTTTTAAAATACAGTTTTCATGAAGTCACAACATGGCTGGAAGATAATGTTCACATTCATATCTTGGCACAAAGTTGTACCTGGGCCTCTAGATTGTCTACATCAGAAAATACATCAGAATGCAAGCAAAAATAGTATTCTTGAAAAACCTTGGGTTTTCTTTACACCCTTTGTGTAGTGATGAATTGCACCTTGCCCAAGAGAGGGCTGTCTTCTCCCTTCAGCTTCTGTGAGGTAATCTCTAAGCCCTTGCAATGCCATGCCTCAGAGTAGTGTCTTTGTGTGATTGAGGGTTTTGGGATATGCCAAACAGTCTAACAATGATATTTATGGTAGAAACTTTGAGTCATATGGTATCAGCTTGACTGCCAGTGTCTGGAAATAGAGGACACCTATGTAGTGGTAAACCATAGGGCTCAAGTAAAGACTCTTGACACCACTACTTGGTTGGCAATATTCCATGTATATAATCATACACTGTTGCTAGGAAAATAATGCCTTCCATGACTCCATGAAGAGAAAGCAACTTCAAGCTCTTGGAATCTCTCCTTCATTCTGTGCTATGTGCCTCTTCTCTTGGCTGATTTTAATTATATCTTTAAGCCTAACTTAATCTGTATCCTTCAATTTATGGATGTGAGAGTTGGACTGTGAAGAAAGCTGAGCACCGAAGAATTGATGCTTTTGAACTGTGGTGTTGGAGAAGACTCTTGAGAGTCCCTTGGACTGCAAGGAGATCCAACCATCCATTCTAAAGGAGATCAGCCCTGGGTGTTCTTTAGAAGGAATGATGCTAAAGCTGAAACTCCAGTACTTTGGCCACCTCGTGTGAAGAGTTGACTCTTTGGAAAAGACTCTAATGCTGGGAGGGATTGAGGGCAGGAGGAGAAGGGGACGACAGAGGATGAGATGGCTGGATGGCATCACTGACTCGATGGACATGAGTTTGAGTGAACTCCGGGAGATGGTGATGGACAGGGAGGCCTGGCGTGCTGTGATTCATGGGGTCACAAAGAGTCAGACACGACTGAGCGACTGAACTGAACTGAACTGAATCTGTATCCTTGGGGCTTCCCTGGTGGCTCAATGGTAAAGTATCTGCCTGCCAGTGCAGGAGACGTGGGTTTGATCCCTGGGTTGGGAAGATCCCCTGGAGAAGGAAATGGCAACCCACTACAATATTCTTGTCTGGGAAATCCCATGGACAGGGAAGCCTGGCAGGCTACAGTCCTTGGAGTCGCAGAGAGTCGGACACGACTTAGTAACAACAACACAGTGTGTATCTTAAATCATAATCATGAGTGTAAGAGATTCCAGTGATTCCTCTGAGTCTTTCTAGTAAATTACTGAACTTGCAGTTGGTGTCAGAAGTAAGCCTGGTCTGATAGACCAACCCCTTAACTTCATACTCTTTCAAAAATAATGTATAAGCTATGTTTTTATAATTGCAAATCATGACAAGTTACCTATGAAGAATTGCTGAGCAACTGGCATGAGAATAATACTGATGGTTATTCATTATAAGGAAGAGAGTTTGGGGTTTAAAATACCTGACAGGTCCTCTAAGTACCGGGGGGGGACAATGCAAGCCCAGTTTTGAACTGTATGTTGTAGCAGAAAAGAGCACATGAACAGGTTTGGGATTTACTTAGTCACAGAGACTTCAATTATGGCTGCTTTTGCTGCCTTTTGTTTTATTAGTAGAATACCAGAGATTTGGCTCTTGCATATACAGGAGTGCAAAGCCCCAGAGAAGGTGAAATTGCATTTTGTAATCTCATGGCTTTTAGGCAGAAGGATTATGAAGCAGCTGTTGAGAGTAAAATATTCATTAGTTTAGTCTGTAGCAACATTCAAATGTTTAGACCGTTTCTCATCTGTGGTAGCTCAAGCCCTTCCCTAGACATTTTAATTGTGCAGAATATATTGAATAGGCAGAACTACACGAATCTTTGGTAAATCGCTTATTTCTGAGACTTTCTTCCTCCTCATGAAAATGTATAGATATTAGACATTAGTCTACCCAAATTTATGGGATGAAGGCAAGAGACAGCAAAACATGAAAAGCCAAGCTAACATTTTATAAAATTAAAATGCTTTCCCCTGAGTACGTTAAAAAAAGCCATGTTACCTCAACATTTATCTCTGCACACCACTGCCTACAGGCAGTTTAGCTGGTGTAGGCCACCACACTAGTCTCTTCCAAGTAATTAGACCTCTATCTGACATGACACCTTGGGCTCTTCTCTCTTATTTCTCAAAATTAATGAATCTGTTGGCTAGCAGAGTAGATTATATTATATGAATTTTAAGTAAAATGCTAAAATTTACAAGGCTAGACAGTGGCAGATTTAACCACTGTTCCTTTTCAATGGAGTCATGGTCTCCGAACTCTAAGAGTGTGAAGTAGAATTAACAGGGGAAGCTTGCAGTACATGTGTGTGTCTGGGTGTGAACACACACGGATGCTGATTCACAGTCTGGTGCATGGACCAAAAATCTGCATTTTTAGCAACCACATTGGTAATTCTGAAATAGGTGATTGTAGGACAACACCATAGGAATTATATATGAAGGCTGCTGGTAGCAAAAACTATAGCTTATTCCTCCATTCTTTAAACATTATGTGCTGTTTAGGGTTAATACCATTCTCTATGGTGTAGAAGAAAATAGAGCTGGTTTCCCTAAAGGAGAAATGACGTTTTATTTTTCTCAGCCTTGCTGATGTCCCTGCTAGATGGGCATATAACACTTTTGAAAGTTTTAGGTCGGAACTAAGTTTTACCCTTGGAATACCCGGGAGTGGTTTCTATTTGTGGTGCTCATCCTGCATTTAGGGAGTGAACATGAATATAATAGAATCAGACCAAAGCTTCACCCATGAAATATCCCTCTTCCTGGATAATCCACTGATATCTTCTGCAGCCACTAATTCAATGGCTGTGTCTGTGTTAGTCTCTCAGTCATGTCTGACTCTTTGCAACCCCTTGGACTGTAGTCCATGAGGATCATCTGTCCATGGAATTCTCCAGGCAAGAATACTAGAGTGGGTAGCCATTTCTCTCTCCAGTGGATCTTCCCGACCAAGGTTTTGAACCCATGTCTCCCACATTGTAGGTGGACTCCTTACCGTCTGGGCCACTGAGGAAGGCCATCTGGATGCCTGCTCTGTGTCTGGTCTCATTGACTCCTACTAACTTCTGCAAGTAGTTACCAGGAAACAAAATAGCATGTTTTTCTGCAGGCCCACCGCTTCTGCTCAGAAATATCTTAGCAAGCCATCTCATGAGAATAAAAAATTGCTTCTGGGATCATACTGGTCATCAGTCTCCAGAGGACAGCAGTTTCTGCAGGAACTTGACATTCCCACTTTGTGCTGAAGTTGGAAGCTGCCACCTTTCTTTATAAAGTTCAGTTTTTGGCATAAGCTTAACCTCAGGTTTTTCTGGTCCTAATGGGAATTACTGTCCATTCCACAGTGCAAGTGCTAGATATATAGTATCAGAATAAAATCTCATGTTCTGTAGGGCTCCCAGGAACCATCATTGTGTCACAGAAACAACAAAACAAGCTAATGAAGCAGGTTGTATTTCTATCAGTAAACAGTCTGCAGATATATATTTCCTGAAACTAACAAAGATGATACATTAGGAAATTTCTTAGCAATGTTCTGAATTGTATGATTGTATTTAATAGTCTCATCAGGAAAATGTAGAAGGTGAGAATAGATTGTGTGTATGCTCATTCAGTCATGTCTAACTCTGTGACCACATGGACTGTAGCTTGCCAGGCTCCTCTGTCCATGGGATTTTTTTAGGCAAGAATACTGGAGTGGGTTGCCATTTCCTCCTCCAGGGGATCTTCCCGACCCATGGATCGAACCCTGGTCTCCCGCATTGCAGGCAGACTCTACCGTCTGAGCCACTGGGGAAGGTAACAATAGGGAATCAGAAAGTTTGTGATGACTCTCAGGCCCCGATGATTGGGTCCAGAAGCCAGATTCCAAGAGGAATAAAAAAGGGAAAGTAAAGGAAGACTTGTAATTTTAGAAAATTGGCAATTTAGTGGAGAAAAATGGGATGGTTACATCCAACTTCCAATTTTTTTCATTTTCTCTACACGGAGCACTTGAAGACAAAATAAAAACAAAAACAACTGAGATAAAAATATCCTTTCCTAAGTTGATCCTTATGTTACTTGGCAAGACTGGATGAGTTAAACATCAGAAATTACTCCTACATAAGAGCAAGTGTTTCACTGTGTGGCAGAAATTCAGTAGTCTTGAGCCTAGTTCAGTGAGTGACAGAATGGTCACTAAAGTTTTCTTTTCTGTGATTGAGTGTTGCTTCAGCATCACTGAGTTCATTGTTCTTTTACTGTCAGAACAAGATGAAATTAAGAAGCCAGTTTGTTGGGAAGTCGGTTCTTGCTGTCGTGCAGATCTAAGAGAAATGTTGGAGCCATTGCTATTCCTGAAAACATACCGAGTCTGGAGAATTTTGTTGATTTTACTTTTCTCATAAACTAGGAGAAATGGATCAAGCCTGGCAGAGTTCAAAGCACTCTGTCACTAAAGAGAAATATTTCCAAGGGCCAGAAAAATAAGAAGACAGTGTGTTTATGTCAATCCTTAAATTAGAAAATATCACTGGCTGACATTCCAAACTATGTATTTCTGTCTCCAGCCATCTGAGTGAGAGCTGGGAACCTGGTGCTAACTTTGAAGAGAATTGGAATGCTTGCTTCTTTTTGCAGAAACATATAAATTGAACAATTGTTTTAAAAACAGACAGTGTAATGCAGAACTTAAAAAAAAACTCATTTAGAAATAAATACCATATGATTTCACTCATATGTGGAGTCTTAAAAAAAGGAATAAACAAAAATCATGGATACAAAGAGGAGACAGGGGAAAGGATGTTGGGGGATGGGCAAATGGATGAAGGAGGTCTGCTGTATGGGATGTGATGGTAACTTGACCTTTAGTGGTGATCAGTTTGTAGTATATACAGATATCAAGTTATAATGGTGTACACCTGGAATTTATATAATGTTATGTACCAATTTTCTTCAGTGAAAAAGAACTTTGTATTTTAGAAGCCTTACCATGTAGGACACCTCTAAGATTAAGT